>NW_009646428.1:764728-792499 GCF_000708025.1 Charadrius vociferus | reverse complement strand
TCTTTCCCTCTAATCAGGTTACAGCATCACAATATGGCTCTCTTTATAGGGGTCATTAGATCTTTTCTTTGGGGAAGAGAGTTCTTTCCATAGCTTTGGTGAATTAACTCTTTTGTCTGTAACAGAAGGTGCTTCCCTCCAGCAAGCTTTTTTAGGCTCTGCAGAGCAATCTCAACCGCCTGGAAGTCGCATGTTTATTTTACTCCCTTTGTTTGCAGAAAATACTTACTTTCTGAAGAAAACACAACACAAACTTCCCACTACTGGAGTGTCTTTCTTTGCATACTGGCTTGTTCTTTGTACGCCATTAGGTCTCTGAAGAAACTCGGAATAACTATCACAATATTCAAACAGCATAAAGCTTTTCAGGAAGGCTGTCAATGAGAGCTCTCTGGTGCTCATTTCCTAACCTGAATTCTGGACAGCACAGGCAAAGTGTTTGAATTTCTATCCACTAAAGCATCAATTTTAAGAAGGAATGCTTTTCAAATTAAAAAATTTGTCTTCGTTCAGTCGGGTGGCGTATATGTTGGTTAATATCATACCGGTTCATTTCTGATTTGCAGCTTCTTTTCACACCAGACTAGCTGCCACAACCTTAGGTTCCACCGAAGAACACAGCAACCTGCTGGCAGCACTCCACCGCTGGGGTTAAGCTCTAGAGCAGGTAGATATAGAGATATATAGATATAGATATAGGTGTAGATACAGATACAGATATAGATGATATAGATATATATAGGTTAGAAAAGCCCTTTGCTACAGCTTTCTATTAGGGAAATCCTTAACAGAAAGTTACTGTTACCAGGCTCTTATTCACTAGTTTTTGTGTCTGAAGAACTTCTCTACAAAAACCTTGGTTGCATTGAAAAATGCTGAATGTTCTTCCGAGCTGAGATTTGCATATCTGCAACAAATTAACAGTAGCAAAATAAAAACTCCCCATGCTTTTTTTATCTTGGGGCTCATCCATTACTGCAGTGATGTTTCCCTGTGAAGCCAAAGTGCCACAACGAAGCGACTCCGTTCCAAAAAAAAGGGGAAAAAATTGATAAGATTAGGCAGGCAGCAATCTTCAGGAGGGAGGCAACCCAATCACCTTGCTAGCACCTGACTACAACAATTAACAGATTTTACTGTAGCCCCAGATGTTATCTACGAGGGGAATAATATCTCATTGTATTAGCCCCGGGGGCTATAAAACTAGCTCATGCCATCCATGCATAGTCATCGTGGCAAACAGCGAGAGATGCGAGGCTGTGCTCTGCTGCTGCAGAATTGGTGGGCAAACCTGGATGGCCGCAGACGCTGAGGGAAATGGACACCTGGTGGGACGTGGGTGAGGAAGATCAGTCCCTGGGCCCCCACCACTCACCCTACAAAGGTCTCAAAAGGAAGCTGAGCAGGGCTGAGCAGGGCCAGCAACGGGGGAAAGGCCCTAGTGTAAATGCACTTAGGTGCACATCTCCTGGCACATCGCCTCCCTCTGCCATAATAGTCCCAGCCACGCTTTTGGGGAGGAAATAGAAGGATCATTGCTTGGAAACACCACTTTCTTCATTCCCCTGGTGGGAAACCCTACTGCTCTCAGTCCCTGACCCTAATATTTTACCTGCTGGCCTTCACTGGTTCCAAAAGTACCAAGCGTTCTCCCTGCTGTGAAAGACCAGATTTGGATTGCAGATGTCAGTCAAAAATCTACCAACTCCTATTATATACATTTCACTGTTCGGTGGGCAGTAAAAAAGGGGGTAAATATATCCAAAAGAAGATGGGAAAGAAAAATTGAAGAAACTACCTAATTATGTACTATTTTTAACAAAAAAAAAAAAAAAAAAAAGAAAAGTAACTATTAAATGTGCACCGCTACGTGTTTTCCACACAGCCAGAGTAAGAGGATGGCATCTAAGTAAAGGCTGGAACATCCAGCATTTCAGTCATAAAAATACGTCACGCAATCCCAGATGATCACGGTACACTACCACACATGGTGCTTCCATTGACCACAGCCCACGCGTGATCAGGTCTCCTCCCTCCAACCACCAAGCCGGGCAGGTCAAGATTTTGCAGCCCCCACTGCCTTTTCAGGTAACTTGGGGTTTGTCTGGGTCTGCTATCTTACTTTTGTCAGATATTTTTTATTTTTTTTTTAATGTGGCTTTAGAAGTCAGTCACCATTCCGTGTCCATATCAAAATGATTTGGGAAATTAGAAGAACAAGGATAATTAGGATCTACAGGATCCTCTATTTTTGCTGGCAGTACTTGGCACAAGTGAAATCTGTTCTTTCTTTCCCTCTCTGTCACTCTTTTTTTTATATACATATCTAACGCATTACCAAAAAAGGTTTTGCAATTTTAATAATGCTTTGAAAAATCAAATAACAGTGCAAATTATATGTTGCTTGAAAATTATTCCTGAGACATCATGAAATTCAAAAAAATGTTTTAAGCTTATGAAAAGTGTTAGCTGCTACTCAATATCCTGCTCAACTTTGTTATTACAAGCAGAAATGCATGATTTCTCTTCCTTGAAGCCACACTAATTCTCCTTGCGTGTTACAAGGTCTCCTTCCTCCAGTAAATTAATCTTTGTTCCTCTTGTGAAGGAAATGTTCTCCTTCCTAGATCATACTGAAAAAAATTTAGTGGTTTCTAGAGAATTTAAGGCTCCTGTTGCTGCACTTTAACTTGAATTCTATGGGTTTTCTTGTCTTTTTTTTTTTTTTTAGGTTAAAATGGTTTTCCTTGTTTTTTTTTTTTTTTTTAGGTTAAAATGGTTTTCCTTGTTTTTTTTTTTTTTTTTAGGTTACAATGGCTTTCCTTGTTGTTTTATTTTTTTTAATTTGTTCAATTGAAATCTTAAAAACATCCTTTTATGGATCATTGGGAGAACCTTTTTGTTTTTTCTCTTTACCTTCAATTGCACATCCCTTCAGAACAGATCTTACTATTTCCTCTACTCTTCGACATTGGTGTGCTGCTTCCACTTTAATCATCTCGGTCCGTTTGATTTATTTCCTGAATACCTGAATTTGCTAAATAGTCTGCATAGCCTTGTCTTAATTAGCAGCTTCTGGGCCAAGCAGTCATATAATTTAATTTATTATTCCGTATAGTTCAGGACTTTTATTCATGCCTTTGTGTGACATCTGAGCTGTGACTCTGCTGTCCAACTTTAAAATTGGGACAAGGATGCGGTCAGGATTTCATAAGGAGAAGTAACAACAGTAACACTCAGAAACTCCAGCTGAAGCTGGGACCCATCATAGGTGGTGTTCACTGTCTCCAAGTTGTCTTCTGTGAAAAATCCAACAGACGAATCAGATGAGGGAACAGCGGTAGAGAGAGGTGCTGTGATCAGGCTTTATTATTGCCTCTGCAAAGGAAGAAGATGCCATCCTGCAGGCTCCTCATTTTGTCCCGACCTTTTGATCACACTTCCTCCTGATAATGTGTTTTGCTAGCAAACAATATTAATTATTATGTCATAAACTGAATGACCCAAAGCAAACAGATCAAATCCAGCCTGGCGGCAGAAAATAAACAAGAAAGCCATGGCAACACAACTAAAGAAGTAGTGGGCTGCTCTTCAAAAGTCTTTTCAAAACTGATATTGCCACGTTGTGCTCATTCAGTAACATTTTAAAGAACAATCCTCTTTTGCCAAATATTATTTTGGCAGGAAAACTTAGGGAATAAGTTAATAAATCTAACAACATCTAAGAGCCTTTTGAAGAGTATTTGCTTCCACTCACGTCTCCTCCTTACCCCACTCTCTCAGTTTACACTCCTGGCTTTTGTTTGTTTCACATAATAAATAATAGGGTTAATCGGTAGCACGCTAGTAGCCAGAACCTGATATGGCACCAGGCTCATGTGAGATGCCAAATCCAGCGTCTGTTGGATGGAGAACAACCTGCTTGGTTGCTGGAAGCCCATCAAAGCCTGTGAGGCATGTCCCCTTTGCCGTGTGGATGTGGTGGCCGATGGAGGACCCTGTGGTGCACGCAGTGCAAAAATAAAACCATACGCTGGTCTCTTCTCCCCCCTTCAGCGTGATTACCGCTGCAGAGGTTTTTCACCTGTGAAGATGTACGTGTACCATTTATTCGTGGCACGTTTTATATATCGAAATATGTCAAACACAAGCCTCTGCATTTGGAGTCATCCAAGGGCTTGAATTTGAGCGTGCAACTGAGCGTGCAACAAATGAGCCAACGCAGAGAAACCGCAGAAGCACCAACGCAGAGACAGCGAAGGTCCCTTCTAGGTCCTGCATGAAGTCAAGACCAACACGTTTTATGTCCATAAACCCGCTGATCTCCACAATGGTTGAAAATACAGTGGCAGACACTAAGACCTACTGCTCACCTTTGTAAAGAACATAGGTGTAACTGAATAACTCTTTCTCCTGAACGGGACTACTACAACAAAAACCAGCTTTAAAGCTGTTTTACAGATATTTGGCCTACATTTGCGCTGATGTCAATGAAGATATCCATGAGTGAGGCCCGTTAGTGACAGACTGGGACAAGGCGTGTGTTTACTGGGTAATAGCCAGTTATAAAAGCAGGAATGCAGGTGGGTATTTCTAGATCTGAGCCCGATGGGGAGGGGAAGGTGAGGAGGAAACATCTGCCTGGCGCATCCTTGGTGTCATTTTAACACCAGCATCACTGAACAGCACCGGGCTGAGCAGAACTGCTGCCACCTTGGTTCTGGGTGACGGTCATCGTTTTTTATGCTCTGCAATTTCACACTGTAGTTATTTGAAGACAGACATTATCTCAAGATTAATAGGTCTTCTTTCCACAGTCCTAATTCATCTTGAATCTTGTTAAGAACACAGAAAAAAAGAATATATTCTACCTCTTAACGGGAAAAAAATCAATTCGAAGCAAAGGGAAATGAGCACTTTTTCCTTCACAGCTGCTGCCCTCTTTCTCAGTGAGGCAGCTTTACTGTTCCAGTCTGTTGGGTTTATTATATTTACTTTTTTCCTCAGGTTCATTCATTATCACAGGTTACCTCAGATTTACCTCTCGATGATCTCAAAACAAGCTATCAGAATACCTGGGGAAAATGAACACTCTGAAATTACAGTGCGATTTCAGGTGAAAATGTTGCCGGTGGTGTCTTTACTGTTTGGGTTCTTTTTTGGGGGGTTTGGGGCGTTAGATAAAGCAAACCACTCATGCAAATGTTTATTTATCTATCCATCATTTGAGTTGAAGTAATAAAAATAAAATTATGATAGTGTTTCATGGTGGTGAACCAATCTTTTAGGTGATGCAAATAGATTCTGACTTCTCTAAAGCTGTCCCCTTCTTATCCAACTAATGCCCATGTCCAAGACAAAGGGGAGGGGGGGGTAGACCTCTCGGGAGCTCACATTTTTGTGCTGACTTAATATCGTCTGTTCTACTCTTGACCTCAGTTAAAACACCAAAGAAGAAGGAAATTCATCACCACCACATCAAAACTTCTGGCTCTCTAATATACCCTATCAGTATTTATTTTTCTATGTTACTCATCTTTATACATCAGTCTTACTCTTTTTTTTTTTCCTTCTTCTTCTGTGCAGTCTTACTCCTTTTTTTTTTTTCCCTTCTTCTTCTGTGTGTGAATCTAGAAGCAAACACTTCTTTCTCAGGCCTGGGACGGCTGATTTTCCTTTTCTGGGGGAGCTAGAGAGGTTGGTGACCTGAATTATGACAGAACAGCTGTAGCTACAAAAATGACCATTTCTGATAATGGCTTCTTCATTATCTTGTCCTCTGCAGCATGAATACAAGATCCAGAGCTTCTGTTACAACGAGAGATATGTTTGTTGATAGGCAAACAAAAGCACATCCTTAGCCTGGAAATAATATAATCTACTAGCAATTCTACAAAATGTTGCACTGACAACAGACAAATAATTGATTGATTGTCTGTGATTTGAAAAATTAAGAAGGTGTATTAAAATAAGAACTTTATTTAGTCAGACACTTTTTTTTTTTTTCATGATCCTTCAATATTTGGAGCCACATACCTTAAAAAAAGAAAAAAAGAAAAAGAGAAGTAAACTGGAAAGCTGTAAGCTTGCCAACAATTTCCCAGACCTCAGCTTTAAAATCAGCTCTCTGCAACTAGGTGACAAATTATTTATTGTCTCACTGGATTATGCAGATGTTGAAAATATCATGAGGTTTTCTCAGTTCCACTGAGTCCTGCTCGGCTGCTTGGGCTCGCCTCCGCAGCACTGCGATTTGGCCCGCCTGGCTTTCTTGGACTCTTTGATGTTCATATGCTCTGTTGGGCTTCCTGGGATTTGCTCCTTCCTGATTAGGGAAAAAAAAAAAAAAAAAAAGTACTTTCCCAAACCCATCAATTCCTGGCACTTCTCTGCGCTGTGAGTCACAGGAGGCTAATTGAATCAGTGGGGCTCAATTCCCTCCATCCCGAGACCTGCCCCCAGCCCCCGGCAGCAGCCACCGACCTCAGGGAATTGCAGCTGGGAGCTGCTCATATGCTGCATACATATCAGGGGGGGGAAAAAAAAAAAAGAAGAAGGATTCTGAGTAAGAAGGAGCGAAACGGTGACAGTTAAGTGTTTAATGTTTTAATGTTTACTGCAAAGGAGGGAATAACGCACGTCTATGAGGGCTATTCTTTGGGATGTTTTTCAGACTAAGACAGATTTCACACCTCCCTCTTTATATATGCTTCGCTGTCTATGCCTGAGCTTGCTGTGTCTCCTATATCTCGCCCTGTCATCCCTTGTTTGGAACCAGAGAGGCAGGTTCAGCCATGCCCCACAACAGCCAGTCCAGCCGCAGCAGCCTCGCAGGGGCCACCGGCGAGTGCGGCCAGAGGACTAAGCTCCGGAGATGCTCAGGGATGAAAAAGGCAGGTGAGGTAACACTCCCGAAAAAGGGAGTCATCAGCGTCTTTCCATGCAAGCCGCTTTTCACCAGCGCCCACGGCAGGTAGCTGTTACACTTCCCAAAAGAGAAGAGAAAACGCCTCGGTCTGGAGACCGAGCGGCGCAGAGCCTGTGAGATGGAGATCGGGCCACAAGTCTCCACCTGCCCGGCCGGGCTGCAACCACCAGGGCAGGCGGTCGTGTTCCTTCTTGCACATTCCCATTGATGAGGGGAAGTACAGACGGATTTTGCAACACCTTTGATTACGGTTTCTCAAGTTTACAGAGGAGCCAAAAGACACAAAGGGTATAGAACAACCAGAGGAGCTGGATCTTCGTGTTTAGCGTGAGGTTTGCGTTGGAGTTGTGTGTCTGGAAGGCAAAGGAGACCTTCTGGAGGGTTTTGCCGGGACGTGTCCCTTTTTGCACATGTCCTCTTTCTCCTAGAAGGCCAGACCACAGGCACTCGCGAGTTCGCAGGTAGTGTGCTACGTGACTTCTTTCTGCCGAAAAGCCCAGAGGAGAAAAATATGCCAGCTGTGGCCACCTAAAGAAAAGCCCTATTGATTTACATTTAAACGCAGCTGTCACTCGCCGGTTATGGCCGGTAAAGTGAAGGCAATGGGACACGGCACGAAAACACCATGGGGCACTTGGATTTCGACGTGCCGGCAAAGCACCGGCTCTGCTGCTACCCCAACGGCAGAAGGTGGTGGGGAGGCAAGGAACGCCGGCGTAGGGGAGCAAACACCCAGCCCCGTCCTTCCACCTTGAGACCACTGTCAGTGAGGGGCACGAGCAACACCCGCCCAGCTCTGGGGGTGGATTTGGGGGGTCCCTTTGCCCGCAGGGAACTGGGGAGGGGCACTCGGCTGTGGAGGAGAGGCGGGAGCTGCAGCTGCTGTCCCTCTCCCAGCGTCACACGGCAGCGCTTGCAGGCATAAAGTGCTATGGTTCGCAGCCGAAAAATGGCCAGGGGAGCGCTGGGCGGCATCGGGAACCGCACGTCTTCCCGCTCCCACCCACACCAAGCACACACGCAAAGAGTCCTCCCGAGTGAGGTCATCCCCCCCCACCCAAGACGGGGACTGAAATGCACCGCTGACTTCAGGTTGTGCCTTAGCGGGGACTGCTTGGGATGGAATATTTGATTTTTACATGCGATTCCGGGGGGTGGGGGGTGTTTGAGCCCTCTGAAGCATTTCTGAGTGTAGAGTGACACGTCCCAGCGATAAAAGGGACTACTTCCCCAGTGCTAGTTTTTAATTCTGTGTATAACAAACACTTCTTTCTTCAGTATTTCTTTCAACTCCGTTTCGAAGTTGATTTATATCTGCCTCCTGTTTTGCTCCAGTTTCAATCTTCTGGCAGCGTTCCTTGCCAAGCTGCCGGCCTAATGCCCACATGAGCCCCATTAAGCCACATGCTTCTGTATAGGCAGAAGTACATGTTTTTTTCTGGGCTGAGCTTTGTTTGTCAAATCTGGGCCTGTTTTCACAGATAATGACTTCCTTTCTGTCTCTTTCTCCTTCTGTGCGCTTTTTTTTCCACACTTTTCAAAGTGTAACGTGACCCTCATGCATCATTTTTATCAGCCTTATAAACCCAACATAGTACGGCGTATGATGTATGTAAATCCATGCACCTAAAGGCAGCGAGGAAAAAAATCTTTTAGTTGTCTGTCAGGAACAGGGGATACCTCTATGTCATTCAGAGTCAAGTTATTTTTCTATCTAAAAATGTTAGCTACAACTGTCCTATATTTAGGATAAAAAAAGAGAAATGCCTTCTTTTCAAGATGTCATAATTCTTTTCTACATTTTTTCAAATGGTAAGATTCTGACATTCTCTGTTAAAGTCACTTTTAATTTTGAAATGTATTTTTATGCAGTACTATAAAACCCTCTAAATCAAAACTTTTTAAAAGTGACTAAATAAAATTTTGCTTTCTTTTTTTTTCCTCCACAAAATACTTGGAAGCTTTAGGCTGTTTTTCTCACCAGTGATGAAAAAATACTCTGGAGAAATGCAAAAATATACTTTTGGAGTAATATTCACCATGGTCATATTTGTAGAGTTGCATCCGTGTGCTAGATACAGAATCGTTACCCAACGAGGACTTGGTGAATGGACTTTTGCCGTTGAATCATATAATGGTTTGGGTTGGAAGGGACCTTGAAGATCATCTAGTTCCAAGACCAAAGCACTCAGATTGGCCAACCACAGTTTCGAGTTGGAAACTAATTCTGCACGAAGGGGGTTAGTTTAGTTAGGGGCGCCCCCGGAACGATGGGGAAGTTTTAAGAGTGTAAAAAACTTTCTGAATGCGCGGTGAGAAAGCCCACAGCAGCCACCAGCCCCGCTGAGCAGCAAGCTGTAGGACACTGCACACGAGCAAAGGATCACCTGTTGGTGGCAGGTCCTACAGTGCTGCCCAGAGGAAAATTCAGGTCTCGGAGTTCTGAAAGCACATGGGGCTATGAGGTTTCAGTTGGTTATGTTACACCCCTGTCTATTGATACTCCCTGATAGCATCTGGGGTTTCTGAGCACTACAGGGACTTCTGTAAATGAAGTCGCCTCAACGATGTTTGTCCTAGACTGAATACACTGAGGCAGACAACTGATAAGGGACCTACAAGCTTGACATCAATACACAGTTGTGCTGTCATAACAATACAACCTCAGCCTCTAGGTTACAACTTCTCAGAAATAAGGAATGCTCATTAAGGGGAAAGATAATTGGGAGGGGTTTCCTCAAAAGGAAAGCCACTGCGGGCAGCCACGGTGTCGAGGGCAGGCCTTCACAATGGTGGCATTGTTTAGAAGCCATTGGCGTCTGCAAACAAAAATCTGTTTAACTCAGTGTTACAGTCTAAGAAAAAAAAAAATCAGGAATCTGTTATCCTTCCGCTCCAAATAGAGTCGACGGAGATTCAGCAAAGCTACCTACATCTGTACATAAACGAATGAAAGTACAAATACAAAGAAGCGTGCATGGGTCTCTGTCTGCAAGACTGATAAAACTGACTTAATTTTATCATTATCTATTGCTAACTCATCATGGACAGTGGGAAAATCATCACAGAACGAACGCGACTGAAGGTCTCAGGTGATAGGAACAGCTCAAATGATCAGGGCAACTCTAATTACAAGTGCTCGATCCCATCCAAAGATAATTCTTTCTTTCAGCCCCCCCCTGCTCAGGAGGTGGAGCAATACACATGCCAGGCTACATCTCTCTTCTACATATGCCATATGAGCTAAGATACTTCACGTTTTGTCCAGTATTTCCATCAAACAAAGCGTAAAGCATGCCGCTTGCTTATTAATTAGCATAGAAATTTAATACTGTCTGGCTTACTTGTTACGAATATATTTTAGCAATTACAAGAACCTGCTGGATACACCCACAAGGTGAAATCCTGGGGAGGGTTCCATTAATTTAAATAAAGCCAAGATTGACCTCAATTCAGTAGAAGGAAGATGAACATTTTATCTTCTTAGGCATCTCTCAGTATTTTGAAACCTTTCCTCTTACGTGTAGTATTTCACATATGGATATATACAACATTTTATGGCAAGCTCTTGGCTTGTTTAATCTTATCTGTATTTTTTAAATTTAAAATAACTGGACATATGGAAATGCTTGGAAACGGATGGACTTGCATCAGGTCAGCGTTGTTCCAAATTTTCTTCACTTAAGAAATGATAGTAAATATGCCAGTGAAATTCGTGCTCAAATAATCTCCGGTATTCTACTACATTAAAAAATGCAATACTCCCCTTCCCCTCTGTTCACAGTACAGACATTGATTTCACGTTATCCTTACAGCCTTTCTTACCAAATATAATTTGTGTTCCAGATTCTGATGCCAGATGCTATTATCTTGGAAAGCATTTGACATACATAAGTGTAACAGCCAATTCTATAAAACGTTTCATGGGTTCCCGTATTTCCATGCCGCATTGACAACGTTTTGTTAATTAGGAAAATTGGGTTTGCCCAAGGAGGGACAAAAGGTCATCAGTATTAATAATAGCAAGATCTTTCTCTCATCGTCTGAATCACACCTTTCATAATAAGAATCACAGAATGATGTTCTTTGGAGGACAGACAGAAAATCAGTTTTGCCAGGCATCCACTGAGCGAGGGCAGAGCGGTGCTCTGCAGACTGTGATGAGCGAAGTATTCGTTGTCTGAAGTGGACATAGGGCAGCAGAAGCTTTCAAACACGATTTCAGGCTCTGAGAGGAACGATGAGAAAGCTCTGCCCTAAAATACTGGTTAACGTGGACCCAAGCAGTGAATGTAACAGGAATTTTCCTTTCGGTGGCGCAGCATTCCCCAGAATATCAGAATCCAAGATGAAATTTGGCTTGACTGGATTAACTTTAAATGTGAAAGGAAGACATTGATGTCCCATTAGCAGACAGGCAGAAGAGGGAGCTCTGTAGAAGGGGAAAAGCTGCCCCATGGGCACCGAAGTGATGCCGGGAAGAACGGGGAATACGAGCAGGGTGCTGCTCTGCAGGTCTAACGTGCGCAACGCAGAGAGTCGGGGGCAGCTGATCATCACTGATGTCTTTTTTGTTTGTTTGTTTATAAGAGGAGGGTTATCAGATGATATCAGCAAGGATCTGAGGATATAGGCTGCCCAGTGAAGCGGTGGAATCGCCATCCCTGGAGGTATTTCAAAGATGTGTAGATGTGGTGCTGAGGGACACAGTTTGGCAGTGTTAGGTTGATAGTTGGACTTAATGATCTTAAAGGTCCCTTCCAACCTAAACAGTTCTATGAAATACACCAGAAAGCAATCAAGATGTGCTGAGGTTGCGGAGCACTGCCTTTACAAACGTTGTAGGAAATGAACGAATAGCGCAGATGGACAATAAACAGGAGGAACCTTAGTGGAAGCAACTCCTACAGGATTTTCTCAGTGGCACGAACAGATTTGGAGATCGATGTTGATGACAGAGCAAGGATCTGTGTTGTTTTTCACCTTGAGACTTCTTTGTTCAGGAACAAAGGGATGCGGGACCAGCCAGGCAGCAGGGGGTCCTGGCGGAACGGGGAAAGCCTCGGTAGCCTTCCCGAAACGACAGGCACCTGCTTCAGCACAGGAGGTGGCACGTTCACCCAGTGCATGCAAATCCACCTGCGGCGATTGCCGCCGAGCATCATACCCTTTCAATTCCCAGCAGCACATCACATTTACACCACAAATTTATTTTACGAAGAAACAATGCACACAGACTAAAGCATCACTTCCTAGCAAAAAAAAAAAAAGGAGTCAGTTTGCTCCACAGCAAACTACTATAATCCAAAGAGAATTGGAGGATCCTAATCAGGGATTGTAAGATTTTGTTCTAGGAATCAGTTACGAATTATTATTTTTCTACATTTAGTCATCACTCCATATGTATCACATATCCTACAAAATATCTCATCTGACAGTGGTGAGAAAGCGGGTGTACGTGGATTTTGCTCGCTGCAGAATTTAATTGTGCCTTATGGGGATTCCCTTCTGCCAATGATTTGTTGGATATTGATCCGCATAACTGGAGGACCTTTTCATTTTTTTTTTTTTTAAATAATTGATCTATAAACAGACATTTGAAAGAAAACACACTAGGCAAGGAGAGCTTTCATCTTTGAAAATTCTGCCAGTAAAAAGCCTACTAATAATCTGTAGATATCCTGGACCACGTCCTTTGCTGATGGAGAAAATTGAATATTATTTCAGGGAGTGAACCGGAGTCAGAGTCGTTGTTTGGATTTTTTTTTTTTTAGTATTTTATAAGACATCCCATTATTTTTGTGGCACACAACAGGTGCAGGGAAGATTATTCAGCCGAGGGCAGAAAGACCTAATCATAGGGCGGCTGTTTAGACGGTACCACCTTGATTATCCAAATGTCACGGGGACACTGAATATGTTTGCATAATTAAGGCCTTGGCTAATGGTAGTGCTTTTAAATGTAATTAATAGCTTTCTGGGGATACAATTATTTTGAAAAACCAGGAGATTGTGGTAATTGAGGTTCAGATAACTGTGGTAGAACTAACAAGAGCCTGCACGAAATGCGTGAAGAATTATATAAAATATTAATTAATGAAAAAATATGAAATTATCACTCCTTTTTCAGGATACTGTCAAAACATATTAGCAAATGACTTCCAGTCATGATACGTATTAAATTTAACAGAGAGCATGAAGACAAAATTACATTTACAAAATTTTAAAAAAATATATAAATGCTATGTTAGATTTAGAAAGGCAACTACCAAATCCATTTCATCATTTAATAGCACGTTTCCTTCTTTCTTATTTGAGAGGCGGTCATTCTCACTTTGTTTAAGGTTCTTTCTTATACGTGTCTCAGAATTAAGATACTTTCTTCCAGTACAATTTGCATTTTTTAAAATGACGTATGTGATTCAAGCGAGCTTTTATTCCCTTTTTTTTTTTTTAAAAAAAAAAAAAAAGAGAAAGGTGAAAAAACTTAAGAATGATACGGAAATATCACACAAACATGGGAAATACAGCCCCCTCTTAGGAAAGCAAGACTACACCTGCACCAAAGGCAAAGCATCGCAGCACTGGTTTTGGGCTTCCCCAGGCACCGGGCGGACAAGGGCGGCCCCCAGCGCGGTGGCCGGGGAAACGGGATTTACAGAGATGCTCCAAGAAAATACGAAGGGTATTAGTTTTCGCAAAATCTTTAACTCCCCCCCTGCCCCCCCTTTAAAAAAATAACAGAGAGCTACTGTACCCTGCTGAGACCAACATCTGTGCAGACAATTAAACCCTTTTAGACTCCAAGCGGGGGGAAACTCAGAGGAACCGGCCCTTTTCTCCTACATCCTCTGAAGGATTACAGATAAAGAAAAGATTTTGCAAATAGCTAGGCACATACATCGTTACAAAGAGGTCCTGCTGATTTGTTTTTAAATAAATTTGGTTAACAATGAAGTTTTATTTTTCTGAAAAATACGGACTGATATTGGCACTTGGATCCGAAATGCAGCACTGACATCTTTGTTGTGTACCCCCTTTGGAAGAAAGCCAGATCTAAGACAACGGAACAAGCAGCTGAACAAGTCTTTGGGTTTTATTCTTCAAATTTCACAGGAAATGATTTATCAAAACTTGATTCACGATGATATGGCACCAAAAGCTCATTATACCGCATTCTGGCTTTCTTCTTTGACCATCTTTTGTTTTCCTTACCTTTTTCTGTCATTTAGCTAGGGTTGGGCAAGCGATGCAGAATAGTTCTGCAAGGTATTTTCCCTAATTAAAGTTTATATCTGTGATTATAGTTAAGAAAGGGACTCCAACCAAGGAGGGATGCCACTGTGGAACAGGGGGTTTAAATGTGGAGCGACTTCAGTCCCCACTCTGAAGGGCTTAAAATCTAAATGAACATGGCGAGCGGTGAGGGCGGAAACTGAAATTAAGAGTTCTGCAAAAGGAAGACGAATAAAAAAGACACAATTGCAGATGCCATTTTAATGGCGCTTTGTGCTGAAAACGCTTCTGTTGAAATTATTCTGACCCAGGGCCGTGTATGAACAGCTCTCGGCGCTAATCACTGTACATGCAGTGCACATAGCGTTCCATAGGAACAGAAGTTCATACATTTATCAAATTACATTTCGTTCTGAGAAATGCCCGGCAACAATTCCAGGTTTCCAGGCAAACAGGCAGATCAGCTGTGGTTCTCCTTCCCTCCCTCCCTCCTGGCATCCCAGGGAACTCCAAAGAGCAGGTGGGTGCTTTCCGCACAGCGATTTTGGCAGGGCTTCGGTTCGCTTTGACATGTAGAAGTGAGGCTCAGAAAAAGTACCCTGTGGGAAATACGTACTGCCTTCACCTTGGGGTGACAGCATGTGACTCTTCCTATCGCAGGGAGGATGCCTCAACAAAATCCGACCTGTGAAAGTTTAACCCCTTGGCACAGATACAGTGCAACATGTAGACGGTGCGTCTTATGACACCGACTTTTTTTTCTTTAAAAAAAAAAAAAATAAAAGCCCTGTACTAATGGCACAATATCAGGAAATGATTTTTACACTGTTTCTAAACTGTCAAACCCAGTACAATTCTCCACACGCAACTTTAGGTTTGCAACAGCCTGAGAAACTCTGATTGCACAGACTGGACGCGAGAACAGTTTTGCCTCCCACGCTCCGAGCAGAGGCTTTCGAAAGGGATTTTCCCTGCAAGGCTACAGACATAACCACAGCAGTTCACTCCGACAACGACAAAGCAAAACTACACCTGCAGACTTCCAACAGAAAATGGGAAATGACAGACATTAAGACAAGTCAAGTTTTTTGTTGGTTTTGTTTGTGAATTTTAAGAAAACGTGACCTGCAGAAGGAACAGTTCGATGGTGAGAAGCTCCAGGGCAAGGAAGGGAACTATCTCATTACCGTGGCGCTGCGCCGGGCTCTCTGCCCCAGCAGCCTTTCAGCCCTCTTCCCAGCACCCACATAACCATCCTACAGAAACCTGAGGGGCAGAAGCCGGGCAAGAGCTGTGCTGTTCCCTGGCCAGGGGCTGGGTGACCGCCACAGCAATGCCACCAGGTCCACAGCACACTGGTCTCCTCCTCCAGGTGCATTTGGCAAGGGCAAGGAAGCTGCGCCCTAACCAAAGGCTTCTCTGCCTTCACAGGTCTTCTGCATCCCTTCCAGGCTTTGCCTCCTATTTTAAGGTCATCGCTCCATCAGGGAGGTTAAAAAGTAAATTTAAAGGTAGAAGATAAGATAACTAATTTGGGGATACGTCCACCACGTAGCCCGTGCTGTCAATTGGACTTGCTGGGGTACAGCTGGGCTACAAACCCCGTTGTCTGCAAATCTGAGCTGGGCTGGCAGGAGCACCCCCAGAGAGAACAGAAGCCCAGGTAGGGAGAAAGGATTGCTTATAAACACAGTGACAAACCTTCCTTTCTGAAAGCGTATTTATGCTTCGTATTTAAACATATACCTCAAATCCAGCCCGGTGCGCAATAACACTATGATATAAACAGCGATGGTTTCAAGAGGCACCAAAACTGCAACGATGAAAATGTTTATTTCAGTGTGAAAATATGAGCTTTCCTAATATTTAGTGTGTATTTAAATATTTGTGTTAAAATGTGTCTCAGATTATAAAGACAAATATTTTAAGAGCAAACAACTGTTTAATTAAGTTTGCACACCGGGTTAATTTCATAACAAGATTTACAGAACATGCAATTCTGAGCATTCGTCTAATAAATGATCACGAGATGAAAGAACACTCCTGCCAAAGCAGAAATAGTCGGAACTTAGATACCTGCAGTGCCTCCCCATGGTTAGGCATACGTTGTCCCTGCTTTGGGAGAGGGCTCCACTGGCCAAGGGACCCTCTGCTTTCAGGGGCACTGTGTATGGAGGAATTAGTTATGTTTGTTTGCATGAAGGAACCAAAACGCGTTGTGCCTCTTTCCTATTGCGCCTTGAAATAGTGACTTATACATCCTTAAAACACAAGCTTTCAGGTGATAGGCGCATTAGAATCATAGAATGGTTTGGGTTGGAGGGGACCTTAAAGATCATCGAGTCCCACCCCCCCTGCCACAGGCAGGGACACCTCCCACTAGACCAGGTTGGTCAAAGCCCCATCCAGCCTGGCCTTGAACACCTCCAGGGACGGGGCGGCCACAGCTTCTCTGGGCAACCCGTGCCAGTGTCTCTCCACCCTCAGAGTAAAGAATTTTTTCCTAATATCTAACCTAAATCTCCCCTCTTCCAGTTTAAAACTGCCACCCCCCCATCCAATCCCTACACTCCCTAAATAAATCCCCACACCCTTGCTAATATAGGTGATCCCATACCACAGCAAAAGCTTCAGGACAGCATTTATTCTGAAATAATGCAAAGAGTGTATACTGCAGTCTGCAAATAAAGTATTCCCCAAGGAAAACCTAGGCAGAAATTTTAGTAATTACCACTCCAAGAGCATTTCAAACAATGAAGAGGTGTAAAAGAAATGCTTGCTGCTCTCATTCTCCCTCTTCTGGTTTTCTGCTCTCATTACCGCTTCATTCCCTGACAGAGACAGACACACACACACATATATGTATACACACACCCATCCATGTGAAGTTATGTATACCAGAGAGGTTTATCACCAAGGTATCTAACGACCTGAAACCTGGCGTGTCAAAGAGCATCGGCTGAACTTGTCTGTCCCTTCAGGGGAGCGCTCCGATGGGAAGGGTTCGACTTCTTGCTGCATTTGACGTCTATGCAAGAGCACATCCTCCCCCTGCGCGGCTGCGCACGCAGAGCAGGCGCTGGGCAAGGCGGTTAAGGCGGAGGTACCTGAATGTATGAAATCAGCCCCGGCACAATTTGGTTACGCTTGATTGTAGCTCTGACGTAACAGACGCAGAACAAAAGCTTCTCATTTTATCGTTTAGAAGGCCGAAAGGACCTTTGCCAGGCGTTTGGCCAGGTGGCGACATGCGAGGAGTACGCCTGCTGGGGTCCTCCTCGCTGCCAGGGTCATCGCTGACGGTTGTGATGGAGGCTACAGCTATGGATTTGACACGTACAGAGAAAAAGTGGCTTATCAATAGGACACAAACACAAAATCTATGTGGTTTCTCTATATTTTCTATATTCTTTTGCATGCAACATTTAATTCCAGATGATCATGCCTTCTCAGCCCTTTGTTTGCTCTGGTAACCAACGGAGGATGCACACTGCTTATTCACTGTCCCAGTGGTGGAAAGCCCTTCCAGATCCCGTTAGCGCGACGCATGTTGTCAGATCTCAGGCAGGAACGCCACAATGGGAGTCTGAGCTCTCTTAGTCACTACCTGGGTAGTGTGGCCGTTGCCAAGGATTTAGTTGCCAAATCCTCAGAGTATTTCAAGATTCCACTGATGGCTTTTCCTCAGCGTTCATGAGCCAGTCTTAAAACTTGTCACTGGATGCAATATCACTAGATCCTCGCAAAAATCACAGCAATAAATAAAATTGGGGCAGATTACTCACTTCCTCTTAATTTTTGCACTCAAGAACAATGAAGAATTCATTTCCTGGTTAAAAATCCAAACCCCTAGCATGACCAAGCAGCTGATTTAGTATAAACACTGGTGAATGCAATGCTGGAGAAGCCAAACCATTCTATGATTCTATGATTAATCAGAGTTTACTTATTTCTTCTCATGAGTGGCTGTTGGTGCTTAACACATAGCATGGTGCCTGCTTGTGACCAGGGCAGGGTTTGCAGGACCAAGTGACTTTCGACCACCCTTTGCTCGGGACACGGCCACCTTTTTAAGGAAATGTTTCTTACCTTTTTCTTTTCGGTGAAGCTAACCTTGAAAATGTGAGTGCAAAGGGTGTCATGTGGCTCTTCCTCAGGAAGCCTGCTATTGTTTCGGGGATGTGAGCTGCCCCGGTGTCCCCAGCAGGTACCACCTCGGCTGTAACAGCGCTATTACACAGGTCATGTCATATCCCGTTACATACATTGCCTCCCGAAATCTGGCACCATTTTTCCCTGGGAGAGGAGATTGCAGCCCCGTAGGGAGACACGGGAGGTGGCACACCAGGGGACCCAGGGTGACGGCATTGCCGGCAGCATCACCAGTAATTCCATCCTTGGTCCCCATTGCCGCCCTGTCCGCGGGGAGTGGAAATCGTGGGGCGCCACAGGGGCATTACAGCTGCTTCTCCAGCCGGCAGTCATCGTTCCTCAGCTACTGTCACCTGATGGGAGCTCCAGCTTCCATTTGCAATTCCCATTCAGCACTCAGTTTGTTATATTTTACCTTAGAGTAATGAAGGTACTTTTTAGGACGGCATTAAGTAGCGACATAAAGTGACTATGCCTTACCCCTAGGGTCCCTTCAGAATACGTTACAATTTTAATATTACTGGCATTTTTTGGTAAAATTAAAATTCTACCTTAGTTACTTAATCAGTGAACGATGAAACGTTTAATTAACATAAAACGTGATGTATTTTGCCTTCTGTACAGCCTGAAGGCTGCAAGTCTTTTTCCTTTCAGTACCAAAAAGCCTTCCGAGTAAATCACCGTACGACACTAGAAGTAAAGACAGAAAAGTCTTGTTCTGCATTTCGCTGCGCCTAATTTAATTCTGAGATCTCTATTTTTTTATGGAGTGTAAAATATAGTAATTGGCTTTAAGGTGGTGTAGGATAAGGCCTATGCACCGCTCACATCGCACGCAACTCAGTAGAGACCCAGCATGCTTTTGGCACTTGAATGCTTTCCAGTTTTTCTTAGGTATTTAAAAAAAAAAATGGAGGGAGGTTGGGGTCCCCCCCCCTCCCCTAGACAGTACGCATTTCCGAATGTTGTGCAGATATTGTCTCTTACGTAAATTTTAGTTCCTGCTGTCGCTTCACAGATTATTACCCATCAGCAACTTGGGTTGAGCAGAGAACAACAAAGTATGCCAATGATGAGTGTGAGGAGGTAATCAGCGGGGGCTGAGCCTCGTTAGCTGTCCCTGCATCAACAGCTCAATACGAGCTCATTTATTTGGGTTTCTCAGTAAAGCCCTGTGGAAAGGGCTGAGGGAGAGACTTTGGCTGCTCTATGGCTTTTAGAGTTTTTGCTACAGCATCTGACCAGAGGCTTGTGGGAAGTGGGAGCTGCTTTTGGGTGATGCTTTCAGCTCTGCAGATGAGCAGTGCCATGACTGGCAGAGAGCCCTTGAAAACACATAAATGATGGTAATGTATGTCAAAAATCTTTCTAACCAGACTTTTTCCTAGTTTTTTGGGCTTTATCCTCTAATTGTATTGATGCTGAAATAGCTGCTGATGTAGGACAACTTGATACCAAAATTTTATTCTCCTGAGCTCTAAGTCATTTTGATATTAATGGCTCTGCTGCTTCAAGCACTGCATTGGAAATCTTATGGGTTCTTTATTTCTCTTCCTTGAACAAATGGCACTATGGCAAGAATTGGTAAAGCACCACTCAGCATCAGAAAGACTCAGCAAAGCTGCTGGACTCCAAAGAACAGACTTAACTTTTAGATTTGTAGATTTACAGAGCTGTTTGACTGGATAATAGGCTGTATTTCTGACCTAGAGACAGATTGATCCTTGTTTTCTGTTTGGTTTTGTTTTGTTTTAATGAAGGCTGAGTAAAAGCCCAGCAGCTTCACAGCAATGGATGTAACTAAGCTGTATTACAGATTTACTGGATTTAAGACAAATAATCTGTTTTCTCAGTGTCTCACTGTCAGTAGTTGCATCCCATTACAAACTCATCAGACGAGAGAATGCCATCCAAAGAGTATGGTATACAGATGCTTGAAGGAGTAATGAGATGCTCTCATTCATTTTCTTTCAAATAGATAACAAAGGCTAAGCAAGTGATGAAAAGCTCTCCAAATGTTTACACAGATTATGGGGGGTAAAAAAAAAAAGGCTGAAATTGAGCTTCTGGAACATTGGCAAAATTAATTAGTAATTAGTTAACAATGCTATATGTTCATGGTCCAGGCAATAGCAACTCAGTGAAGATTATGCTGCTTCTCAGCTGAACTATACCATCTTGTGGGTTCCCAGGAAATTACAGTTCCAGTATCAAAATCATCTTTAGTAAGTCTGTCAGTCTAAAATTGCTAAAAGCATTGCTATTTTTTAAGACTAAGTGGTGTACTATGAACAGAGCGGTATAAAAGCACTTCTGTAATTTACACTTTCCCCTTGTGACTTTCCAAGCCATAATAATATGTATACATCCCACATATTCCAGAGTTTTCCAGTTATCTTACAAACTTCTAACTTGATCTGTGGAAGTTTCACAGTGAAAATAGGAAAGAGACTGATGCAAACCTTCTGTTGCTATTTAGGCTTTTTTCATCTTGTGACAAGGAAATCAGAAAAACAAAACTTAAAAGAAAGAAGCAACCATAAAAGAAACATTAGCAATCACTTTGAGACTGGCCAGTTAAGTTGTCCTTAATAAGTGCCAGAGATCCAGTACAGTTTTGTCTGGGAACTGCAGGTTTTCTCCTTGTTTAGGTGTTTGGGGATTTTTGTGTGGGGTTTTCTATTGGGTTTTTTTTGTTGTTGTTGTTTGGTTTGGTTTTTTTCCCCTCTGTTTGGAAGTAATGGGAATCTGATGGGAATCTTCTGTTCATTTGATGGGAATCTGACTTTGAGTGGGATAATGCTGAATTTAGCATTTGAATTGTAGAGGATGTTTTTAAGAACCTTTTAAAAAATGCAGCAGCTGCTGCCTTCAGCAGGGTTTCATCAACAGCCAGGCCATGAGCTATTAAAAAAAAAATAAAATACCACCCTTAATTTAAAAACAAAAATGCCACTGCCACGATATACAGTTAACAGCACTGCTGAGTACTGCAGCTGTTAAAGGGAAAACAAAACATATTGTTGCAGACAGGTGTTGAAAAAAACCCAAACTACTTAGTTCAGACCAGTATATTCCTAGGCTATAGAACACGAATGGGAAAACATTTTAATGTTGGTTGGGTTTTTTTTTGGTTTTTTTTTTCCCCAAGCACAGTGAGTCTATTAAGTGCTAAATATCAAAAGACCAATTCAGTTCTCATTAGTGTGACTGAGAATGAATCAAACCCCAAAGAGCTGATGCTGCTGTCCCTCTCTGGGATGACGTGATCCTCGGTCACATTACACAGGTTAGAACAGGCTGCACAGAGAAGCTGTGGCTGCCCCATCCCTGGAGGTGTTCAAGGCCAGGCTGGATGGGGCTTGGAGCAACCTGGGCTGGGGGGAGGTGTCCCTGCCCATGGCAGGGGGGTTGGAACTATATGATCTTTTATGATCTGTGCTACGGGCTGGCTTGTGTTATTTCTAAGTCACTTGCCACCCAGCAGCTGCCCACCGGTACTCAGTCCTTCGTTTTTATGTGGAATAATAACGAAAAGGCTGTGTTTGACACCTATTGATTTAAATTGACACCTATTGATTTTAAATTGACATTTTTCTGCCTCAATGATGGCTAAACTGCATCCTGAGGAAAAGATATTATAATAATAGTTCATTCCTATAACATCCAAAGAGAAAGCAATGGAGCAAAGGTGTTTTTCACTGTATCTGCCCCTAACTGAAATACAAACTGGTGTTATAAATTTGAAGGCAGTTAGTAAAAAGAACCAACAGAGAAAAAGCTCGGGAAAAGAACCAGAGGGGATTAGATTTACTCATTCATCAAACAGATGCTGCACCCTCTTAAGAAAGAAATGTCTCAGGTGAGGCGGAGGAATAAGAAAAATAAATCAATTTTCAGACAAAAAGCTGGGACGATATTTGAGGAAACCAAGAAACTGAATGAGAAGCTGGTAAGAAAAGGTGGGAAGTCCTTATAATTTGCAACTGCATATTTAATAGAATAACAATTAATATAACCCAGATTTGCCATCAAGTTTTGTACTGGGAAGTTCACAATTTTATTATAATCCCTAGAATTTCCAGTTAGCGTGCTAATCTAGAGCCTGAAATAACACTCGGGGCGGGGGGGGGAGGGGCGAGCAGATTCCAAAATGTGCCTGTGATAAACCAGTCTGAAGTCTCCTGGGCTGCTTTGAGGATGTTCACAATTCTCAAGCAATTTGGTGGTCGTAGCACCTCCAGTAAAGTCCTGACAGAACATAGGAATATCACCTCTGAGGGGTTTTATACACAACTAAAACAAGCTGGCCTGGACTGGCATCCAGGCGTGGAACACAGACTTTAACAACTACAGAAGAAAAAAAAAAAAAAAATAAATTATCAAATGTTGCTTTACATGAGTAATAGCAAGACTGGTCCTGTTGTAACAACTCGCACTAGACCACTGATGAGGAAAACATTTGTTTTCTTCAAACACGCACACAAAAAAAGAGACAAATTCAACAAAAAGCAATATTTACTGCACAAGTCAAGGACTGTAGTTCTGATCTTGGCGGATGTAAAATGGTAGAGCTTTACAAAACGCACAAAACCCTGGTGAGCCACGTAACTGGAAATCTACCCCGTCCTGCCTGAAATCATTGCCTCCCCAAAAACTGACAAACAAATGTAAAATTAATTCCCCCAATTAAAAGGAGCATAGACAATCGACCTCAAGTGTGGATACCTACAAATGCAACTTAAATCCTAGCCCCAGTACCAAGTGCTACTTTCGACACCTATATCTTATTTCGAGATCATAAAATGAGGCTAATTGACTTTCTACTTAAGACTATAAGGCAGCATGGCTTGAAGAAACGAAGGACAAATGTTGATATAAGTACGCGCTTTAAACTTTGACTGAAGTACCATTCTGCCAGGAAAACAAATATTTTTATTAACTGCTTTGCATGGTCTGAAAGACCTCCTCCATTCTTGGCAGCCTCTGTGGGCTCACTGTATAATTTGTCTCTTTTCCTGGCAGCTGATGGCTGGGTACAATAACGTCAGCAAAGCAGCTATTCTGCATTCTGTGCATTATTATTTAAAAAAAAAAAAAAAAAAGGGGAGGGGGGAGAACAATACTAGGATAATTCTTGGCTCCCAGGATGTGGAATGCTCATTTTAAACAAATCCTTGAACATATCGGTGAAATATTAAAAGACGGTCAAATATTAACACTAGACATTTACACAGGCTGGAGCGGACAAACTGGTTAATTTGTTGCCCATTATACAATTGCGGAAGGCTCCTGGGGTGTGCAAGCACAGAATTAAAGCAACGAATGCCAAGATGATTTGTACCGCGTTTAAAAATAGGATTTATCTACAAAACAAAAAAATCTAATAAAAATTGAGTTTGATACTGGTTTTTTGAGTAATGATACTAGCGTTCTTTAGAGTATTTAACTTAATCCCATGTGAATCCTGATGAAATATCCCCCTTCAGAGAGCAGTCTGTGTTCAATACACTAACACAAGTGGATGGATAGACCTAAATAAAGTAAGAGTTAATGAGGTATCCTCGTTTCGTTAGCCCATTTTTAGTGGCTTTGCCAAGAACCACCCAGTCTTGGTCAAATGCTATTCCAGATCTTTATCAGTCGTCTAGAAGGAAATGAAATTATTTCTGATAAAAATGTCAGCCGACAGCAGAATGTGGGGTGTAGCAAAGTGATAAGTCAGTTATTCAGAGCAATTTGGAACGCTTTTTGACTGAGATATGGCATACACCATAGCAAAACATCAACGGGAGCGGTCATGTCCCCAGACAAGCTGCGTTATTGGTTATCTTTACATAGTGGGGTGCTGAACTTGGACCAAAATGCCTTTTAATACAGCACAAAGCTGTGCATAGAGGACCGAGGAGCGCAGCTCACACCGTGAGGGTCGCTGTTGGTATATCTCTGGAACGTGCTGAGATTTTAAAAAGATATCTACCTAATTTCCGGACTACAAAGTTCTCCAGTGCAGTGCTGATGAGAAATAAATGGATTTGATTGCTGCACGTAGGAATACAGGAATACTTTCCTGGAGCCATGTGGTGACATTTCCTTTATATACCCTCCTAGCGAAACCAGAAACTACTTGCTGGGAAGACCCAGGTGATCTTCTGAACAGCTTCCAGCTCCACCACGTGCCCTCATGGGGATGATGTTAGGCAGGTGAGCAAGTCAAATCCATCCTAGAAGGGCTCTGACCTCTACCATAAATGATGTTGGGGTCTGTAGGTGATGCTAGAATCATTTAGCTTGGAAAAGACCTTGAAGGTCACCGAGTCCAACCGTAAACCCTCCCGATGTTAAGCGTGGGCAGGATTCCAGCTGCCTGGAAGACATAATGAAAATGCCCAATGCTGAGTCCCGCGTCGCTCGGGAGGGCGGTGCATCAAACAGGGGTTTTGTGGCCTCGCCTTCAGCTCATCGAGTGCACAACACACAACCCTACCGCCATGGCTGCTGAGCTCGTAAGCGGTTTCCATTCTGGCTGCAGAATAAAATTCTCTCTCTGTTGCCATATCGGGTTATAAGCCTGAGATTTCTTAGGACTGTGTGTGATAATGGGTACGTATCCAATTTTCGTTCTGCTTACATAGGGAAGAAAACAGACTCAAAACCTTCTTTTTTTTCCCCCTATAATGCTTTTAATTTCATTCATCAGCCCTCCGCTTGCTTCTCTACTTTCTGTGCCTTCCAGCACAACGCTTCGGCAGCATCATTGGCCGCTTTAGGCAAACGAGCGTTGGAAAGGCACTAAACGTGACAGCCAGATGTGTCGATGTGTTGACACTGGACACTATGAGGTCACTATTAAGACTTTGCAGTGGAGTGTGAGCTGGACGGGGCTGGGATTAGATTGCTTTTTCTGCATCTGGAGGTGAAAGCCTGATGAAGTGTTGGGCTGCGTTATCAACAGAGCTGTAGGCAAGACGAAAAGCGCAAAATGACCTTTTCTTCACTTTATTTCCCTTCTTACAAGTTATGAGTGGTGGAACACTTCCTAGCACAGCCTTAACTGTGTCTAAATTTATTTGTGTTAATCTAAAAGGGGTCAAGACTCTACCCGCGCTTATGCTGATGTACCACCAGAGTAATGCCACTGGCACGAGCAGAGCTGCTCACGACTTAAGTAACGCAATATGAAGTAGAAGTGGGCTTAAGATGTCTCTCTGTCATGGTTTATTCATGGGCTCTTAGAACTGCAGAGAGGAAACAGATCTACGTGTGAGGTCTCCAGTGGGCTTCAGGGAAGAATTTAGTGGGGCTTCCCTGAGTTTTAAGGCCTCTTCTGTTTTTTTTTCTTCTCCCTCTCTATTACACTCATAAAGAAAAACTTTCTTAAAGTGCCCAGAATTTTAGTTTTTTGAAACAACTCAGGTAGCGCTTCCACTGGAGATGGTCACGGTTTCCACAAGCTCTAGTTCTTCAGCAGCTTTCCTATGCCAGCAAAGTCACAGGTTTGGTTTAGCTTCAGCCTGAATACCAGGGACAAACGCTGCTGGGGGACACAAATGATTTCTCTCCTGCTGCCTACCCCAGCGAGTTCCTCGTCACTACTCTTTCTCAAGGCAAGATGGGGACTCCTCGCCGCAGCCGGCATGAGAACATCTGAGCTGCTCAGCAAGACATGGACCTGGGGGAGCCGCTGGCCCCGATCCCGTGGCTGGCAAGCAAACTTGCCTTGTTGCCTTATTTTTTTTTTTCCTTCTGTCTTTTTACCACTGATATGTAGAAATAATGCAGTGTTTGTGACGGTCACATCCGAATCTTTGTATAAATTGTTCACGTTCCAGGAAGCAAAATGAGGGGCAGTGACAGAGGAGAGGAGGGATCCTGTGGGATTTATCACACAGTTCCATTAACCCACTGAAAACACGTCCTGCTGACAGTCCCAGTGACAGCACAGGCAGGTTTGTGTTGGTTGATATCTACCATAGCTGCTTCAATGTCAATGGAAACATTTTTTTCTTTTTTAAAAGCACTTTTTGCAAAAATAAAAAAGAATGAAGTAAAATTGTTATTAAAACATCTCCAAACTTTGGCTACAGTTGAAATAGAAGCTCATGTTCAAAATATAGTACAGCTGCAATGACAATGTTATAAATATTTTTTGCCTGAAAACGTTTTAGTTACTGAAAATTGGCTGTAAAGTTTTATATAGTTTTCTCTAAACGTTTTGATTTAAAACCCACTTTCTGAATCCTATGAAATGGAATTTTGATATACTGAAACACTTCAGGAATTTAAAGGTTGGTTTTTTTACTTTTGTGGGTGGCTCGTAGCTAGAAATACATCTCGGCTAGCTTTACATCTACGGCTACAAAAGGATGAAGCAAATTCTGTTTCTAAAACCAATTGCTGATACTTACAGTCATCGTATTAGATCAGCGATATAATTCCAAATATTAAAATGACACGGCTTGGAAACTGACAACTAGTTATTGCTCGATTCTTTATCATATCTGAGTTGCAAAATTTTGCAATGTATCATTTTGTGTTAATATAATGCAAGGGGCACATATCATAATTCTGGTACGCAGTACTGACAGGCACTATTTGCGAGTGTCTAGAATATCATAAACCCGGTGCTTTAAAACCCGTTGGCTAGCTATTCTCCTGTTTTCTAGACATTCTCTTTTCCAAAACTTTATGCAATTTGCTTACCTCAGATGTACGGCATTTAAAAGGCTAATGTTGATTTTTAACATATTTGAATTTGCCTGCTTTTGCAGTAGCATTTTTAATTTTGACATGTGAGAGAAGAGCCCAGAGGCAAGTGCAAACTGCGGGCAGAGAAAAGCTTCAGCCACGTTAGAACAGGATTGTGTCTGTCCCACACATAAAATACAGGGTTAACGATTCATTCTGACCTATTCGTTAACAAACTGACCAAAGTCCTTCCAGGGGCTGTCAGAATGCCCACCATGTTTCTCAGTGCTGTGTTTTCGACCTGCAGCTCATATTTAGCTGGCAGACGTGAAAAATCGCATGGAGTGAGAAAAACCTCTCGTGATTAAGCCACGGCAAGTGCTTGAAGAGTTATTCTAGCTAAGGCTGATGTTAACTTATGTTGGTAATCCTCCCCCTCCACCCCATATGTTCTTTTTTATTTTTCGAATACAGTGTTACTGGGGTTTTTTTTTCTGCTGACTTTAAACTCCTCATGTAAAACGGGGGGCATTTTTGTGATACAAATAAAGAAGCCACCTAGACACGCAGGGCTGCCTTTTGCGGAGACCCAGTGAGTTGCTCGCTGCAGGCAAGGGTTGATGCACGCCTGTAGATGGAGTTAAATATCAAAGAACTGGTGGAGACCTTAAAAGCGTTGTGTGATCCGGGCAGTCAGACAGGACCCATGATCCCTGCTGAGTTGTCACATCAGTTTACAGTCCAAGCTCCTTCCAAGAGGGAAGGAG
>NW_009646428.1:763625-764681 GCF_000708025.1 Charadrius vociferus | reverse complement strand
AGCAAGGAAAAGCTTTTAGGCACAAATGTGGCTTCTCCAGGTCGGCAGCAGAGAGGGAAAAGCACAAACCTAAATAAGGCTGCGTCTGAGAGGAAAGGTCCCCCTGAGACAACAGCGCTGGCATGGGGTGGCCACACAGGGAGGAGTGCTGGGCACCAGGCTTCCCAACCACACTGGTCCTCCTGGCTGGCTGCGGTGCCCATGGGGGCCGGGGCTGGCCATGGGCATGAGGCTCCGTCACCTAAAGTCTCTTTGTGCTGGATGACAATAGCATCCAGGGACAGGAACCACTGCTTCTGCCTTACTGACCACTTCCAGTCAAGATTCCTGCTAATGTTTATTTGATCTCCGCTTTTTCCATCATATCCAGGGGAACAGGGGGGGAACAAACTGCTTTTGACACCGTATCATAGAACAGTTAGAGTTGGAAGTGACCTTAAAGACCATCTCATTCCGACCCCCCTGCCATGGGCAGGGACACCTTCTACCAGCCCAGGTTGCTCCAAGCCCCATCCAGCCTGGCCTTGAACACCTCCAGGGATGGGACATCCACAAATTCTCACAGTTCTTCCAACTACACATTATTCATACCTTCTCCCTGTTTCTTTCCACCTAGCTTCTCTCTTTTCTCACTTTCCCACGTTGGAAAATCCACCGCCAGGTTCATTAACCACCTCACAAGGATAAAGAATTTTTTATTTGCTGATTTGTTACGTGGCTACACTGCATTTACCTTGTCTGCTTAATTGCTGCCTACCGGTCGGCCGACCGCTGTGTTTACATCCATCATGTTTGCATTTAAAAGTTAACAAATTCAAAATTAAGACTTTTGTTTCCGATCGGGGCCGCCCCTGCCCTCCCGCTCGGCGGTGACCGCGGGCAGAGGGGACCAGGGCTCATTTAAAAGCACTGACTTTTTTGGGATGAAGGAAGGTGTGGGGCGGAGATCCCAGGCGGACGGGGGACGCGGTTTCCACGTGATGATGCTCCCGCGTCCAGGTGATGCTTCACCTTTGCCCCCTGACTTCCCCCCCCTCCCTCCAAAAAAAGGGGCAG
>NW_009646428.1:713315-762557 GCF_000708025.1 Charadrius vociferus | reverse complement strand
AGGTCTTCAAGGTGCTGGAGGAGCAGCCGGCCGGTACCGGGGTGGGCACCATCGCCACCCGGCCCGGCTTCACCTACCGCCTGAGCGAGCACCATGCTCTCTTCTCCATCAACGCCACCTCGGGCGCCCTGCACACCCGCGCCACCATCGACCGCGAAAGCCTGGCCAGCGACGTGGTGGACCTGGTGGTGCTCTCCAGCCAGCCCACCTACCCCAGCGAGGTGCGGGTCCTGGTGTTGGACCTCAACGACAACGCGCCCGTCTTCCCCGACCCCTCCATCGTGGTGACTTTCAAGGAGGACACGGGCAGCGGGCGCCAGCTTATCCTGGACACGGCCACCGATGCCGACAGCGGCACGAATGGCGTAGACCATGGCTCCTATCGCATCGTGGCCGGCAATGAGGAGGGCCGGTTCCGGCTCAACATCACCCTCAACCCCAGCGGTGAAGGAGCTTTCTTGCACCTGGTTTCCCGGGGTGGGCTGGACCGGGAGGCCACCCCCACCTACCAGCTGTTGGTGCAAGTGGAGGACAAGGGCGAGCCCCGGCGGCGGGGGTACCTTCAAGTCAACGTCACCGTCCAGGACATCAATGACAACCCACCCATCTTCAGCCAGACTCTTTACCAGGCGCGAGTGCCTGAGGATGCGCCGGTTGGGGCCAGCGTTCTCCAGGTGGCTGCAGCTGATGCTGATGAAGGCACCAATGCTGACATCCGCTACCGCCTGGAAGGAGGTGATGGCGGCGGTGGTGGGGAGGGGGCTGGCAGCCTTCCGTTTGAGGTGGACCCTGAGAGCGGGGTGATCCGCATCCGGGAGCGCTTGGACTACGAGATGCGACAGCAGTACTCGCTGACGGTGCAGGCCATGGACCGAGGGGTGCCGGCACTGAGTGGCCGGGCTGAGGCCCTCATCCGCCTGCTCGATGTCAACGACAACGAGCCCCGGGTGAAGTTTCGCTATTTCCCAGCCACCTCCCGCTTTGCCTCTGTGGATGAGAACGCAGCCCCCGGCACGGTGGTGGCCCTGCTGACGGTGAGCGATGCTGACTCCCCTGCGGCCAACGGGAACATCTCTGTGTCGATCCTGGCGGGAAACGAGCAGCGGCACTTTGAGGTGCACAGCAGCAAGGTACCCAATCTCAGCCTTATAAAGGTAGCAGCTGCGTTGGACCGGGAGCGCATCCCGGCCTATAACCTTACGGTGGCGGTAGCTGATAACTACGGGGCCCTGCCGCCACCCTCAGGCTCCCCAACTTCTTCCCTTTCCCCCGATGGGGTGGTGGCAGCTCCCGTGAGCCGTTCGTCAGTAGCTAGCCTGGTGATCTTTGTGAATGACATTAACGACCACCCCCCTGTCTTCGGGCAGTCGGTCTACAGGGTGAACATCAGTGAGGAGGTGCCCCTGGGCAGTTACGTGCGGGGCCTGAGTGCCACGGACCGTGACTCGGGCCTCAACGCCAACCTCAAATATAGCATCGTCTCGGGTAACGAGCTTGGCTGGTTTCGCATCAGCGAGCACAGCGGGCTGGTCACCACGGCCGGCCCCGAGGGGAACACCACTGGGCATGCTGCAGGCACGTCCGTCTCCAGTGGGCTGGACCGGGAGACTGCTTCTCAGGTGGTGCTCAACATCAGTGCCCGCGACCAGGGGGTGCAGCCCAAGTTCTCCTATGCACAGCTGGTGGTGACCATCCTGGATGTCAATGACAACAAACCTCGCTTCAGTCAACCTGAGGGCTACCAGGTGTCCCTGGCTGAAAACTCCCCGTCAGGAACTGAGCTGCTGGTCCTGAGCGCCACAGATGGGGACCTGGGGGACAATGGGACTGTCCGCTTCTCCCTGCAGGAAGCTGAGCCGACGCTGGCAGCGGTTGGCCCCTCCTCGGTCACCCCTCGCCGGATCTTTCGCTTGGATCCCGTGTCGGGCAAGCTCAGCACCATCTCGCAGCTGGACCGGGAGGAGCAGGCTCACTTCTCCCTGCAGGTCCTGGCCACTGATTTAGGCTCTCCTCCCCTTTCTTCGATGGCCCGAGTTAACGTGAGTCTCCTGGATGTAAATGACAATAGCCCCGTGTTTTACCCCGTTCAGTATTTTGCCCATATCCAAGAGAATGAGCCAGCTGGAACCTATGTGACCACAGTGTCTGCCACGGACCCTGATCTGGGACCCAATGGGACGGTCAAGTACAGCATCTCGGCTGGAGACACCTCCAGGTTTCAGGTCCATGGCCAGACAGGGGTCATCACAACAAAAATAGCCCTTGACAGGGAGGAGAAAACTGCTTACCAGTTGCAGATCGTGGCCACCGATGGTGGCCATCTTCAGTCACAGAACCAAGCCATTGTCACCATCACTGTCTTGGACACCCAGGACAATCCACCTGTTTTCAGCCAGGGCATGTACAGTTTTGTTGTCTTTGAAAATGTTGCCCTAGGTTACCACGTAGGTACTGTTTTTGCTTCCACCATGGACCTCAACACCAACATCAGTTACCTTATTACGACAGGTGACCAAAGGGGCATGTTTGCCATCAACAGAGTGACGGGGCAGATCACCACAGCCAGTATTATTGACAGGGAGGAGCAAGCGTTTTACCAGCTGAAGGTGGTGGCTAGTGGTGGGGCGATAACTGGAGATGCCGTGGTCAATATAACTGTCAAAGATTTAAATGACAATTCCCCACACTTCGTTCACGCGGTGGAAAGCGTAAATGTGGTTGAAAACTGGAAAGCTGGGCACACTATATTCCAGGCCAAAGCTCTTGATCCTGATGAAGGTGTTAATGGCGTGGTCCTTTACAGCCTTAAGCAAAACCCGAAGGGCTTGTTTTCCATCAATGAACAAACAGGTGCCATAAGCTTAATAGGGCCACTTGACATAAATGCTGGGTCTTACCAGGTTGAAATCCTGGCCTCGGATATGGGGGTGCCGCAGCTCTCCTCTAACTTTATCCTGACTGTCTCGGTCCATGATGTAAATGATAACCCGCCAGTGTTTGACCAGCTTTCCTATGAAATTACTATTTTGGAGTCGGAGCCTGTGAATTCCAGGTTCTTTAAGGTGCGGGCTTCCGACAAAGACTCGGGAGTGAACGGTGAAATAGCTTATAGTATAATAGAAGGAAATACTGGGGATGCCTTTGGCATCTTCCCAGACGGTCAGCTGTATATAAAGAGTGAACTGGACCGGGAACTTCAGGAAAGATATGTTTTACTGGTTGTTGCTTCTGATAGAGCAGTAGAACCACTCAATGCTACTGTGAACGTTACTGTAATTCTGGAGGATGTAAATGATAACAGGCCCCTGTTCAACAGTACCAACTATGTGTTTTATTTCGAAGAGGAGCAGAGAGGTGGATCGTATGTAGGTAAAATAAATGCTGTAGATAAAGATTTTGGGCCAAATGGTGAAGTCAGGTACTCATTTGAGCATATGCAGCCGGATTTTGAGCTGAACACGGTGACTGGGGAAATAAGAAGTACTCATCAGTTTGACAGAGAAGCTCTTATGAGACAAAGGGGAGCTGCAGTATTTAGTCTTGCAGTAATAGCAACAGATCAGGGGTTGCCAAAACCTCTAAAGGATCAGGCAACTGTGCAAATCTACATGAAAGACATCAATGATAACGCCCCCAAATTTTTGAAAGATCTCTACCAAGCTACTATATCAGAATTGGCAGCAAATCTGACGCAGGTTCTGAGAGTTTCCGCCTCAGATGTTGATGAGGGGCTTAACGGATTGATTCACTACTCTGTAATCAAGGGAAATGAAGAAAAGCGGTTTGCCATAGATGGTAGCACAGGCCAAGTGACCTTAGTAGGCAGACTAGATCACGAAGCTACTGCGTCGTATGCGCTTGTCATCCAAGCGGTAGACTCCGGAGCAGTTTCCCTAAGTTCAACTTGCATGTTGAGCATTGATGTATTGGATGAAAATGACAACAGTCCTTCCTTCCCTAAATCAACCTTGTTAGTGGATGTCTTGGAAAATATGAGAGTCGGTGAACTTGTGTCATCTGTCACTGCCACCGATTCCGATTCAGGTGACAATGCTGACCTGCACTATAGCATTACGGGGACAAACAATCACGGGACCTTTAGCATCAGTCCCAACACTGGTAGTATTTTTCTTGCAAAGAAACTGGACTTTGAGACACAGTCTCTGTATAAGCTAAATATAACAGCAAAAGACCAAGGAAGGCCACCACGGTCATCTACAATGTCAGTGGTGATACACGTTAGGGATTTTAATGACAACCCTCCTAATTTTCCTCCAGGGGACATCTTTAAATCTATTGTTGAGAACGTTCCTGTTGGTAGCTCTGTCATTTCTGTGACTGCTCACGATCCAGATGCGGATATTAATGGGCAGCTAACGTATGCAATCATTCAGCAGATGCCAAGGGGTAATCATTTCCGTATAGATGAAGTGAGAGGGACAATATTTACCAATGCTGAAATAGATCGCGAGTTTGCTAATCTCTTTGAGTTAACAGTCAAAGCCACGGACCAGGCTGTTCCTCTGGAGTCCAGACGATTTGCTTTGAAGAATGTGACCATTTTGGTGACGGATCAAAATGACAATGTTCCCATGTTCATATCGCAAAATGCTCTTGCCGCCGACCCCTCGGTTGTGATCGGTTCGATCCTAACGACGATTATTGCTGCAGATCCTGATGAGGGCGCCAACGGAGAAGTAGAATATGAAATAATCAATGGAGATACCGAAACCTTCATTGTGGATCGCTACAGCGGAGATTTAAGAGTAGCGTCAGCTTTGGTGCCTTCTCAGCTAATATACAATCTCATAGTTACTGCCACGGATCTTGGCCCTGAAAGGAGAAAATCCACCACCGAGATGACTATAATTCTTCAAGGGGGTGACGGGCCTGTCTTCACTCAGCCGAAATACATAACCATCTTAAAAGAAGGTGAGCCTATCGGGACAAACGTCATATCTATCGAAGCGGCGAGTCCACGGGGCTCCGAAGCTCAGGTGGAATATTACATCGTTTCTGTCCGATGCGAAGATAAGAGTCTCGGGCGCCTCTTCACCATCGGGCGCCATACTGGTGTCATCCAGACTGCTGCCATTTTGGACAGGGAGCAAGGAGCGCGGCTCTACTTGGTGGATGTTTACGCTATTGAGAAGTCATCTGTTTTGCCCCGCACGCAACGAGCAGAGGTAAAGCTTTTATTCAGTAATTATTTACCCGTTTGCTTTCTAAGGTGCTAAAAGCTTTAACCATGGGCGTTTTGGAGTTTTGTGTACCTTCTCGTTTTAGCAATTGCTAATTACTTTAAGTCTTTCTATTCCTGTGTGAATTATAACTAAACTTCTTTCACTACAGCCCTCGTGTCAGTGTTGGTCTGAGAACTGGCCGGTGGGGGGATTGCTCTCTGAACAGCTCATCCGGTGTCTTCGGTCTCGGATGTGCTTGGCATCCCTGCCTGGTTAAGTCTCTCAGATAGATCGCCTCATTTGGGCTACTTCCTCGTCATCGCTGCTGAGCGTGAGAATGGTCTTGTTTCTGTTCTTGGATGTGACAGGCGGTGAAAGTGTAACATTTTAGCTGACAACTTTCCTTATCACAAAGCCATTTTCCTTGACTGAAGGGCCTTCAAATGTTCTGTGTGTGACTAGAGGTGGAAAACAGGGTGGAAAACAGGTTTGACACATCAGCTGTGAAGTGCAAAATGTTTTATTTGCTCTTCTGGTAATTAAGGCACAGAACTGATCGCTTACACGGTTCCCACTGTCTTCTGTGGGAATACTGAGAAGCCTGATGTGAAAGGGAGCCTCCCGTTTGTTTTAAGTTGCAGCATCTTCTGGAGCTGCCTTCGCCGCTTCCCTATGAGCCGTTTTACTTGCAGTTCCTGGAAGTTTGGGGCTGGCACTGCTGAGTGGGTCAACCAGCAGAGGATGCTGGTAGCGTGTCACGGTTCAACCATTTCCCTCACCCGCTGGATGTGTTACCTTAATATTGCCTTGTCCTACACATCTCTGGCATTACCCCAATACTGCCTTCTCCTGTGCATCCCTGGCGTTACCCCCCCCGCTATGCTTCCTCTGGGAAATGATGTCTTGGTTTTGAGCCACCAAGGATACTGTGGTGGTTTGAGGTGCATTTTTTTTTTCCTTTCTGATTTTGGCAGATGTGGTATTTCTAATTCTTAAGCGGCAGCTGTAGCTTCTTCTCTTCATACCCACTTTGTTGTTGTTTCACCGTAGCTTAAGTATGATCTGTATAGGTACGTAACCTCACTCTCCTATACTGGCAGTGACTGATGCTCTACAAAGTCACGCTTGGGCAGGGAGTTTGAGCACTGTTCAAACTCCAAGTCTTCTTAGTGGGTATGAGAGAGCTCATCTTATCGTGTGGGCGATGTGCTGTTGATTGTCATGTTTTGAAGAGCAGTAATGTATTGGAAGATGACCTGTTCTGGTAGTGCTGCTGGCTTAAATAATTTGTGCTATTTGTATGAGAAGATTCCTGTTGTATAGGTCTTTGTACCCCTGCTAGTACTTTGTAAAAAAATTAAACCTCGATCACTTTTCTTCTTTTATTATTACTATGTTATATTTTGTCTTGACGGACAGTTGTTTTGAGGGTTGAGCCTTTGTCAGTGGGTATTTGCATCACAATCCTTCAACTTTGAGTCTGCTTGCATGACCAAAGAGTTTCTTCCCTGGAGAAGGACTCGTAGAAGACCCCTATGGTTGCAATAGTCTCGCATGTTGTATAAGTATTTAATATGAATATTTGGTGAGCAGGGAAGAGAACAACCGTTGAAACTTTTAAACAAATTTTACATTGTTGAATACAAACCACTCCTGAAATTAGAAGCAAATGTTTTACTCTGTAAAGAACATTGAAAGCAACAATTGGGAGCTGGGATTTCGTATTGCTGATTGCATCTTTGTAGCTTCTAAAATGCTGCTTCTCCCAAACGTTAGTTGGCTCACTGCGCTTCTTCAGAAATATATTATAAATTATAATCAGCTATCAACTTTAAAAAACGTAACCATATGTAGTCTGTCTCTTGACTGATTTAATTTCTCTGGAACGGCTTTTGCTGTCCCACACTTGAACAAGAACTGCTACAGTAAAATTCTTTGTGCAAGCTGACTGTCAGTGGGTGCTGAATAAGCAATGCAGCTTTTTTCCATGTTGCTTTTGGATGTTAACTTTTTTTGTTCACCAGAGTAGCGGTTCAAGGTATCGAGTGCACACATTCCGGTCTTAGGAGTTTCCTGCTAATCTTCTTGAATAAAAACAAAATAACCAACACCTGAGTACATGAAAGTTATCTCTTATCTTTGGAAACCCACCTTAAAACACACTGATACTGAAGTCTTTGTGCATTAAATGTGTAATTCCAAAGGATTAATGTTTTATTCCAGTCTTGGGTTTTAAGGTGATGGTTTGAGGGTTGGTCTAACCAGAACAGTGACAAGGGACAACGAATGTGCGTGAACCTGTAGAATACATAAAGCCACAAAACTTAGGTGTTCTTTTGCACATAATGTCTTCAATTTTTTTTTGGCGTATATAATGGCGAGATGAAGACTGACTGATTTTTAGATTCCCCCACGAGAAGTGAGTTGTAAAGCATTGATGGAGGCGTGCAGACAAAACCTAATAGGTCTGGTACCACCACAGCTGACAGTTTTCTGAGTAAATAAGCTGTGTGGATGTAAGTCTTGTTTGTTTGTTTTCTGAGTTCTTTGTGGGAAAAAAAAAACTTGGGTATTGTGTATTTTTTTCTGTCTTTCTTCTCTTATGAAGAGTATGTTGGGTTGGTTTTTTTCCGAGTCTGGTTAAAAAAGGAAAAAATAGCAATGGGATATGCTTAACAACTTCTCCATTCTTCTTCCCTGCCTGCTACGCCTTCTGCCCCGATGCCAGACATCATCCTAATTGCGCCGAGGCATGCCAGAGAACCACTGAGCGCTCGGAGCCACCCAGCCTTCAACTCGTTGGCTGAGATTGATGAAGAGAGCAGGAGTAGCAAGGAAGTTAATAGATCTTTTGTCTAATGTAGGCTTTCGGAATGGATTTGGGTGGCAGATACGTGGTGTGAAATAGAGATATTTACAGCTTCGAACCAGTGGCTAGGCTTTGTCTAGCCAGCAGGCAGTACAAAAGAAGAGCAGGCTTGTGTGAAACCACTCACTCTAGAAGTGAATCAATCCTTATTCTGTTGCAGAACTCTACTTTTTTTTTTTTTTTAAATATTTTTTATCTTATCAACTATATTGCAAAGATCCACCCGGTGCTCCAGCTGAAAAAGTCTTCTTCCAGGCTTTCTCGTTCTTATCCATCCCTGGGCCTTGCCCTGTAGGATCAGACTATAGACACACTGATTGTGTGGGTGTATAGCCCTTTTCTGAAGAGAGGGGGCGAAGGGAAGAGCCGAGCAATGGCAGGGCTGTGGTGAATCCTCTTCTGAACCCAAAGCAGCTGATATGCCTTGAAACTGAAGGATGATATTATATTTTCAGTAAAGCAACACCAAAGAGTTTAGAAAACAAAGAATAGTTTGTTTACTGTTTGTGGATTATTATTTATTTATTTATTTATTTTAGCAGTGGGTTTTATGTTTGTGTACGTTTCTGTGCTTGTTGTTTCTATAAGGAAAGGAAAAAGTGTGTGAGAGGTTCAGAAAAGTGCAAGTTGTGAGGTAAAGCTTTATGCTCAAAGTACCAAATACTTTGAGATTTGCAAAGAAATCCTGAGTACTTGTTCCATTCTATTCCACAGCTAAGTGATGTAATTCTGGATAGTTATTATTGAATTTGAAAGCTTTATTTTATGTTAATTTTATTTTGGACTTTTAGCCTGTTTCTGTGTAATCTACAGTGACAAACCAGATGATTTGACATTGTGTGACCGTGTCCTGTGATCAGTCTTAGTTTTTCCTCTCTTGTATTGATCATTAGGTGTTGAACTAGTCTTCTCAGATAAGAAAAAAAGAATGTAGGTGTCCTGAAGGAGCCCTTCTCTTTGCCATTTTATAGCTTTTTATATATTTCTGCTGAAAGAAAAACCTCAGCGATCGCTTAGCCCCTTTCTGTTGGCTCTCCAACATAAATTCTCTTTTAACCTCTTCAGGCGTGGCTGAGGGTTTCACCATCATGATTTTATATTTAATAGAGAATGACTAATGCATATTGGCATCGCTTGGAAACCATGTGACGTTATTCAATCCTGCCTCCCAAAACAATGGTCGTATGCTGTGGGATATGTTGGGTGGTTGTTATGTTGTACCCTGTTTCTGGGCTGGCAGTAATAATAGGAACCCAGGGACAATACCTCATCTTCTCTGCTGTGTTACTAGGGATTAAAGGGAATTAGACAGGATCTCTAGTTTGCATGTTTAACCCTTCAGTGGATGGCTTCCTTGAAAGGAGCAGTAGGTTTGATAGGGACCAGAGGTGCTAACGTGTATATCGTGTATTGCAACTGTTTGGGAGGTGAACTACTTGTTCAGTTAAATATCTTTCAGGTACTTTAAGTTCGTTTCCAAGGAAGAGAGAGAAGGGTACAAATGAGGAAAGTGTATAAACCTTAAATGAAAGATTTAGTGAGGGTGTTGAGTTGAAAGTAGAAATGCTTGGAGAAGCAGATCAGTGATCCCAGTAGCACTTTTTACCTGTGGATGTTAACGTGCTCTCAAAAGAGGGGTGATTGTCCTCATTTTCAGACAGGGAGACATGAGGCGCTGAGTTTTCTTCTGCATTTGTACATTTGTAGCTGCTTCTTGTGCTACATTTCACAACTGGCACTATTGGGGAACTTGGACTGCCAAGTTGGGGGAGGCTTTTATCTCCCACATCCATAGTCTAGGAAAACAGTGTTCTTTAATCCAGCAAGATACGGGGATTTTAAGCAGTGCAGATTATTGGCATAGTAAAGATCTGGAAGTTAATGAAGACAGGCAGAATGAACGGCCCTCTCCTCCTGGAAAGAAAATGATAGGACACTTCACCTTGACTCAATGTGAACCACAGCCAAGGCCATAAAACCATCGTCGCACGATGTAACTAGTTGATGTGGAGCTTCTTGGCTCAGCCCAGCCTAGGTCCTGTGGCTGAGCGAGCTCTGTGCCACTTCTGCACCCTGTGGGTGCTGGTGGGACCTAGGAGAGAGATAGAGGTACTCAAAACCTGTCTCCTCCATTGCATGTATCTGGTGCAGAGCTCCAGAAACCCGGACTAAGGAAGGGAAGATGCTGCGAAGCAGGAAGGACAGAATACGTTGCAGGAGAGGCTGCAACGATGCATCCCTTGTGCTGTCGGGGCTGGGTACCGCTTCAGGGATGCGGAGCGAGACCTAACATCCCTTTGAGAGAGGGGAAAGGGGTGGATTTGGTGGGGCAAAACATTGAAGGTGTTACTTTTCTAACCAAGCTGGCTAATAGTGGAGGGCTTTAAATTTAGTAAGAGAATTTGAAAACCCACTTCAGAGAAGTCTTATCTGGCATGCCTCGTATTTACCAGTACAAATAAGAACAATGGGGTACTCCTTGTATTCATACTATTTATAAATTGTTTTATTCTTTAATGATACATGGCACACTAACTGTAGCTTGACAAAGGAAACTACTTATGAAACGTTTGAGTAAACAATGAAAATCTGCTGCCTTGTCCCAGCTCCAAAGCCAGGTTGTTGTTTTTGGTTTTTTTTTCTTCTTAGTGCTGATATTACTAATTCTGAGAAACGTGTAATTATTTAAGTTATTGCTGTCATTTGCACTCATCTGAAAAGCGATCTCTAAGTTCTCCTTGAACTAGAGTGGGAAATGAATGCGCCTTATGTTGAAACCTGTTCCAAACCAATTTGTGGGTTTTGGTTCAAAGTTGTCCCTTTTTCCATCCTCTCTAATTTCTTTAATGATTCTGCCTCACTAGGTTTTCTTAGTATCTAGAATTTCTCATTTCTTTGCTATTTTAGCAGCCTCTGGGCATTTTTGCATGTGAGGTCACTTCATAATTTTTATGTTAAAAATCACTAGACTTTAAAAACAACATTCTTTATTATGGAAAATATTATTTTTCATGTGTCTCTAACGCAAACACTAGAAATAATAGCCAAAAACCAGAGCAAAATTTTCATGTGCTTGTTTTTTCTAAGTGTTAAATTCTTCATACAAATCTCTAAATGATTCTTGGGTTCTATTGATGTTAATAAGCGAGTCGTTTTCCATGTAAAATGATATCTTCCCCCCAGCCAAGCTGCTGGAGTGCAGGTTTCTTTCCACATGTTAGCGTTAGGTGGAGCAATTGGTGGCAGTTCATTTAGGAGAACCGCGGAAGTTGGTCACCAAAGCCTGTCCGCCCTCTTGGTGTCTCCAGTTCACATCACCAGCTTTATTGGCGTAAGACTACGTTGTCGGTGGCTCCTGAATTCTTTGCTGTTGTCTTTTCTCCCCGTTTCCTGTGCGTATCTTGAACTTTGAGACTGCATCTCATCAGAGGATACTCATACCCTTTTGACTGACAGAAGGAGGCTCCAGACATTTCCACGGTTTCTTCTGAGTCTTCTCAGAGGTTGAACTACCGCTCCAAGGGCCACTTCCCACACCTCCAATAACAAGGTGCCTGTTTAATTTATATCAAAGCAACCCTGTAGCATGACATAGTTCTACTGGTATAGTTTGTTTCAACTGTGTCTAGACAAGGGAGTAGCATTACTGTTAAGTCAGTTTGGTTTCTTACCCCTGTAATTGTGTCTGTGCAAAACCTGTGTGTAGATAAGCCCTAATACTCTTGGGTTCTAATTAGGAAAGAAATTTACAGTGACTAAAATTGAAGTAAAACAAAGAGTTTTCTAACATATTCTCGTAGTCAGGAAAAGTGATGCCAGATCAGTATGGTACATCAGTACCATACCGATTTGTTTCAGTAAATTTATAGCCCTGCTTCACTTTGCCAAGAATAATACCAGATATGTTAGAGAAACTGCGTCTTTGTTTTACTACGATGTTTCTCTCTATTCTAATAAATCTTATTTTTAATTAGACCCTTAGTCTAGACTGTCACCCAGGTTTGTTTTTGTAGTGATCTATTTTTGTTTACTTCCTCAGAGCAATAACATACCAAAAGGACAGTAGAACAGATGGAAAGTGATAGCTATGATTGCACTGTAAAAATACATATAGTCGCATTAGTTAATGCAAAAGAATTTCAAAGAGCCTATTATGAAGTGGTAATTTATGTGCCAACAGCTTATGCAAAAAGTAATGAAAACAAGCGTTTGCCTTAGCATTTCATATTCTGCAGTCTTTGCTCACATGCACTGTTAATAGGCTGTTGATTCTATTGACATAATGATCTTCAATTAGCGTATAAGGGTTCTACTATATTTAACGCAGCCATCCAGACGTGCAGCTCTGCAGACAGGTAGGCGTGCTCGTGCTGAAAACGTTCAGCAGCCTCTGAGGCTCAGACAGATGGAAGGAGCTGTGGGGGCTCCTTCTTTTGGAGAAGAGCATCTTCTCGCGGTGCATCGCCTTTCCACTCTCTCTACTCTGGGGCCTGGAGATGGCATCCCCTGGCCAAGTTTGGGTTCCCCGCAGTGGCTGTGCAAGGGAATCGAACTCCTCAGAGCCCCATGTAGGAGATCTGGATCATCTAATAGAGCTGAAAGATGAAAGGATTTTTCTCACAGATCTTTAAGTGAAACAAATGGGAATAGCTTTGAGATGTGCCATGTGGCACATCGTATGTGAAATATCATCAGCATTAACACAAAATCCTAATTTCCTTGATTTCATGTATCTGCATTTTCCAGCCTTGTGGCTAGCTATGCTTGTTTGAATACGCATGTACATGCATGTGTCAAAATAATTCTCTCTTCAGCCATTTGGTTCGATGTGCTTGGAAAGCAACCAAACTGGGTCAAGCAATGCTGTAGTTTTCTCTGTAGGATCTGCCTGTACCATTTCCAGTTCCCACCAGGTGCGTATCTGGACTGGTCCTGAGCAGGAGTCAAACCCCACCTTGCCATTACGAGCAAAGATATGTGTAACAGGTGAGGGAAGCGTGGCAGTGTGACTCTGTATTAGCTTTTTAGGAGATTCAGAAGGGAAATAAGAAGGTTGCATGTGTTTCTTCCGTACTACCTGTGACACAAGATGGGTGATGAAGGTTCAGAGTAAAGTTGTGTTCGGTGTGGCACGTGTGTACCGGTGTCGCGCTGCAGTGTGCCCCCAGTAACCTGAACTCTGACTTATTTCTTTTTTTTAATAAATGTAAGGGCATAAGAACACTAAAGCTGCTGTTTCAGGGGTTGACATTGGTAGGTGTCTTCTGGGCCCCTGCTGCTCCAGCACGGCAGGAGGTCCAGTCCTGCTGCCTCCCCTGGGAGCTGGGGTTGTGGACCGGAGCTGTACTGCAGTGCCCAGCCTGCGCCTCTCTACTTCTTAATTAATTCTGTATGAATGGCACTGATAAAACTGATGAGCTGGAGGCTTTGTGTCTTACAAGTTACTTCTGACTCGTTTCCAGACTCTTAGTTGGATATATCTTTTACGGGGCAGTTTATTAGTACAGAGCATAACGGTCACCGTTGCTGATGGGAACAAAGAGTGGATTTCCTGAGCTGTGCTATGAGAGTGACCGCTTCTTGGAGGTCTCCATTACAGCTTCGCGATGTGTTCCTGTCCTTTCTCCTTGGAGAGCGGAGCTGGACCAGCGCCGTGGCACCCGTGTGCACGTGCTGCCGGCGGGAGCAGGGTCTGCTGTCCTGCTGGTGGCCTTCTGCCAGGCGTCGGACACGGAGCTGCGCAGGGCTGATTCATAGTGCTGCCCCGACGGAGCTGCTGACGTGAGTTTAACATCTATTCTGAAGCCAAGAATGAACAAAAGACAACTTTTCACCCAGTGAGTTATCCTAGTGAGTGCTAGTTTTAAAGTCACTTAAGTTTTTCCTTATGTATTCCTTTGGAGGTATATTCATTTTTAATACTTTCGAAGCCTTTTCAAGATGTGTTTTTTGTCTAGAATATGAGTGAGTAAAATATTAACTTACAATTTTAAGCAAGCGCTTTGTATCTGGTCCTCTTTGGGTTTTTAGGGAAAAAGATTTATTTTTGGTAGCTGCCACGTTTCTCCTGGATTATATTTCAAGAAGACTATTAATTCGAAGAACATGTATGCGATGTTTCACCTACCCAAATCTGTAGTTGTCTTTAAGCTATCTTCAGAATTGATATCCTGCTTGGACCTAATTATTTTAAACAGCATCCAACGCTAGATAGTGCTGAAATAAATTCAGCAATAGGAATTAGCCATCAAAACAACAATTTGATGTGTAGCATCCTGAAACAGCTGGGGAGAGGAGAAAAAAAAAAAAAAAGCAAGTTCACATCACAGGGCCTATATGTATATTAAAATAGAAAAAGCACTATTTAAAACTTCAAGCCAGAGGTGTGGGTTTGCCCCAGGCACTGTGTAGGGGGGAAATATGTGATTATGTTTCCTTTGCAGTGTACTAGGAGATAAATTGTTCCTTGGAGAGCTGGAGAGAAAGTTGAGTTGAGGGCTTTTCATGTCAACTCCTTTTTGGATCATTTTTGATAAATTAAGAAAATTCTACTGAAATAGTTCAGAGGAATAAATAAGATGCCTGAGCGATGGTACACATCTGTAGTATATGTGCTTAAAGCTTGAATTTTCCATAGGGATTTTCTTCTATATTACACTTCAGGTTTCCTGGTGCTTTTCCCCATTCCACATTCTTTATTCTTTTCAATACAACAAATCTTTTTAATCCATCAAAATGTCATGCTGTCTGAAATACGAAGACATGTTGCAATTACAAGGCTGTTTAGAAACAGAAGGCGAACTCAGTAGTTTATTGCACTCTTATTGTTTTGAGACCTGCATTTTGTTTGTGTGTATTTAAATGACTTTTTTCTGAGCACGATTCTATTCTCTTTGAAAGTTGCCTAATAAAATTTTTATGCCTGTCTGCTTTGAGGAAAGAATTTGGGCCTTTATGATTTCAGTGAACAGATTCATGAAAATACAGATTTTTATTTATTTTTTTTAACCCCAGCAGGGTTATGTCAGATTGTCTGGAAAGTAATTTATGGCTCTGGTGATCTTATATGAAGTAGAGGGCTTTTTTTTCTTTCCACTGTTTTCTGTCTCTAACAGCACTCTTAACTCCTGCACTTCTAACTTTCGAGGAGTCAGCTTGTTTTATTTTATTTCTACATATAAGTTTCTTAACTCCGAATGATTACGGTCAGCACTGAAAGTTGCATGGGTTTTTATCATGTGTTTATTCCTCTGTGCCGTGTTATCAAGTGGGGTCGCAGTTACTCAGAATAAGGTTAAGTGATCGCGTTGAGATCGTAATTAATTAAAATGTAAGCACCGATACCTTATTATTTTGAGTCCCGCAGTCGACAGACTGAGGATGCGGCTTGGCCGGCGCACTGGTGGAGAGGGGAGGAAGTGGGAGTGGACCTTTTCTTGCAGGGCAGGATGATATTGGGTAGGAGCGAGCTGCGCACATGCCTGCCAAAATACTTGGATCAGACTAAAGGAACACAGATGGCTGAGGCTGATAAAGGTGTCTCTTATTGTGTTGGGTGGTGTGATGTTTTGTTTTTTTTTCTGCTCGGTACTGTTTTGAGTTTGTGTGTGAGAGGGGTAAGAGGGGAGGAAGACGACCACACGAATATGTTTATTTTAATTATTTTACAGTGTAGGAAAGGAGTTGTATAAATTCAATACTCCCGCTCGGTAGGACGCCAAAGGCTGGAGCTAAGCCCTGCTTTTAGGTTTCTGTAACAAATGAACAATAATGTGTCCTCAGGGATTTATGTCGTGCTGTCCGACCTTGGGAACTTAACTGCTAATAGAAAAATCCCAATGCCTTGCTGAAAGTAGCTCCTAAAAATTGGACTGAGAAGCCTTAAAAGCACGTGGCCACCTCTGCTCGTCACCAACCTCAATGCTAGTTCTCCTGTTACGTGGCCCCTTCTTGTCTCCTTGTTCCTCAGGTAGTTTATCACCGTGATTATTTGTTTATTACCATGCTTTATGTCATGTCTGTGTATATCTAAACACATATATATGTGTGGATACACGCGTATGTATAAATAACATCTTGTCCTCTGAGGAGGTAGTGCCTAAGTCTGCCTGGGGTTTGTTTGGCCGAGGAGGAAGCCAAGCCACCGCGGGACAGGGTAAGGGAAGAGCAAGACTCTCAGTTTGAGCAAAGTCCAGTTCTTAGTGTTCGTTATTTATTGTTGTAGAAATTAACTGGTCGCCGGTATCTAAAAATGGTATGTCTGAACTTCCAACTTGCTTGCAGGAATAAATTATTATCACCAGACATAGCGGTTGTTCCAAGTCTGTCAGATCCGTTACACCCATGAGCAGCACCATCCATCAGGGCAGGGCTGAGGAGAAGGGAGTAGGAGCAAGATCTTCTTTTCCTCCATCTATTTAGAGCAAAATCTTAAACAGGCGATTTCATTAGGAGGCCTTAAAGATTCTTGTTTTGTAAATGATGGCAGTAATGTTCTGCTCGTGACAGCTGGAAATCTGCAGGATGCTCTTGCTGGTGAGCAGGGAAGAAAAATGGTACTTGAAACTTCATGCTCAGGCAAATAAATTTCATTCTGAATATCTTTTTTCAATTCACAGTCATTGAATTGAGATATTGCAGTTGTTTTTCATAGAAACGAATATATTAAAAATCTAGTTGCAAAGCCATACTCCTAATGGTATTCTGTAAATAGCTAAGACCAAACTTCATCCCAAACAGTGCTATTTTGATCTGTTGTCTTCTAAATGCTCTTTTTCTCCTTCCTTGATCACCCCATATGTATATGCTTTTAAAACAGACGTTGAAATACTTTTGGGTTGGGTTTTTTTTGGTGCAGCAAAGCTGCCCAAAACTGATGGACAGAGACAGTGTTTACTTCTGAGATTCAGTACTATAAAAACGAATGTGCTTTTTTGATGCCTTGAGGTCTTGCATGTGCAAACAGTCTCTTCTATAAATACACCATAATATTATGATTATTAATTGTGGCTACTACTATACAAATAGAAAAATAAATGCAGCCCAGCTACATTCCCTCTAAAAAAAAAAAAAAAAAAGCACTATGTATGAGCAGGAAAATGCTACTTTTTTTTTTTTTCTGTGAAAATGTATCATTGTTATTATAGCTTTGGCTCTATAAAGGACATATAAGCATGAGAATCTGGAATTTATAAAAGAAATTATTACTAACAGTGGACTGGCTTTTCTTTGACTTATGCTAATTTTCCATCATTGTAACTATATTTTATTTAACTAAATTACTCTTCATTTACATTGGTATAACCAAGCAGAAAATGAGGCCCTGAGTAAATAAGAAAGACCTTCTATTTGTGTAAATTAAAATCTATATTGAAAGTGACATAGGGTAAACACTAAACATCTAACAAAAAACCTTGCCTTTGCCAAGGAAATAAGGAAATCGAGACATTCTGCAGTCTATAATTAGGCACTTTACATGGCTGTAGCTCTGTAGAAAGGAATATAAGACAATGGTATTAGCACAGTACTGCAACGAAAAGAACTAGTGATAAATTACAATGCGAAGTGGGCTACACGACAACTTAATGGAGAACAGTTTTGTACGAGCCTCTGTCAAGAAGTCAAACTCTGGAAATTCATTTGTAAACATACGCATTGGTTGCTGTTCATATAATTTAAAAATAAAGGGGTGCTTTATCTAGTATAAAGTTAGAGTGCTTTCTGTTGTGGTGTAGTCTTAAAAAGACGAAAATTAGCTGCTTTGTCTGACCTAAGTCAGGGGGTAGGTACTTGATGTTTACATAGGCTGGTAGGAAGAATGGAGAAGCCATCTAAAGTAGTTTGGTGGGGGCACGTAAACAGCCTAAAAATTGTACACATACCACATGTATTCTAGCTACTAACAGGTGCTTGTGCTTAGGAAAAGCAAAGAACAGGAGTAAAAAGTAAAAAAAAAAAAAAAAAGAGAGAGAGAAAAAAGGGGGCAGCACTAGCACTAATAAGGATTGTGTTGAGATGCCCGCCTACATAATGTTATGGGTTTTATCTTCATAACAATATTGTTTAAGATTTCTTGGGAATAAGAATGGTTCTTTATGGGGGGAAGATATAGGCTTAGAAAATGTGGTTGTTGAGAAACTTGAGTGTGTACATGCATAAAGATCTAACTACAGAATCCTGGTGTCTTCACTCCTCTGGTTATTTCCTTGGAGAGCAGAAGGACTACTAGTGTAAGACTAACAGAATTTGACCTTCTGATAGCACCAAGGCTTCTTGTAGGCAACCTCCCAATTTACAGGAAAAGAAAATATTTCCTATGTCAAAAAAAAAAAAGGCTACTCACTGAAATGGGAAATCCTTGAGGAATGTTTAAGCGTGCACTGCGGAGAAGGACTTCACCAAAGAAAGTTTGAATGGAGCTATTTTCCTCTTTTACTGTTGTCAGAACCAGCAGTCCTTTTGGTTGAAGCGGTGGTGAGTTTGAGAGTTACCTGCAAGTCATCCCCTGCAAGTTTTCTCTCTCAGTATTTGCCTAATGTGGAAACTATAACGTTATGGTTGAGGTATTTCTTCATTTGCCTCTCCAGACTTATAGTTGATATCAGAGCCTGTAACTTTAGCTTTGTAAGACTAATAAGCCACTTGTCGAGGCTTCCAGTATCACCTCAGGGAAGGACAATAGATCCACCAGAGACTCTCCTTCAGGAGGCAGTCAAGAAGAGCAACGTGCCCATCTATCATGGGGTGGGAGACTCGTTCTCCCAACGTGTCCACGCTGGAATGTGTGTGCCTTGCTTAAAGCAAGCCACTGTTTTTCAGATTTGGCTAAATTTGGGTAGTGAATCCCATGGTAGATGCAGATTTTTGTTTACATCAAGAATAGGGACCAGCAAATGCTTATAGCAAGCTTGAGAGCAGATTGGTGCTAACAGGGGGCCTTCCCATGGCCCTCAAGTCCACCTGCAGATGGAAGGGTATGAAACAGACTGTGTGTTTAATGGTTAAGTGTTTGTGAACCAAGTTTACATGGTAATCTCCTCTTTAGAAGAAATGCAGTTTATTAATAGATTTTAAATTTTCATTCAGAAAGTTGTATTTGATAAGAAAGAATTGCTTTTAGTGGGCTGAAAGATACTTTCACCACCACTCCAAAATATATTTTAATATGATTATAACAAAATACCTAGCTGTTTGTGTATTTCTTCATTTAAAAACCAGAAGGCTGGTGTTTAGAATAAAGAATTCTGAAACAGAAATGGTGCGTTGAATTTGCTTTGCGACTCCCACAGACATTGATTAATTGGGACAGTCAGCATGGCTTGCTCTTAGGAAGAAAAAGCTTAATGATTAACTAAGTTCTTTTTCTGTCGTCCTCCCCCCCCCCCCCCCAAATAAATTTAGCATATAAAATGCTTATAAAAGAATGTAGAAATGAGGCAGTTGGAGTTGTTGTTGTTGTACACAATAGAAACACAGCCAAATATTTCACAATACACTATATATAGCCAGAAACATCAATTTCCATGTGATAGCTGTCAAGATCTGAATATAATAATGTATGCTCCAAGTCATTTGGTGGTTTTTGGAGAGAAAAGCTGCCATTCTCCATTCTCCCTGGGTTGTAGATAAAGTAACACCTATATTGAACAATTTACCAACCCTTGTTTTTATGTATGTTGCAATACTGGGATTGAAAACCAGGCATTTGGTAAATTATTGCCAATTCTAAGCCAAATGAAGTTGCTCTGGCTTGATGTTTCTGACTGCCTAGTGAAAAGTAATGAGACTCAAGATATGCCCTCTTTGAATGTGTGAATTTTGTCATTGGTGTCATCTGGGGAAATGAGAAATTTGTTCTATAAATTAGGGAATGGTAAGGCACCCTGTCTAACGCAGTTGGCAATGGCTGTCACGTTCCTCTTGTAATTCCATGCTGTTGGTGACTGCCAGCAATGATTGCAACATGTAATTAAGCACCTCTTGAATGAAGCCTACATAATAGTCAGTATTTCTTTTGCGTGTATCAAATTCAACTCTGTTTAAATTACATCTTCAAACTAGAGTAATGTATAAAATTCGGCCATATGCTTTTGCAAAACATGTTCTTGAGATTTGTTATATCAAAATATTTCTCATTTGTCTCTCTAAACTGGGGGTTGATTTTTATCTAAAAGGACAGAGGGATGACAGCTGAGCTTCTGTTGTGCTTTAAGAAATTATTTGCTTTCACATCATGCAAATCTTCCAAATTATTTAAGAACATTTCCTTTGCATATGGGGGCCTGCAGACTAGAGGTGCACTCAGGAGGGGAAGGGACAGTAAGAGGGTTGATTGATCTTCTATGAATTGGATTCAACAGGAACAGCCCAATGTATGTAATCAGTGCGAAGATTTTGGAAATACTGTGGTTTGTGGGACAACACAGTTTTTGGTCCTGTTCAGTGACATCAGTTGCATTTCTATGTTCTTAACCTCTCTCAAGACCCCTGGTTTACTTTCTGGAAACTTTGCTCTTTGGGGTAGAGTTTCCCTTGTATTAGCTGATAGCGCTTTGTAAATTGCTGTAATATTTTTTTTTTTTTTCTCCCCCCCGCCAGTCATGTGAAGAAGAATAGTAGGATACAGCTATATGATTCACCACTGCTTTTAAAATACAAAAGTTCATGTAATGTTGTGATAATCTTGAATCCATTTAACAGATGTTATGTATAGGCTTATGTGAAAGTAACAGCAGGGTAGTTTCAATATGATGACTTTAATTTATATGTTTTGAAAGATATACCCTTTGTAAAACTACTATATAAATATGGCATTGTGGGTTTACACAGTCAATGCCTGTCAGTAGCTTCCAGCTCAATGTTCCCGTCTTATGAGTCCTCTAAAAGTAATTTTCCCTCTAAGTTATTAAACTCAACCAGTGGTAGTTTCGTAAGTGCCAGCTTGCGCACACCTAAGCATTTGAAATTTAGTTTTATCTTGATGGTTGCTGGAATTAGGTCTGTTACAGCATGTGAATAGTGTTGTCAGAAAAATTTACAACTTCAAGTCCAAGCCTAACATATACTTTTGAGGGAGTGTTTATGTTACAGGCTAATAGGTTTTGTCTGGCTCCCCTGGCTTTCTAAAACATTGGTGGGATGATGACACAGTGGTGTGATGGTCTGGTGGTCTCTCATCTTGAGGATTTACCTTCTTTGGAGGAACATAAATTCTACTCCAGGCTGGTTTGTATTAATTTTTATCATGGCTTTATTTTCCGAGAGTGGCCTGCATTGGATGTTAGCATCAAGGCTTTTGATAGGTTTGGAGCATCCGGGTGTCTCCTAGGACTTGATTCCTTTCTTGTGTGCCTGTTCTGGGTGGGAAGAGATACCTCTGTAAGGCTGGACTTTGCTCGCTGTAAGAAGTGCCACCACTTAAACCACGTCTCTAAGCACCATGTCTACCTGTCTTTTAAATACCTCCAGGGACGGTGACTCCACCACTTCCCTGGGCAGCCTGCTCCAATGCTTGACAACCCTTTCTGTGAAAAATTCTTTCCTAATATCCAATCTAAACCTCCCCTGGTGCAAATTGAGACCATTTCCTCTTGCCCTATCGCTTCTCACTTGGGAGAAGAGACCAACCCCCACCTCGCTACAACCTCCTTTCAGGTAGCTGTAGGGAATGATAAGGTCTCCCCTCAGCCTCCTCTTCTCCAGACGGAACAACCCCAGTTCCCTCAGCCGCTCCTTGTAAGACTTGTGCTTCAGACCCCTCACCAGCTTCGTTGCTCTTTTTGGACACGCTCCAGCACCTCAGTGTCTTGTAGTGAGGGGCCCAAAACCGAACACAGTACTCAAGGTGGGGCCTCACCAGTACAGGGGGACGATCACTTCCCCAGTCTTGCTGGCCTCACTATGCCTGATACAGGCCGGGATGCCGTTGGCCTTCTTGGCCACCTGGGCACACTGTTGATTCATATTCAACTGGCTGTTGACCAACACCCCCAGGTCCTTTTCTGCTAGGCAGCTTTCCAGCCACTCTGCCCCAAGCCTGTAGGGCCGCATGGGGTTGTTGTGACCCAACTGCAGGACCCGGCACTTGGGCTTGTCAGATGAACACTCCTGCCCAAGTTGGTGTCATCTGCAAACTGACTGAGGGTGCACTTGCTCTCCTTGTCGTTGATAAAGATATTGAAGAGAACAGGCCCCAGTACTGAGCCCTGGGGAACACCGCTTGTGACCGGCCACCAACTGGATTTAACTCCATTCACCACCACTCTCTGGACCTGGCCATCCCAACAGCAAAGCGTACACCCATCCAAGCTATGAACAGCCAGTCTCTTCAGGAGGGTGCTGTGGGAAATGGTGTCAAAAGCTTTACTAAAGTCAAGGTAAACAACATCCGTGGCCTTTCCCTCATCCACTAAGTGGGTCACCTTGTCGTAGAAGGAGATCAGGCTGGTCAAGCAGGACCTGCCTTTCATGAACCACTGCTGACTGTGCCTGATCACCTGGGTGTCCTGCGTGTGCCACGTGATGGCACTCGGAGAGATCTGCTCCACAACCTTCCCCGGCACCGAGGTCAGGCTGACAGCCCGGTAGTTCTCCAGATCCTCCCTCCAGGCCTCAGGCCTTGGCTGGAGAGGATCACTTAAAAACCGTAAGGTAAAGAACCTTTACTTTAGAAGACACATGCTGTTTTTTTCTTGCTATTGCACTCTGTTTTCCTCTGTCAGTGATGGCACCGGTGGGTACTTTACTCTTCTGTTAATTTCCAAATGCTACTTATATGTGCGTCTTTATTTTACTGTGTAGTCATTTGTATTTATTGTTTTTATTTAACACTTCTTCCTGCTCTGTTACTGGCAGCAGTATTTGATTTATTTCTGTGATTAATTCTTATCCCTTTGAAATCCACGGAGCCTTTAAAAAAGAAGAAAGAAATCCTAACAATAATAGTAGCATTCAAGCTCCTTTATCTTCATTTTGTTCCAGTGCAGTGGTGGATATTCCAAATTCTCCATGGTAATAGAGAAGCATTTCAGAAGCAAATATCTTGCCAGATCTCTGCATTTTCATTACAATTATTGCTAAGGAGAAAGAGTACTTTATCAGCCATAGGCTTTGTAGCGCTAGAACATGGATGTTTAAAGCTGATGCAAATGAGTGTTCTCTTTTCATTGTCAGTTTACTGCTGAAGTAGTGCAATTTTTAAGAACCAAAGATCTTTCTAAGAAAGACTTCGCTGGCATCTCTTTGGTACGCAAGTGGCGCAATGCATCCCTGCGGTTTCTTACAGGCAGAACAGAAAGATCTCCTTTACTCTGCCTATTTTGTTACTCGCGGATTATGTGCATTAGCTGTTATCCCATTATATGGTACATTCATAACTGTTCTGTTCAGGGTCTGAAGTAACCAGGTTGGAACTGTGTATAGTCCCGCAGACATGAAAAGAGCACAGACAAAATAGACCTGAGTGTTTGGCTACTGTGAGGACAAGTAATTAACCAAAGATAGATATATATATATATATATATATTTTTTTTTTTTTAATTTAAATGAGTTCAACATTTCTTTCTTCTTGTGTATTTACCAGCCCAATGGCTGGTCTCGAGCAGGCATCTCCCCTCTTTGGTTTCACGTATGGCATCTGGGCTCAGCCGCAAACGGGGAAATAATGTGTTGCTCCTGAAGGATCTGCTGGTTCTTAACAGTGGCACAAATAAGGGTTTGTTCCTACGCTGTAAACCTGACAAAAACAAGGGTTGGAAACTGTGGAGCTTCTCTACATTGATCAAAGAGACAGATAAGTTGCAGCAACACGTACGTTTCTTTTCCTACAATAATACTGTATTTTTATTTTGTTTCTGTCTCTTAAGTTAATCCCATAGCTGAGGTCCCGCTTTGGACTGAATTTAGAATTAGCACTTGTAGCATTAAACTGTTTCAATATACATTTATTCCATTTAGAGAATTTATGGGACAATCACACTACCCTTGCGAAAGAAATAATTTTGTTTTTTTTTTAATCTAAGCCTCCTTAGACTAAAACCAGTTGTTGTTGAGTAAAGGGTAGGAATGAATGCAGCACTGTCCTTGACCAGACTAATTACCGAATACTTCAAATTAAGGATATTCATTAAGTAAACCCACAAAAGAAGTGATCTAATAAAAAATAGCGTTTAAAGAGCTTTCATCTGCAGTGAGATTGCTTGCATGAGTCAGTTGAAAAACATTCACCTTTGTTCACTGACATTTAAGAAATTAAGTAGCTTGGAGCTGCTCGTATGTTGTAGTTACTTAATACTTGCTTAACTACTGGTTTATACATCTTTTTATACAGAGGATTAATTCTGGAGAAATTATGTATATCTAATTTGATATTTAAGACTGCCTTAATTGCTAAGCTAAATGATTATTAACAGTGAAACTTAAAAAAAATCAATTATAACAATAATTAGCATAGTAAAACTGTCTCCATTGGCCTTTATGAATATGGTATAATATTTAATTAAAAAATTGTGCACCTAAAAAGTTTTGCCTGCAAGGCAATGGAGGTTTGTGAGACTTGGGCAGACATTGGACCCAGCCACTCAGTTATGATGGGGACGAACATAATGATACAAGGCAGAGTGCATGGAATCCTCTGCATTTGGATTTATTTAAGTGCTTTTTTTTTTTTTTTTTTATTTGACTACTCTCTTCACAAGGGTTTGATGTGCATTCCTAGCAGCATAAGAATATGTATGTTGGTGGGAAGAAGAAAATAATAAACTGTTTCATGCAGTTGTGAGAGTTGAGACTAGATGAGAACATTGCGGTCAGGTCTATTGCGTAGGTGTGTCCCAGTGTCAGCTGAATATATGGAGTAATATATAAGTAAAGGAAAAGGAATTGTTTTTCTCCTTACAGGCTTCATACGCATACAAATTTTCATGTTGATAGATTACTTTTTGAGACATCCTTTTTATGTAGATGCTACCATTTGGATTGCGATGTTTATCAGCTGCGGAAGATCTTAGACATAGCAGCGCACATTGTGTATTATGTAGAGAACAGCCAAGAAATGGATGTAATCATCCTGTTGTCACCTCTGAGAGATTTGTATGGCTCTGCTGCTGGAGCTTATGTCACTACTATGCTCCTGAAGAGGATGACAATATCTTCCTATGGGTAACATACTGGTAACTCTTGAAGGTATTGCTGTCTATTCCTTATAATGTTACCCTGATAGCTTTCTGTCATAGCCCAGGAAAATTAACAAAGGAGCAGAAAAAGGCTACTGTAGGGAAGGATAAATTTATGGTTGAGGTCTCCGATACTGGGCATCAATCCCAACCTGGACTCTGTCGCGCTAAGGAGATTACTCAGTCTGTGCCACGACAGCTCACCCACAATGTGTCGGAAATATCAGTCCCCTGTTAGTTTAGATTAATGGACTTCACAAATTCGTATTTGGCAGGCTTGGACAGAGGTTGCTAATTTTTTTTCCCCCCATAGTTGGGAGGTAAGTCACGCAGCAGCATACCCCATGGGGCAGTTATCAATACCAGCACTTCAGACCTCTGCAGCTGCCCTGTTAGCTGGGGCCCAGTCACTAAAGGTCAGAGCACCCCAATGTTGCCCATGGTCACATCTAAAGGCAGGGTCCCGTGTCCATGTCGCCCCCCTGCGACTATTAAATTGTTTTTCCCTCATCCTTCTTCATGCTTGAGCTCATCCCTTTATTTGCACAAATCCTGCCTTGCAGGTTCTCCACTTCTCTTTATTCACAGGCAGTAGAAAAACCTAACAGTTCTTACTAATTTCAATTTTTAATTTTGATTGAATCCAATTTTTATTACTTTTAGCTGAAGGGAATATTGACAGTAAGGGATCCCTGAAGCTTAGAGCTCTATCAGTTGGGTATTCTGCTGCTTTGCTGCTTGGTGTAGTTAAAGGGCTCACATCACCAGAATATAATCTCGCTACTGAAGAGGAAAGCATTGGGGTGGCCAATCTGTTTGTGCCATGCTACTTTTGAAGCATAACGAAGACTTTTGAATAAACAAACTAAATCATTGCTACCTTCTAGATCTTCTTGTTCAGTACTGAAAAATACCTGCTTGGCTCTGATGCATATTGGTAACTTTTAATTCTGTTAAATCCATATTACAGGATACTGTGCTATTACTAGAGGTGGTTCCTACAAGAAAAAAATATTATAAACTAGTATAAAAGACAAAGCAGAAGTCAGTAACGTGGGTCAATGGGCACATGGTAAGTGCCATCGGCTGTCATGTCAGGGTTCTGTAACCCCTGAAGCTTAGACACCTTTTGAGAAGAAATCTTTGAGAAAGATGTAGTCCTATGGTAGTTTTCACAGATGTTTTTGTAGGTTTTTCTAGCAGGAGTGAAGTTTTGTTTAGCTGACAGCAAAATAGTATATGTCAGATGATTTTTGTGAAGGGAAATGTTTAGATAGAGCGGGACACAGTACAAAACCCAAACCAAGAAACAATGGTAAAAATATTTCACTAGAAGCATTTAGAAAGACTTGAATAAACAAAATGGAAGGAAGATGCAGTAATTAAGATTCAAAAGGATGGTGTCCTTGAGAAAAATCCTTGCTATGTGAACAGACAGAACTGACTGGAGCTGCAGGGTGTTGTGTTGGGAGGAACAGCAAGTTTTAGGCACGGGGCATCTGGTATAACTCCACTCAAAACAGAATGGGAGATGATGTTTGCCTGATAGGGAGTGGTGGTGCCTCAGGTGAATGAATATATTCAGTGAGCTGTGATTCAGGTAACCTTCTGATTAATGACAAAAGAGGTCATGTGGATATGACGTTTTCAGTGATTTGTCAATGCCTACCTGTGGCCTGGAACTGCTGATATGGATAAACAGTATTCTTAATTAAACTTGTGAGGTATTTGTCTTCATCCCCATGTTTCATTACATATGGGGGTTAACGTCAAATTAATATTTCATGTATTTCATATGAAGTTCATCTTAAACTGTCACAAATAAAAGCAAGTGCTTGGTTGTCCTTGCAGTACAATATTTAAAAGTTTTGGAGTTTTTTGTCTTATATGAGCTGTATCTTCCTGTTTTCAGAGACATAGTTCCATTGGGTTCTTGTGAGCTGCACGGGATTGCTCATTTCTTGGAGGCAATCAAGTTTTTCTTCTTTAACTTGCTGTTGACAAGTGTTTTTTTTTAAAAGTAATGCTCTTAGAAGGTCATTCGACTTTTAAGGGTTATTCACTTTGTTAGCCCAAACACTAAAACCTTGTGTCCTCGGCTTCTGATTAGTGACACTTTAATAAAGTCATTTGAAGTTCAGTAGACTGAATTTTCCACCTTTTCTAATGTTTCTATGGTCACAGGGAAGCGACCTGTATTCAATCTTTTAAATGCAAATCTTTTAAAAGTTACTGTGCAATTTTGTGTCCCAGACTTCTTCATGGATTACAAAAAGTGCCTTTTTTTCCCTTTTTTTTTAAACAGCTACAGCAGTGTCTTTTCTCTTTCTTTTCTGTTTTCCTTCTCTCTTTCTTTCTAGTGATGTGACAGCAATTGACTAAACTTGGGTCTTTTGGGATAACAAAGGATTGAGAAAAATCTTAAAGGTTTTTATTGCTGCAGTTTTTTTTTTTTGGCTGGGCCAGGGCAGACAAAGGCCTTTCCACTTGATTAGATAATAAGGCTAACGTGGACTTTGAGTGAAAAATATCTTTGCATTCTGCTCTTCTTTTTCCTCCAACCAAAAAAAAAAAAAAAAGGAGGGGGGGGAGGAGAGAAAACTATGCCTAATCGGCCACAATTAAATCTTTCATGGTGAACTCACTTTGGAGGAATTAATGCATTTTGTATTGCCTAACGACTCGAGTGAACATTAACAACACGTGAGAACTGAGGGGAAGAAAAATTATGGCCGTCTTTTTTTTTGTGGTTCTCAAGGAACAGGGAAGGGCGGGTCAATGACTTGATTTTCATGGGAAGATTGACTCCGGAGCGCTCGCATATCCAGGAGCAGAGTGAGGGGGTATTGACAGCTGGGGTTTGGGGAGGGGGGAAGAGTGTGGAAGCAGTGATTGCGCCATGGCTTGTTGGGGAAAAACAAGGGAAGATGGAAAACAAAGCCCAGAGAGGGAACAGTAGCTGCAGTGTCCCAGGGCTGAGGGGCTGCTTCTCCTCGGTGGTGGATACGCGTTGTGCTTGGACTTGAGCGGTTGTGGTAGTGAAATAGTAGTATAATGGAAGGGGCTGCCCTTAAGTGAGAAACAGTTGGCTCTTAATGAAGCTGAAGAAGTTGTATTGCGCTCCTCCATGTGTACTGTGAAAGGCTACAGAAGATGCTCTTTCAGCCCTTTCATTCTCCTTGCTGCTGACGAGCAGCTCATGCAAAAGAAATTTTGGAATCCAGATGTGTTTTCCCAAGATAGCCTATAGTACTTACGAGGAAAAGAACGATAACTAAAGGTGTTCTTAATTATTGTTTTAAAGATTTCTTTCTTCTTCTGACACCTGTTTTGTTTGTAGTCTGGGATTAAAAATAATCTGGACACTGATGGATATATCAATCCACTTATTTCCCCTTCATGTGCATGGGTCCTGGACTTTGTCTGATGCAGGCATCCAGACCGACCCTTATGCAGACCTGGGAGCGCGGGTATTCATACAGTCTTCTCATTCCTCCTCCTCTGATGGAAATCTGCACGCCCCATCCTCTGCTTATTGTGCATCTCCACCGCCTCTGCCGCACATATCCCAGACCTTTGCCTCCCTCCTCCGCTTATGGGTGCTCATTCCCAAAACGGTCACAGCCCGATCCACTCACCCCCAAGACCTCGAATCATCACTTAGGTCATTTTATTTCTTGTCTTTCTCATCCCTCCGTCTACCATCCTTTCGCACTCTTAATGGATGCCAGCAGCTCGACCCCCAGCTAGTTTCCTTCTAATGCAGTGGGTTTTCGAACTTCTTCCCCAGGAAGGTTTTGGTCCTTTTCGAGCATCACATGCAGGATACAAAATTGTTACTCAGAGTAAATAATTTTTTCCTTTAAGAAGCCCACACTTGAAATGAAGTTGCAATACAGAATCACAGGATTTTCAGAGTTGGAAGGGACCTCTAGAGATCATCTAGTCCAACTCCCCTGCTAAAGCAGTATTGCCTAGAGCACATTACGTTAAAGCCTAATCTGATGAGCTGTTAAAATAAATTAAACTAAACAAAAATGCAAAATTGATGTGGCTTTGCAGGCAAAGGGAACATAGCAAGAGCCAAAACAAACAAGTTTGGCCCTTAAATGCTGCCCAAGAGAAGGCTCTCGCCAGTCCTGAAGGCTTTTCCCTTGGCGTCTATGCTCTCATCTGGGCTCCAAAAGGTGGATACCCATAGCAGCAGCCAAGCTCTGAGCCTTCTCCTTGCTCAGGGTCCCACACCTGGTTCTGTAGAACAGTCCTGAAAGTTTCACCACTGCACACGGGGAAAATCACCACCCAAAAGCACAGAACTGTGGGGTTTTTTATTATTTTTTAAAGCGCTTAACCAGGTTTTGGCAGCAAAAGCCTTGTCTGCGACATCACAAGTTTCTTCAGTTCATTCAGCTAATTCAGGTCATTTAAAACTGGGAAACTGATTGGAAGCTGGAAAAAAATCTAGGAAGCATACTTTCCTTATCCAAAACTAATGACGAAGCTGTGAGAGATCTGCTGATTGTGGGCTTCTGGAGAGCAGGGTGACAAGAGATGACGGCTGGGTTTTTCCTTCCTGTCTCTGAGAAGGTAAGGAGGTACCTAGCTTCCTGCAATCTGTGTTAAAAGCTTTTCTTCGACTAGCAAACAAGTAATTGTTTGGGGTTTTTTGTTTGGGTTTTTTTGTTGTTGTTGTTTTTTTTTTTCTATATTTATCAGCCACTTTCTTAGTGTGCATTGCAGGGTTACCACAGTGTCAGTGGCTGTGACTTCACAGGTGCCGACACATTTAAGTACATCTTATAGCCTCGTTCATTTTATAGCCCAATTTTCATTAATTCTTTTGAATTGTCCACAGTGGGCTTGTGAATATTTATCAGGATATGCAAACATATTTAAGCTGTTTTATTTAGGTGTGTATACATGATGCTTCTCTGGGATGTTCTACCTGATTTTTCTCTTATTGCAGTACTTATTACTGTTTTGGATTTTTTTTTTTATTTATTAATGGCTTAGCTGGTCTTGTGCAAATACTTTTTTTTAAAAAAATAATATATATTTTAAAACTTCTGAAATTCATTGGCTATATTTTCCTTTTTAGAAAGCTGGACTTATGGTTCACGCATATAGCTCTTAAATAATTTACAAATGTACACAGTTGCTCTGAATTTTAACCATTCTCTGCAATGGCACATAACAGCTATCCAAAGCCTAGTCCGCAGGTTTTGATGCTGACTGAAAGCAAACCCGACCCACGCTCCCCAGCATCCAAAAAACCCTGGGGTTAGCGCTGCACAAAGATCACTGTAGGAAGTAGCTGAGGGTTTTTGGTGTTTTTTCTTCTTTTTTTCTTACCGCTGGCTTTTATGTGAATCCTCGCTTTGCTTGAGCTTTAGAAGTCAAATGAGCAGAAGAAATGCAGTAGATGGTTTGAGATGCGTGTGGGAAGAATGGAAGCTGAAAGACTGCCTTTCTGAGGGCTTCGCTCAGTTCCTGCCTTCCCAAAGAGACAGCGGGGAGGTTATTCTTCCTGACTGCATCTCTGCAGCAAAATAATTGCCGTGAGGATGGAGCTGTGGAAAACCACTTCTTCCAGATTATCTTTGTTTTAATGGAGGTTAAAAAAGGAGGAAAAAAAAATAAAAGCGGAGGTAGGGAACTGCTTTGGATAAATTTAAGTGCTTTATGAATAATTTAATAATCATGAATGGCATCATTATAATCAAACAACAACATGGATTCTCAGCCATGAACTAACATAACTAACATGCTGTATTTCACAAAACAGCAGTTGTGAGTGCTGAAATGTAGCTGTGCTTTAGGAGCTTTCTCAATCCGGATGGAAATGGGGGTCTTCTTATGCTTTTAATGCAGTGGGGGTGAAATGGTGCAAATGACGAAGGGAGTTCAGGTACTAGGAGATCTCGGTGTGCTGGAAGCCCAAGGTACCCCAGTGGGCACCGCAGAAATGGGACTGGCAAGTGACTTCTACCTGCCTAAGAGACCTCTTGATGGGTATCTTCCAGTGGTCTGCTTGAAGACCCAGGAGCAAGCCCAGGTCCGGCAGAGGCATGTTGTGTTCTCCTTAGCAGCCGCCAGATCGAATGCTGGCCTCAGCTTAGACCTTAATCGATTAGTCCTGGGAAGCTCTTCCAACTGTAATTGGTCTGATCTGTAATCTTATCACCTCACCCAGCAGATTATCCATTTTTAGCTGATTTGTGGGCCAGCAACCTGCACGTCCCAACAAGCTGATGCTGCCAGGTCACTCCTTCAGCATTTCTATAGCTGCTGCTTTCCTCTCTGGCAGCTCAGTGCCCCTCTAAACCAGGGAAAAGAATTGCCTGAAAAAGGAACATTGGGGCAGGAGAAGATGGCGTTTGAGCGTTCAGAGAAAGCCGCGTGTTATTGCTACTCATGCAAGCAAAAAAAAAATAAAAATCCCCTTTCACTGAATTCAGAGCTAGCGGATTAAGACGTCAAATCACGGTGCTATATGTTGCAGATAAACAAATGTAATGTAGCAACATTGCATTAAATATAGCAATAACCGTAAAGAACAGAAAGCACAAAAAATGAAATATTCCTTCTTGCTAATTGGCAGCAGCCTGCAGATATACTATTTTAATTCCAAAGCTGTTTCATAGCATTATGGCTGTTATCCAATGTATTCCTTAAGTTGTAGCCCTTTTCTCTGAAGGTAAATGAAAAATTTCAGATCCCCCCTTTGTGCATATTTAATGAAACGATTCCAACAGGAGAGTAGGGTGGAAAGTCAGTCCTTGGCATGTGTCTTTAATTGTCAGGATGTCAAAATGACTTCCAATTACTTGCTGCACCTTTGTTTCTGCCCCAATATAAAAACTGAGAGCGAAAGCATTTTCGCTGCCAGCCCCAGGCTCTAGACTGGCCTTTCTGCACCCCACATTTTCTGACTCCTTGGAGAGCCTGAAGTTTTTTGTATTTCTACTCCTTTCTGACCTCTTGAGCACCGAAAGGGTGGAATCTCTGATTTATCACTTCCACTGTTTGTATTAATCTAAGCCTTGAGTAGATCTATTCTCTATCCTCAGCTTTTGTTACTGATAGTTTTCCCAAGTTGCTTGGCACTTTTTTTTTAGTGGTTCTGTGGTTGGACATTGCAGAAATGTAACGTGGTGTATTTCTAATTTTTCTAAAGTTAGTAAAAAACCCCATTGCTGTTGGTTGGAGTCGGATTTCATGATCTTGAAGAGCAAGCTGATTCCTTATGTAGTTTCTCAACTTTTTCTGTGTGCGTTATCAGAATAAAGGCACAAATTTATATTTGTAATTAGGGATTGACCATTTAGATGATGTAGTTCTTGTAAGTTAGACAGCTTTTATTTAAAATGCATGCAACTGATTAAGTGGCTTGGCAGCAAGTCAGAACGATTGCTTAAGTACCGCAACTTCACAGTAAGTTTAAAATGGAAAACCAGCCAGTAATTTAGTGATATCATTGAGAAACATAACATTCTTTCGAAGCAAGCAAAGACTTTATACACAGGGGATAGACATCATCCCTGCTTTTGGCCATTGCTGGCTCATACATTCCTATACACGGCTTTGCTCCATGTTGAGCAAAAATGAATGTTGAGTATTTTCTTTAATCTAGTGCGGACTTTCCATTTGCTAAAAGCTATACAAGACATTAGAGCTTATCCACTCTAGAATTACAAATTCTTGCTTTGTGCTGTGTTAATTGGATTAAGTTGTTGCCGTTATCTCTTCAAGGAGAAGAGACAAGCTCTCTCTGGCAATGTTAGTATGGGATGGGTTGTTTATACGGAGTGGTGGCTGTGCTTTCTTGTAATCGTTAGGAAGCTAACCAGCAATTTTGGCTTGCCAGTGGTGATACATCTTTCCACCTACAGAGAACAGGACCGCTTATGGTCCAGAGATCCCTACCATTCACCAGATGAGCAGTGGCATGGGAAGATACAGGCACAGAGAAGTGAGTCCTCTGAGTCTCACTCCAGTGCTGTCCTCTAGGTTTGTATCATTTCCCATTTCTACTAACTTTTTTTGCTGGAGGCACCATACGGACCGGTGGTGTGTGGTCCCATATGGACTGGAGAATTTCTGTTCTGGCTGCAAAATCCACCTTGTAGTTTTGCAGCATTGCTCTAATTGCCTACTGTTCATTTGCAAGCCTAGAATGAAACTCTGTCAGGCTTGCATGTAATTCCATGTTTGGTCCTAACGCGGTGGTTGCAGAGCTTGCCTGTAAACCACGTGTCCGTTGATTTCATGGGAAATGTAGTTTCTTAAAAATGGGTAAGGGGAGGCTAACAAACCATGGCTTGCTCCAGCTTTCTTCACAGAAAGGCTGAGTTTGGTGTGTAAATCATCTCGTGGAAGTGACTGCCTGGAGGAACCCATCAGTCAGGAGTGTGGAACGCTTCCGAGAGGATTGCTGCTGGTCTGCCAGTGGCTTGCGGGGGGGACTGGCCTGGTGGGACTATGGGAATGACGGTGTGCTGTGGCTTTCCGTATGAATCAAAGTGGCTTGTTAGGTCTTGCCCGGCACGATTCTTGCGTGTCGTTATTCCCTGCGTAGGTAAACCTGTGTACAAATTGGCAGGGACAAGCGGGTGAGAGTCGGGCGGCTGTGCCGGAGAGCTGCCTGCGCCCCAGCTGCATCCTGTGATTGACGCAGCCGCATCCGGAGAGGAGCCGTCTCCTGCTCCTGAGAGGAGGAGTTTGGATTGTCTTCTGCTTGCTGGCCCCGGCATGTCTCACCCACTCTCCTCTGTGGCTGCTGCAGCCATTGGGTTGATAAAAAGCCTCCTTGTCACCGTGTCTGCCTCTTTGAATTATTTGGGAGGTGAAGCGGTGGTGGATGATTTGGCTTCATTTGAGGGAATAACAGACAGGACTTGTGAGTAATGTTTAGCAATGCCACAGCTTTAGGGGAGGGAATGCTGATAGTGAGATCATAGAACGCTAAGAGGTGGAAGGGACCTTAAAGATCATCTAGTTCCAACTCCCCTGCCATGGGCAGGGACACCTTCTGCTAGACCAGGTTGCTCAAAGCCCCATCCAGTCTGGCCTGTGCTTGATGATCCGTTTTAATGTGATTTCAGATCATTCTTGCTTTCAGATGAGGGCTTGCTTTCTCTGCACGGCTTACGGCTCTGTCCTTGCGCAGGCTTTTGGGGAGCCTAGAGGCAGGGGATGTCCTTGCCCTCCCTGCAAGGCCACCACCAGGGATGCTTCCAGCTGCCCAGTGTGTAATCCAACCCTCAGACTTTACTGAATGCCACTCGGTGTGGTTTTGGTCAATGTGATATGATGTGCACTTCCTTAAATTACATGTAGCATCAAAATTAAGATAACTCTTTTTTTTTATTTTTTTTTTTTTCTCCCCCTCCCTGTAAATGAAGGTGTTTCCTGAGAGAGTGCCAACAAAATTCCCCTTTGTTTGGTCGGAAGTGTTTGTGATGTTAGAGAAATTACAGCTTTAAGCATTCAGTGCTTCTCAAGAACAGTTTGCTCTCGAGAAGATTTCTTAACAGTATAAACTGTTAAGACACAAACGCCTTTCATAATGACAAATTAAGAAAAATGCCCAAATCTCATAACTAGAAGAAAATTTAGACAGGAATCTGTTTCTTAAGCCCTGTTCTTCCAGCTGATATTTGCCTGGAGTCAGGGATATCAGGCTACCAGGTGGCAACATCCTGAGAGCTACAGCTCTAAGGAAAGTTGTTTTTCCATAGTGTGGCAGATTGTATCTGCAGACCGCATTGCTAATGTGTCAGTGTTGAACCGAACCACGAGGTAATTTCTTCAGAAGAAAAATCTACTGTGTAACTGAGACAGAAATGGGGAAAAAAGTCAGTTTAATGAATGGCTTTTCATCCTCTGTCTCACAGGTCAAAAGTAGTAACAGAGTAATTGACTAAGTATGGACCAAAATGATCTGTTATAGTCACTTATATTGCAGAAAAAAAAAAGTGTGATCGTACAATCTTCTTATTAATTTGCTTTTTTTTAAGAGAACAACTTTTTCAGTTCTGAGTAGCACTGCAGCACTACTGTCATTCTTCTTTCCATTAGCAACATGAAATCTTTAGCCCCTTCCCCCACCTAATGTTACTCCTCACATGGCGACATTCAAAAACCCATTGACAAGCTGCAAATGATGTGTGAAGCAAACTCCAGGATTAAGTTTATAACCTTTCCCCAGGGGGAAAGAATTTGGAGGCAGGAATGAACTCGGGATAGGAAAACAAAAGGGCACAACTGAGATGGATCAGGAAAACTCATATTCATATTTAGCTAAATGAAAAATACCACCAGTCCTAGTTTACGTGGTATCCCGGGGGTTTTCCGCACAGGTATGTAGGGCATTATTTTATAGCTCCTTCTCACAGGTTTTATTGCTCTCGCTAATGAGAAACTACATCTCTCTCTCTCTCTCCCCCCAGCTTTGCAGCTGGGATTTGAAAGCGCGATAAATAAAATATAAACTGTAGAAGATGGAGGGCTTATGTCCCACGCGTGGATATGTTTGCGTCTTGGGTTTCGAAAGGCATGTACCTTCCTCCTGGGGGGGTTGTCATTTACTGCCGAGTTTGTTGTCGGATGAGTGTGAATAGGCTTTGGGGTCCTTTAGACACAGTTAAATTGCAGATGTTAATGAAGTGATGGAGCTAGGGACCTCCTTCCCTGCAGTAATCAAAGAAACAGCTAGTTCCTTCACATATCTACAAGATTATTTTCTTTCATCTGCCAGTATTAGTTTCTTTTGAAGTCATCTAATCTTTGCTCCATATAAATTGAGAGAAGTTATTTTAAGCAGCTTGGTGGGCAAAAGGGAGTCTTGTGACCCAGCGTTCACAAAAAGAGGTCCGACTGCAGGAGTTAACCCCTGGCACCTGGGGCTCACGGAGGACGCTTCTGCTGAGTTGGCCCCTGCTGTCAGCTGGATGCCAGGCTGAACTGTGCCCAGACAGAAATGTGGCTTTACTGGAAATAAATAATTGAGGAGAACAACAATATAAAGCAGTTTAAGGCTTGCCAGTACTGCCACTTCTTAAAAAAAATAAAAATTAAAAAAAAAACCCAAAACTACTTGAGTTATAAAGTCAATAATGGGTATAAATTGTGCCTTGGGTAATTCCTAGGAAAGCTGATAGATACTCTGAAGTAAAGTAAGCCTGGTGGGGTTAAAATGCAGTTCAGCTATGCCCATAAAGTGAGTAGTGCACTTCAGTCATAGAGTCATAGAATGGTTTGGGTTGGAAGGGACCATTAAAGGTCGTTTAGTCCGCGCCCCCTGCCATGAGCAGGCACATCTTCAACTAGACCAGGTTGCTCAGAGCCCCATCCAACCCAACCTGGAATGTTTCCAGGGATGCGGCATCTACCACCTCTCTGGGCAACCTGTGCCAGTGTTGCACCAGCCTCATCATGAAAAATTTCTTCCTTATATCTAGTCTGAATCTACCCTCCTTTAGTTCAAAACCATTACTCCATGTCCTATCGCAACAGGCCTTGCTAAAAAAATTTGTCCCCATCTTTCCCGTAGGCCACCTTTAAGTACTGGAAGGTGGTAATAAGGTCTGACTAGAGTTGGCTTCCCAGTGCTCTTATGTACACATATGCTACTCAACAAAGTTTGACGCTTGAGCTTTTGGCTTGTTTCTGTTTCCTGACAGCATACTTATGAGAATGAAAAATCATGATGACTTGCTAACGGCTGCCAAAAATGCAGAGAACTCCTATATAAAGCTGAGCTCCATCAGCAGGACAATACAACAGGACAAATTCCTCTTGCCAAATTAAGACGTATGCTTGGAAGGAGAAGTCATGGTCCTGCGTTGTTACTCCGTCTGATGCTGCGTTATCACCAATACGATAAATTACTGTCCTCTTAATGGTTAGCTGTGGAGCGGTGGTGCTCTCCCTTCTAGGTTTCAGAGTCATGGATCACGTTTTGTGTGTCTTCATTTTAAGGAGAATATCACTCTTTTTTTCTCTTTGGGTTGCTGCATGCTTTTGGCATTTCTGCTCCTTCTGCATGGGTCACTTTTTTTTAAGGAGGGATCATAGTTTTGAAAGACCAGAAATGTGGTCTTTCAGGAATTCAAGACAAAATATTTGGCAAGGTTTTTTTGTTAGATATCCTTTGGAAATATGCTAGTTCAAAAGTAAATATTAAGAAACAAATTCAGGATGAGGGGAAAAAATGTTTTAGTAATAACCAGTCTTTTGCATATAAGAACAAAGTTGCTGGTGTCGTCTATCTTTTTAATTGCAAGGCATGAGTTCATACTTGTGTTTCCACCCCTTCTCTTGACTCTCAGCACTCACAGCCGGGATCGCAGGCATTCCTTCCGTGTCCACATCAGGGATGACGGAAAGAGGCAACAAATGATCTACAGAAACTAGCCAACTGAATTATGGAAAGTATGCAAACACACATTGTCTTCTGCCATTCCCCCAAGCACAAAGGAGTTCCTTGTAGCTGTAGTGCCCCTTGGAAGATGAGGACTGGGCTCGGTCCCCGTGAAGCCCGGCCGGCACCTTTGCTGTGGGCTGCACAAGGTGGAGCGTGCAGGTCCTCCTTGTCCCTCATATGGAAAATATGCAAACACACATTGTCTTCTGCCATTCCCCCAAGCACAAAGGAGTTCCTTGTAGCTGTAGTGCCCCTTGGAAGATGAGGGCTGGGCTCGGGCCCCCTGAAGCCTGGCCGGCACCTTTGCTGTGGGCTGCGCAAGGTGGAGCGTGCAGGTCCTGCTTGTCCCTCGCCTCCAGAGGGTCCTGCCCACCCTTCTCGCCTGCTACCTTGGAGGAACATGGGGTGGAGTGTTTCTGTGGCTGACAGAGGTGTTACGGTGTGAGGCTTGGGATGAGGTCTTACAATCTTTCCCTTAACTAGGCTTGTGTAAACAGTTTTACTTGCTGTGTTTCAGAGAAAGGAGCTTATATTTGAGCATCTGTTCTCATCCTGAAAAGAAACCGTGTTATTGCAGAGCCTGATGGATCTTTCCTCCCAAAAGAATTGAAGTATCACTAGTATTGATTCCTGAAGCGCTCCTTAAAACCCCAAATAATACCCCAAAGTTAGGAAAGAGCAGAAGACTGTGTTTCTCTTTAGCAGTCTGGAGCAGCCCAGTCCTGCACCCCAAATATTTTTCCCATAGTCAGTATCGAGCCCTGAATGTGATGTTTTGGCCATGTTTACCAAACACCAAGGTAAAAAAATGTAGCTGCTGTTGAGTAACATAATTTTTGTTTGTACGTATTGTTGTGTTGGAACGTTGCGTGTCATCCTGTGGCTTTAAGCTGCGATATCCATCAACTCCTTCCCTATTTTTACTCAAGGCCTTGCACCAGAAAACACGCACATTCCTTTGGGTGTTTCGTTCGGGTTTCGGTGGTGTTGCACCTGTTGCTATTGTCTAAGCCAGAAGATGGAGATGATGGTAAAAGCAGATGGAAGCCATGGCCATCCGGAGACGTGGCAGCGGCCAGCTGTGAGATTCCCTCAAGCTTGGCCGAGAAGCTCATGCTGGATGTCTGGCCGCCTTCTTTTCAAACAGGCATTGTTTTTCCTTGCTGTTTTTTTGTAGTCCTGTTTTATAGTAGAAATAAAAGAGCAGATTACTGTTCTCCATAGGGAGAAAGGAAGGGAGGAGGACACCCTTGCGCGGATCTTCTTTGGAGGTTATCTCAGATGGTTTTCAGATGATTGTAGAAGGGGAGTGTGCCAAAAAAGCTGAATCATTGCTACAGTGTCATACCAAAGGCTTGAGTTTTCCAGAATACTTTTATTTCGCACATAATGCCCACATCTTGGATGCTGAGCTCTGAAATGTTTCCTCAGTGATCCTGCAGAGCTTTGATGAGAAAATCTTTTTGAATTACAGGGATTGGTTAGCTGTCTTTTAGAAAAATAAATTCCAAGTGGTCTTTGTTAACCACTGAATGATAGGTTATTGTGGCATAAAATAGAAGTTCACTTAGACTGCACATTTTTGTTCTGAAATCGGCAGGAGGAGGAAATGCTGATATGGGTGTATGTATGGGAGGAAGATTTATCAAAGCAGCATACATTCGCACACCCTCTCTTTTTCAAAGTTATGGTCAGTAAATGATAGGCTTCCTTCCCTTGTTTTTGAATGCCAAATAGATTTCTAACGAAATTATTTATATACACATCCCTTTTAAAAATATAAAGCATCTCCAGGTCAGTGCAAGGCCTCAGCATCCAGTTTAAAGTGGGAGATTAGGAAACTTCAGGCACAACGTGTGCAGCCTTTCATATCAGCACAATTTCTCTCCAGGAAAGGAAGATGGATAAACGTGAATTTAACATTTTATTATTGATAGTTTGTGTATCAGTCTCTTGCTGCTTGTTTTAATGTGCATTGATTCCTACAGACGCTCCTTGCAGTTGGCTGGCTTAAATCTTACCGCTGTAACTTCGAGCATCTTTATAGTTCTTTTTCTGCTTCTATGTTGAATAAGGCTCATGGTGACAATGGCAGTAGAGTTGTGTGTGTACGAGTGTGGCGGTAAGGCCGGTGCTGGTGGGGGCGGCGGGTGCCGGGGCACCGGCTGGTACCTGCTCCCTCACAGCACGGATGGGTCTTCTCCTGCCTTCTCCATCATCACGGCATTTCGTGAGTTATGAGGTACCTTAGAGTTACTTTTTAAAACAAAATGGAAGGAAACACAGAGAAAAGACCATTAGCCTGCCTGCAAGCCTAAAATGTTAGATACCGAGGGAAGTATTTTCCCCAGACCGAGCACAAATATATGTCTAGAAAGTCTGTGCTTCATTGCTACACCAGCTAGATGTATTCTATTTATATTCTTGAACTTGCTGAGACAGTCAGGATGTAGTTTTCAAAGCAAATGAGTGTGTATGTGTGCTTGCATAGCCTTCCTTCTTCAGGGACATTCTTCCTGTTTCCTTTTCAGTGTTTTTCCTAAAATTAGTTTCTTTCTGACAGTAAACACAATTGGGTACTTTAATATAAAATATTATGAGTGAAGGGGAAAAATGTTACTGGTTGTAATGTCTAGCTGTGGGTCCGAGTGATGCTGGTAGCGATTAATTAGTACCACTTGTTTTACTTGGGGTTGTTGAAGCTGTAGAAACGAAGGACATACTTAACCATAAATGACCAAACCATCTCGTGAAAGGCTTTGTTTGTAACTTGTTGAATGATCTGTAATTCTGCAGAAATGTTTCTTTCTTTAGACTTTGTTACCAGTCTTTACATTTTAATGGACAACTGTAATTAGTTTTATGGTTACCATTTGTCTATTAAAACCCCAGGGAGGGGACATCTCAAGCCCTGGTGTATGTCACCCACACAGCCAGGCCAGAAGGTCTTTGGGGTCCCGCGCGGCTTAGACGCCCACTGGGATCCGTCGTCTTAGAAATCACGTCATTTGAAATCCTTCATGTTTGCATACTTCACTACTCTGTTTTTAAATCTCCTTCTCTTTTAAAAAAGAAAAGGGCAGAAAAATTAGTGAAATGGAACCAAGAGGTTGGCAGAAAACCCGGCGATCCTTCGGTTCCATCAAGCTGTATTTTGCTGTACTGCAGCGGGAGCAGCAGAGGGAGCACAAGTTAACACATAATTCGTTTACCGAGAGCTGTACTGTCATCACTGATGACATTTTGCTCGATGGATGAAGGTCAAGATTGGAAAAAAAAACCCACACACCAAAATAACCAAAAAAAAAAACCCCAAAAAACAAACCCAAACCAAAAACCCAACTTAGTGAGTTTGCCATAGGACAGGAGGGTAACATCATCTATATTAAATATGGAGGGGTAGCAAATGAAAATGTATCCTATTACGGCTTCTGTTTTAAATTTTCGGTTGCGCTCTCCGTGCGGCTCCAGGTTGCATAATGTCAGCACGGTTTCATGCCAGGGTGCAACCCAGGAAAGATTAATGCCGTGTGTTTTCGGAGGGCTGTAGTACTGTCCTGCCTCCTGGTATTCTCCTAATAGACCTGAAGCAGCAGATTAATAATTGTAGGTATGAAAAGGGAAAACAATGACGGCAAACGACTGGCCAAGTTATCTTTGGTGGGTGAGATCAGAGCCATGAGCTGGTCAGGCTCTTGCAGCACGCAGCAGCCTGACCTGGCCTCCAGACAGTATTTAAAGCAGAACTGAGTTTTCTTGAGTTTACAATCATGTAGAAAAAAAAAAATATATTTCTTTCTTGAAGTCTTCTATGTCCTTTCCGAGCTGGGCAGTGTGGGCTCTCTTCAGCTGCACAGCCCGTGCCACCCGGCCAGGGCAGGCATGTGGGCTTTCGGAGCGGGTCGCCCTCACCAATGTCACCGAATCATACTTGTCACTGTCATCTTAACCCTTAGGCCTGTGATTTTGTCAGCTGTTTTTCCCGTAATCAAAGCTTTGGACAGGACTGAATTTCCTCCTGTCAGTCCCCAAAGCAAAGTTCTCAACAGGGTCAAAGAGGAGAGATCCCCCCCGCCTCTGGGATTTTTCATAAACAAAATGCAAGCTCTAAGTTTTGCCTTCAGATTAGAGATTGCCAATAGCAAATCTTTGCTTTGTTGAATTATCTAGCAGAAGTGAATGTTATGGAAAGGGGCACAGATAGATGGCTGGAGACTCAGGGCGATAACTTTAAAAAGCCCTGGCAGCACTGGGAGCAGGAACCATTTTCCATCTCAGAGAACAGAAAGAGGAGAAATTTCTTTGTGCGGAAAAAAAATAAACCACCGGTGTACTTTCACAATTTCACCCTTTCTACCTTGCTGTTTTATTCAGGGGGTCTACTTTGTTTCCGAGGCCACCGCTGCCTGTGTAGGACCGAGATAGGCAGGGGCCGCTGAGAAACGAGAGGTTATCTGAGCGGGTCAGGCAGCGAGTTCATTGTTTTCCAGGAACACTTGTTCAACACGCGGTTGCGCAATGCTCGGCGCACAAGTCAGATACACAGACGGCAGCCTTTATTATTCACTACCTGTGAAATTAATCACTGACTCCATAGAATTTTAATGCAAGTTGCTTGATAGCTGCTTTTAAATACCCTCTGGAAGCGGGTAGTTATTCTCCTAACTAGTGATTTTCGTGCTTTGGAGAAGCTTCCCTGGTGTATCTTGTTCATAGTTCTCCCTTGAATATCCGTGAGGATCAGCTGGACTCCGAGCACGTCAGCAGCACTTCCCAAAGCTCCGTAGGGTTTTTTCCTACGTCAGAGCATGGATCTGCTGCTGCCCAGAAGCCTGTCCCCTGTGGCCGTGAAAAGAGGATTAGTCGATGAATAGCTACAGGCTTCAAGAGCAAAGAGACCACCGTGATGCCCAGCCTGATCCCTGGCTTTCACAGGCCACAGAGCTCCTCTGCTTATTAAAATGCACCTCAAAGATACCTAATCTTCTAAAAGGCTACTTAGCTCCAGCACAAGTAGGGAAAACTTGCCTGTTTTTACTCATTTCAGTGGTTGTCCTTCTTATGGGCAGCCTCGAAACAGGCTAGAATAAGGTGAGATGCGGTTACTGAGTCATTTGTGTGAAGAATCTGCTTATAAAAACGTTTAAGATCTAATGCAAGACCTCTGGCATTACATGTCTGATGCAAAACATGGTTGCCTGTTGTAGTCTGTCTTTGTAAATGACTCCTTTTCCTTTACCAGAAGCGGGGAACTGGAGATCAGAAGCCACAAGTAGGTGTCACCGTGGCCATCCCTGTTACCAATGATGGATGGAAAAGTGAGTTTATCTGGTGTTGGTGCTTTACCCATCCAATACTCTTAAATGCACTTGTTTTAAGGAAAACCTCCAGATGCTGATATCGGAGTGGTAGATTATTATTTTTTTCTCCTTTGTAATGGTGTTGGCTATATCTCTGCCAGGAAGATGAATATCATTTATCAAGTGCCTTGGTTTAGCTTCAGCCAGCTGTTTTTTATTGAAGAGCTGATCTTGTTTCACCAGCAGGAGAGCTCAGAAGTGATAGAAGTAGCACCTGAAGTGCAAAATCCAGAGTCTAGTATCATCTGTGAACTTCCAGCACTGGCTGTTTTCACTTCTGGCCTTTCCTGTTTGTTTAATATAGAAGTTGGAGATTGATCTGTGGCATTTTTGTGTGAGTGAACTGTGAAGGTAGTTCTCTTCATGTGTGCCTCTGTCTTACCAATATCCTGTGTGGGGAAGAGAAAAATGTACATTTGCAATGGAAAACCAAAATCATTGTAATTTGTGACCAAGTTATTTTTTGAGGTAGACGGCACAAAAAGTAATGTATGACCATATCCGCCTGTGCAGATGTAAAAAACTTCAGAGCTTTGGGACTGGATTTATACAGCCGTTTTTGCAATTGAAAGACCTCTCTGCAAATAATGAGGCAAAGACAATCGGGTTTGTCACTTCTTATTTCTTTCCATACTTCTCTTTCTCCCCCAAGGAGCAGGGTTTGGCCTCCAGAACTCCGCTCATGGTCAGTGTTTAGCGATGTTCCCCCTGGTGCCGCTTCGCTGGTGTTAAGTTTTGGAAGGTTTGTCTCTCTGTTGAGTCCCAGGCAGGATGCAGGTAGTTAGCTGTTGCAAAAAAAAAAAAAAACAACAAACCCAACCCCCCCCCCAAAAAAAAAACCCCAAAACCAACAACAAAAAAAAGGCTCCTTTTTTTTCATTTTCTTAGATCTAGAGAGTAGTTTGCTTTCTCCTAATCCAGTATTCTGTTTGTAAATTCTGTCAAGGCGTTGATCCTGTTTCCAAAATCGGTGTCCTGGGTCTTGAGGGACAGGCCATCAAGATGACTACTTGGTCTATCGGAGTGATACTTGCGATAGCACATACCATGCCAGTTTAAGGAAAAAAATGGTATAAGGAGCTAGCAACTGGTTTCATCTCCAGAAGAGATGGAAGGAGGTAGTTCTCTCCACAACTGATGGAGCTGCACAGTAGAGCTCCCCACCAAAAAGCCTTATGTGTGCTAAAAGGGGATGTTGGACAATGTATAGAAACCACATCCTGCTCGAGAAGTCCTTGAACTGAAAATGGCTGGAAGCTGAGGAAGTGTGGGGGGAATTATTCTTACGTGTGTCCCTGCACTTTTTTCAGCCCCAAATTATGAGTGGGGTCAAACCCAAACCCCAGCAATAAAAGACATTTTACTTAAGAAAACTGGCTATACATGCTTTTCATAAATCACATCTTTCACAAATAACAACTGTGTGGAATTGAAGTTGGGTTCTTGCTTATGGCAGTGTTGGAGGCCTGAGCAGGTGAACCTTTGGGTCTGACCCAGTATGATCATTCTCATGCTGTTACATAGCAGTACAGGCAATTAAAAGATAAGAAGGCACCAGGAGAGGGACAACCTGACAAGACCTTTAACTCAACTACATTGCTTTGAGAGCATCTAGAGAGCAGACAAAAAGCCAAAGAGCTTTTGATCTTCATAGCTACTTAAGATAAGAACCACGTCAGTGCTCTGCAAAGATGATGCTCAAATAATTGTTGTTGGTCTGTTTATGTTGAAAGAGAAATTATTTTCACGCCTGTTTGTGGAGGAAGATTGTCTGTGCCCGTTGCCTAAATGACAGCAGACAAGAGAATCATAGAATGGTATAGGTTGGAAGGCACCATGAAGATCATCTAGTTCCAACCCTCCTGTCATAGAAGAGAGGAGGTGTGCCACCCTCAAACACGGGTGGTTCTTGCAGCTCCATCTCTTCAATGGACAACAAAAAAAAAAGCTATTTTTGGCTTGCTGCATCAAGGAAGGGATCGCTTAGTCACTTGGACAAGTTTTTAATAGCTAAGTTAGTAATGCCTTGTAAGGGCATGCCCAGGGAGTTTGTAAAATAGTTTTTAGTATATATTTCTTACAGTGGTTACAGAAGCTTCTCTCTGGGATACCACAGGTACAGTTGATCCTCTCTTTGGGCATGGGGATGAACCAACTTGCTGATTTCCAGATTTTTCCAGCCTTATTTTTTTGTGCTTGTAATGCAGGACAGAAGAACTTGGCATTGTTTTTAGGACTGCTAATCCTAGCAGGGTTGAATAACCCAGACGTACCCAAATTTTAGGCCAAGTCGAAATATACTGCAATTAATAAATAGCAATTCAAGCTGCAGTGCCCCCAGAAAAGAGCAAATGTATTCTGAGCTGGAAAATGAGTTAAGGCATTTATGAATGAATTGCTGTCAACGGGAGGAATTTCTTGTAGGGCGGCTTACCTTTCTACCTACTAATAACTGTTAATCCTATAAACATTCTAGGTAGATTTAAACAAAAAAACCATTACGAGATAGTTGCCTTTTTTCCCCCTTCTCCTCTTCCCCAGTGGATTTGACAAGAAGCAATGGCTGGCTTCGATCCATTTGTCTTTCTCTCGCAAATCCCTACCCGAGATGTTCTGGTGGTCTGTTAAGGCATGTGCTCTCTGCAGCCCAGGACATTGCATTGTTCTGGTGAGAACAAGGATTGCCAAAACCAATACTGAGCTGATTTCAGATTCGTTTCTTATCCACTGTTGCCCTCTTGATGTGCATCCCTGTTTCAATTAAGAGGATGTGTTTCACAGTGTCAGGAAGGGCAGTGTTTTTCCGGCCCCTGGGTACATTTCTGAATCTTCTTTTGATCATAATTTCTGTTAATAATGAAAGCTTCACGCAAGCGTATATTTTGGTTTTAATTTACAGTTCTTCAGCTGCTGCGTAGTGTGTATGGAAAAAGGGTTTTTCCATTTGCAGCGTTGTGTGGGGATAGGACAGAAATGCACCGCTTCAAAAACGCGGGCAGGAGCCTGTTAACTGGCTGCCTTTCTCAGAGCACCTTCTTGACAGAAGACACCAAGGGTTGCTAAAATATTGATGTACCGCCGTAACTCTAGGAAGGAGTATACATCACCCGAAGAGGTCAAAATGGGGATAAAAAATAAATAATGCACATTCAGAAGCCGTTGCCGTTAAGTAAAGGTTGAGTGAGCCTCAGGTTCTATTCAGCTGACGTGAAAAGGTTCTTATGAAATCTGTGAAGTGTAAAGTGGGACATCTTTGATGTTTTGCTGTCAGGGTTTAGTCAATATCGCATAAGGGCATTATATCAGTGTGTAGATTACAACTTTAACTCCGTGGTGTCAATATTTGCTTTAAAGCACATGGGTTTTGAAAATACATGCAGGTATGTATACATACATTAGGTAAAGACAGCAAATAGATTTAAACCCACAAAGAAAACCCCCCAGCCTCAGATAGTATTTAAATATTCTCTTTTAATTGTATTTCTTTGTTTCTTTGATTAGAAGTGGAAGAGGCTATGTACCACTGTGTACTCTGTCACCTAAAATAGTGTTAATAGTTTCAATCTTGAGTAAAGTAATCATTTGGAAGATTTGTATTTTTGTGAATGTTTTGTCATGGATGTAACTGAAGCTTGAAATCCTAATGTCCTTTACAGGTGGTATGCTAAGATAGATCAATACTGTCCTCTGAACTTTACAGATGATAATCTGTCTATCAGGGACAGATTTCATTAGGAAAGCGATGGGGTTAATTAGAATGAAGGACAGACTTACAGAAATGGGAGACATTTGTTACTAAGAGCCCTATAAAAATATTTCCTTCTGTAAACACAGCTGCTGTATGAAATGTTATTTTAAAATATATTGTAAGTGTCATATAAATGTCTAATTGACAGCTGAAATATTGCAGAATGTAATCTGTGTGTATAGGTTGGGAAAAGAAAGTGATAATTCAATGACGAGATTGTTTTTGACACGGTAGTCACAAATTCAACCTTTATGTGTGCGTCTCATTTACAGATTTAGATAACATGTACCTTTCCTTATGGGACTTAAATCTTCCAGGACGCTCCTCTGCCCTGTAACACTGGTTTCAGCTTCATCAGGAGCCTGGTTAAAACGGTATATTAGCTGTTTGCGGAGCAGTTTATTTCCCTGGATTGCCATGGCCGGGCCTGGCATAAAAGCCTTCAGTTGGCCATGTGTAGATGGCAGCATTTACCTACGCTACTTTCTTCTTAAAAGCCTTCAAGCGATGGGCATGATTAGTTCTCGGTGCGGGAATAAATCATCTTTCCAAAATAACAGTACAGATAAAAACTAATTTGGTCCCGGCTTGTTTTTTAAGGTTAGCGGAAGGACGGAAATAAATGGGGTAGGGGAGCGGGGCAAGACACAGCTCTACTGCCGGCCGCCTCTTCTCACTTGCCAGAAAGACAGCGAACCTTCTGTGGGGATGGTGTTCGCTCTGCAGGGACAAAGTTCAAAGCACCCTCTGCCTTTGAGGGTTTGGCTATTTGGGGTAAAAAAGGACAGCATTGGGTGTGGGTAGGTCCCGATGAGGAGCGCTGCCGTGGGACCTTGCCTGTCAGCCATCGTGCCGGCAGGGGTGGCTTGCCTTTCCCAGAAAGAGCACTGCTGTCGGTTTGGGTCTCGTCTGTGTCTCTGTTGGTTTTTCACTGTGAAAAATCCATATGAGTGCTCTCCAAACTGTTTTCACGTATTTGGAGTTTGGCTTTTTTTACTGACTGGCTTATTCCTTGTGGTTCAAGTTTAAGTTGTATAACAAATGCGAGTGATGCAGAAATGCTCAGGGAGCTGTCTGTAGGATTTTTCTTATTTATTTGAAAGCATTTTAAGTAATTGTGTGCAGAAGGATTAGACACCTCCCGCCCAGCACAGAATTGGAATGGCTGGTGAGCACCACAACCCTCTTCATTCTGCAGCACTGAGAAGACTTTTAACACAAAATTTTCAAATCACATTGCTCTTTGCTTTTGACATAGTTTATTCCTCTACTCTAGCATGCTTACAATCTGTTGAACTATTATCATTATTCTTCCTCCCATCATCTTTACACTAAGCCATCCATCGCAAGCATCTCTCTCGAGCAGAGCACGTGCCTCTGAGCAGGCGACTAGCTGGTATGTGTGTGATGCTGTCAGAAACCCTCCGCGGTGCTTGTAGGGACACACGCTGTAGGCTCAGCCTTAAGTTTAGGACAACCCTTAGGTCAAATGATGAAGCAACGTTCAGAGTGTGCTAGCGAGGAGCGCAACTCAGTATTCTGCCGCCTTCTGTAGACTCGGGTTAAGAACATGCAGCGCAGGCTGCCCCTGCCCCAAGGAGTTTGCAATATAAATAACATCATCAGAATAGAGCACGCTGGGGAAAGCAAAAAGGAAATACCTAAGACTGAAAAAAAAACCCAAACAAACACCAAAAAACCCCCAACAAAACTAACCCCTTCAAATTATTATTGTTGACTCATATTCCTGGCTATTTTGTGAAATATAAAGTGAGATGAGAACAAAAACAATACCTGGAAACCCCACAGTGTCCAAAAGTAGGAGGAATCTCACTGTACAGGGTTTTAGTATTATAAGATTTTTATAAGAGTCCATGACTTTGCAAGTTCTGTTGCCATAAGGATTGGCAGTAAAGCATAGTAAAGTAATAAAAGGGCAAGGCGTGGAGCCAAATACTTCTCTTTGTAATTGTGGTGGTGATGTGCAGAGCAGCAGGAAGAGCAAATCAAATGCAGATGTTTTTTTGTATGAAGTCTCGACTTTTATCAGTGATAGTGCTCAAGGTGGTGTTGCCACTGAAATATCCCTGAATAAAGTCTTGGGTTACGCAGTGTTTAAAAGGAATGCAGGCAAGTATCCTGCTCATCAGGGATGGTGCCATGCTGCAGTCTGAAGCTTCATTTAGATTCCTGTCTCAGTTTTCTCACTGAAGTCTCCACCAGGTTGGTCTTATCAACTTCTCTTCAACTAAACTGTTTCCTGAACTGTTATGGGGATCACAGGAGAGAGGGTTGGGAGGACCCTGCGTGCTTTCCAGCACAGAGGCAGGAGCTGGTGTGCCTTTGTAGTTCCTGGCAGTGACTTCTCCTGCTCCTTCCTAGGATCTCCTCCCTTCCAGCGCTGCAGCGTTTCCTCTGGTTGCTGACCTAAGTTGCTTTTATTACTGTTTAAGTCCTCTGGTTTTCAGACATGCAGAACAATTT
>NW_009646428.1:632338-713297 GCF_000708025.1 Charadrius vociferus | reverse complement strand
AGGCTACTTCCATACCATTTCTCCCAGTCTTTTTCTAGACTGAATCATTGCTCCTCTTTTCTGAGCTCTTTCCTTTGGATCCATGCTATTACTGGATCCTTTGAATCCCCGCTATTACTGCATTTCTGTACTGCAGGTTGGTCCGAGTGCTGTAGCTACCGTGAGCCTACGAGTAGCAGAACAGAAGGGTTATTTCTCATGCCATACGTGCAGCACTTCTGGTTTTATGCCCTAACGTGTTGTTTGCCTTTCCTGCAGCTGGGGCTCGTTAGTGGCTTGTGCCCAGATGGGAGGACACCCTCGAACTGAAAGGTGCGACATCTGTGACTTTTCCCCTCTACGCATGGTCTGTTGCTGCAGGAGACTAGGTCTGTTTTACACAGTTGGCTTTCTGCTGGTTTTTATCTCCTTGTTGTCTTTTAGGTGCCTCTGAACTCTTTCTTTGGTTGTCTCGGTGCCATCTCTCTCCTCTTGTTTTCTTCTAAGAAAAAAAAGTCTACGTAAAATCTCATGCCGATGGCTTGGGCGTGTGACCTTTCCTCTTCCCCTCCCTCACTTCTCCTTCAGAAGCGATCCGTCGTGACATGGAAACAGTGCCAGGACATAACTGCTCTCTAGAGGGGACATATTAAACAGCTCAGACCTCCCACGTCAGAAGTGTGTGTTGGAAGGTCACTTGTACAACATCCGAATATCTTGACTACGAGTAGCTGTCGTGCGGCATTGCCCGCAGCGTTGCCTGCTCGCTCCGGAAGGATGTTGCAGCATGCAAAGAACAGCAATAAAAATTGTGAGAAGATTGCAGGTAAAGAATAAGGCTGATGAAGAAAGCCTGAGGGAGCTAGTTAATTTTTCAATGGTTAAAAGACAGCTGCCTGAGGCGGTGTTTAATCAGCCCACTTACATACAGACAGACACATATGTATTAATGGCAGTGGAATAAAAGTAGTGAGGTTAGGAAGGGACAGTGACCTGAGTCAACAGAAGGAAATGGGTAGATTTTTGGAAAACTGTACTTTCCGTGGCACCACCTCCACCCCTTGTAGCTAGAAGAGGAGGGGATGAATTGTGGGTGAAGTTGGGAGTGATAACTCGGGTGATCTTTTCTTCTCCTTTCCCTAAGGAAGTGGCAAACCCTGCAAATGTCACATTCCAGTGTGTGAGTAGGTGAATGCCAAGGGAAAGCGGTATTACAATCTTCCCCAATAAGTCAGATTTAATTAATACTGTAACATTAATACACCCATAGTTGTGTTAAATCAACACATTTACGACTGGGCATCAACATTTTGAGCGAGCAATAAACAAACAATGGAAGAGATCTTGCAGCTTTTTCCAAAAAAAATGGGCTACATTAGCAAGTGGAAGTTGCACCTCGAAGATGCGTGTCGGCCGCTGCTTCGGTAGGATGACAACACCGATAATACAAATTGCGCATCTAACAAAGTGTTTGGACCTCCTCCACTTGGTTCATGCATACATGGCAGAGCCGAGACTGAAACCGAGATAAAAGCTCTCGTTTGCCAGCCCTGAAATAATCTCGGTTGTGGGCACCGAGAGGGGGGGCAGCCGTTCCCGCAGGATACCGCTCTGCGTGGAGCTAGCAACAGGGAATACACAGGCTGTCTCTCTTAAATACTAAATATATTTTACCTTCTGTTTGAAATCATCTTTCTGAGGCTTTATGCAGGCTTTGAGGCTATTCAGTAGCTTTCAGCTTTGAGGTATGTCACATTTCAAGCTCCCACTGACATGACTCGGTTGTCCATCCCTCCTACTGAGATCCCCCTGCAGCCAGTCCAGGTTTGCTCTGAGCTGAGTGTTAATCTGATACCTGCAGAAACCTTCTTCCTAAAATATCAGGGAGGGTTAATGCTGACAGCCCTCTTTGGTTTAAAATGTGGTGCTTTGCTTTTCCTGACCATAAACTTTTTTGGTTTGAAGAGACTTTTTACTAAAGTATGTTAAACAGAACATTTTTATTAAATTCTTTGTTTGTAAAACAGCGCTGCTAGCCAATGAATACTTATTGAAGCTCTCCAATGGAGATTTTTATTTTGCTAATACATTCCTGGAAGGTGGCTCTTCCAGTTTCACATAAACCTTTTTGTATCTGAAAACGTAAAGCCCAGTCCTACTACACACACCTTTTTTTAAACTGAACTTTTATCCGGTGGATCATTAGCTTAGTCCCATCAGTGGGTTTATACCCACTACGTGAACTTAATAGTTGGTTGTTTTTTTTTCACTTGGCTTGAAGAAGTACTGAGATGATCTCTGGTCACGTTTTTAAGGTTATTGTTGGCAGTGCCGAGCAGGTGCACGCAAGCACGTGTGAAGGCTGAAGAGCAGATGCCATAATTACAGAATTACAGATGCACTAATCTACTCTTGTTTTTAAGTTGCGTATTGACAAATTCTTAGGAATGCAATTTACCTCTTCTTTTTTGAAATTTGTTTTTAAACTGTGCCCTGTAAGTGCAGGTGTATTTTCCAGTGGGCTCTGCTGAGAGGATGGCTCCCTCTAAGGCACTGCCCTGAATCCATTGGACTTTAAGGCCATACCTGGTAGCAAATGCTATAACAACCTGGGTTTTTTTTCTCTTGTGCATCAGCTCTGTAAAAATTATCTAGGTTACTGGAGCATTTGGCCCTTGGCAAGCGTTCCCTGGCCCTATGCCCAGTGAGAGATACAACTTTTGTTGCTGTGGTGTGTTAAGTTCTACAAATAAGATTTCTATGCCTGCAGGAAAAAAAAAAACCCACACGTCAATCGGAGTTCTTAGTCACCTTTTCTTGGTCACACTTTAGAGAAACGAGATGGTATCATAGCCATTGTACAGAGTTACACAATTCGACGGGGCATGGGGTAAGAACAAAATAAATCTTCTTAGTTGGCCTTATTTTGTTACACAGTTGCTGTTTTCTGTTTTGTCAGATGACTAACATAATGGCCCGCTTTCTGGCGCAGTTACTGAAGTCAATAGGATTTTTAGCAGGAATTTTGATGTAATTTAATTATGATTTCAATACCAGGAAATAAGCTCAAGTTTAGAAGGGAAAAAAAAACAAACCTAAAGTGCTACTCTGTTTCTGTGTAGTCTGATGATAATATTTGTCAAACTGGCTGTTGGATTTGTGGTGTTAATAGAGTTGCTCTTAATAAGATGCACACATAAAAGTACCAAAAAATCAGAGGAGCTGAGTTCTCTTTGTACGTAAATTAGCAAATTCAATAAGCTACTATGATATAAACTAAGTGTGGTACAGAAAGCTTCATTAGGAAGTACCAGTGAGGTCAATGGCTGTACAGTATAAAAATTAGTGCAGAATTTGATACGCTTTCTGTGATGATTGTATTAGTTCAGCAATGTATTTGTAACGCTGTAGCTGTGTGTTAAGTTAAAGAGCTACAAGTGTGGCACATTTTCTAAATCTGCAAAGTACAAAGTTATTAAACAACACTATGTAGCAAACCCAAGAACTAAAAGTTTAAAATTCATCAAGCTCTTACTGAAATACAGTGGATAAATATGATTTTGAAGCTACTTGCGTATCCTTAATGATCTTTTTTTGCAAAGTTATGATAATATGCTTCATAAGCTGCTTTCTAATGCTGTTCTGATATCCATGGTGTTTTACCAGGGACTGTGAGAAACGTAGGAAAAGACTTTCGTCTAACATTAATGGAGAAATGATGTCTTCATAGGTGTCAGACTACTTGGGGTAATTATCTGTCAGTAGAAAATTGGTTGCATTTCTGCTGTTCATTAAGTACCAGTTCATCAGCCTGAAAAATAAGAAAGGAGGAGAAGATGTGGTAGCAGGTATGGATTAACCAGAGGTGCCAACAGAACTTTCACGCACCCAGTGTGTATAGAATCACAGAATGATTTGGGTTGGAAGGGATCTCTAAAGATATCTAGTCACCACCCTCTCACCACCATGGGCAGGGACGCCTCCCACTAGACCAGGTTGCTCAAAGCCCCATCCAACCTGGCCTTGAACGCCTCCAGACACGAGGCCTCCACAACTTCTCTGGGCAACCTGTTCTAACCTGTGCAGCTCGTATCTCCTGGGTGTGGGGACATCCAGACTGCCCGAGCTGCCGAAACTCTGCCAAAAGGGATGTTGGAGCAGTTAGGCTCCTCTGTAGAGTTCGGTGGTCACCTCTGCTTGGCTGAACGCCCAGCGTGTCGTGCTGTGGATGTGGGCTTGCAAAGACCCATTGGGAAGCTTATTCTGCTTTGAATCATTTTTCTTTGTAAGATTGATTTATTTTATTTTTTTTTTTCATTTGCTTGTTTTTCTCTAAAGGGCTAAGATGGGAAAAGTTTTAAAACCGACATAGGGTGTAATTATTGTAAGTCTCCATTGTGGCTTTGCTGCTACTCTGCATGAAAGGTATTGCTGTCTGAAGTCTGCAGATTCTGGGGGAAATGAGAGGAGTTTGCTTCGCCTGGTTCCCCTCCAGCTCTGGGTCAGAGCTATTTTGTGGCCAGGTCTCGGTGGGCAGGATGGAGGCGGAGGGGAGAAGCAGCCCTGTGGCTCTGCCGCCGGCAGGAGAAGACAATTTGGAGCTGCTCCCCGATCCAAGCGGGATGTCGGTATCAAGGCCAGGGAATTAAAAGGCTTCCCTGTGCTTTTGTGGCCCCTTACACCAGGCTCGAGAGAGCGGGATCTGAAACGCAATGTTTTCTTCCATACAGTGGCCAGAGTAGAGGTGTGGTGGCATCACTTCGGTACATACGGAAAAGCTTTTTGGAAACCCTGCTGCCCGCTGCAGTCTGAAATTATTGTGCAAAATCAGCAAGGCCAATGTTGCTATTAGTTACAAAGAAGGGCAGGAGGAATAACACCGGCTAAAAGTAGCTGGACAAAAGTAATAATGAAAAAAATCTTAAACTTGCTTTCTCACCCATCTTTAACAATGCTCCAAGAAACAATTTTAGACAGGAAGAAAGTTAATTTCACTGGGTATTCAACTACTAAACATAAATACAGACAGTCACTGTTTATTCTGAATTCACAGAAACTATTGTAATCATTAGTAATCTTAATGCTTGGCAAAGCACATATTTCCCCCTTATTCCCATACTCCCCCTTAAGTCCCCAGATTTAATTCCCAGGGAATTCAAACTCTCACTGGCTGAAGGAGACGCCACATTACGTCAGTGCTCTACGTGTAAATGTTGGTATGTGTCGCGGTGGCTGGTTCTTCTCAGTTTCATTCACTTTGTCATTTTCAGTATATATAATGGGTTAGAAAGTGTACTGCGCCGACCATGTGTGCAATCGCAGCTGGATTGTCACCCCCGAATATTAGCGAGCTGCACCTGGTTTTTGGGAGCAGAGGAGACTGGCAGAGCCGCAACTTCTCATCAAAATTCTCCGTTGGTGCTAAAGCATGTCTGTCGGTCTTCCTTGCCTTCGACAGTAAATGCCAGAGGAGAGCATCAAATGATTTCAATAGGGTATAAATGAAGAAGTTCAAATATGGCATGACCGGGGTATTTTTCAGGTTCTGAAATTTCTAGGTCATCTATATATGTAGCGACACCAAAAATTCTGATAAAGCAGCGTCAGAGCTGAGCTGCCTTTTTTGACCAGTGCGTTGTGAGACGTGCTATTGCCCATATAAGAGTTTTATCTGAGGGTGCTCACCAATGCCTCAGTAGATGAAAGATGCAGGGATTGGGGCGGGGTGGTACGTTGCTGCGAGCCAAATGCTGAAGAAAATGAATTGTTAATGTCCCAGCTGTCTCCTGCCTGCTTTGTACCTCCTGAACTTCACGTCAGCCTTTCCCAGCGGAGAGAAACGACAAGAGGGAAAGGGATTGTTCCAGTTGCAGTCAACTCAGGTGAACTTGCGAGTTGTGTATGCTGATGGATATTTTGTATTTGCTCAGAGGTCTGAAGTTAAATCGACATCCGGAGGCATTCCCAAATTCTTCAAGCCCCATGGTGGAGACCTTGGGACTGATGGACAAAAGGGCCGTAACGGAGCTGGGCTTTGTAGGAAACAAGGCTGTGCGACTTAGCTGTAACTATCCAAATTAGCACATTCTTTCCTTACTATGAGAACTTTTTTCCATGGATTCATTGTTTTGAAATGAATATCCGTGGCTGTTTTCTACCAAATACAAAGTTTTGGCTGAATACAGTTATCCAGTTTCTCGGCCCCGTCTTGACTCTCTTCTGAACCTGAGCACCAAGTTGTGTGCTTCCTTGGCTGGTAGCAGCCCGCACCCCAATTTGGGTGTTTGTTACTTTTCTGTGCATGTTTCTGTGGGTTGTTAATAATGAGTCTGGAGTTTTACTGTGGTCTCAGGGCTGTGGGTTAGCGAAGATGATTAAAAAGGTGGTGGATTCCGTTGCTCAATGAAGTCCTCTCTGTTGCATGAAAGGGGTAACGGACTGTAAAATATAAATACCACAGCTAGAAGAAAGGAATAGATTTTCTATAGCGTTTATTAACGTGAGGCAGACTGTAGGTTCTGGTGGTCTAGACGGGAGAGCTGTAATGTTTCTTCTGGCCTTTCTCATTAATTTTGACAGATTTGAGAGGTTTGCATTTCTGCACAAAGAGGTTTCAATTAACCCTTTTAACTTTGCTGTATCATAGGCTCATTTTAATTCATTCAGCAGTGTTTACCGAGTACGTTAGTCTGTGCAACACGTGCAAAGAAAGGCATTAGCCTCGCTGGAGTCTCTCGGGATTTATTTTGGGGTAACTGAAAACAGCATGTGAATCCAGTCATCAACTAGCATTGCTGCAAGTATTTCCCCTTCATTTCTTTTTACTGTTGTTATTTTAACCTGAATTACTGTAATCATAACCTGTAACTTTCTCCCTGAAGCGTAGTGCAAATACTTCCAGCGTTTTGCACACTGTCTCATGTTGGGGAATTACCACGGCCTGGTTGGAGACCATGTGTGAATTACTGGGCGTCAAGAAGCAAGAAAGCTGTTGTGTGTTGTTTCGTGATGCCTATGTAAGAAATATGCTTGAAAAAAATGCACAGATAATAGTTATCAGGAAGATGTCTTTGAATATGCCAGCAATCTATCATTCACCATTTTAAGAAACATCTTCTTTTGAGACAAAACATAACATGTCAGCAAATGGCACACAGCGGGGTATGTGTCATTGATTCATAAAGCGTAAAGAAAAGGTAAAGATGCCTTTAAAAAAACATTTAAATACTGTATTGAAAACTCCGTGAATAAGCAGATAGAAACCACAAAGCAAGGTAGTGTGTCTGAAGGTATGAGAAATTTATGTTATCCTTAATATTTTTAAGCCAGGATGGTAACATACATCCATTTTTAATGTTAAATGCACCACATTCAGCAGATACTCGAAAACAACTTTAACTATTTGTTTCTGCTGCAAAAGATAATTTCCTGGCTATTTTTAATTTCTGCATCATTAGGACTCATTTTAATGAGTTCCTGGTCATTTTCATAGCTAGCCCATCCCACAGCTAGTGATGAGAGGGCTGAGGACTGGAATACATACCACAAATTTACCTGCTTTATTCCACTTTCAAAGCTTTCCATTCCCTGCCTGTTTCATGATCAACTCGTGTTTATTGCTTGCTACCAAATGCAACAGATGAGTATATTTCTGTTGTACTGTAGAAAGAGAGCAGCACTTAACTTCATTATCTGTAGCTATCAAAAAAAAATCTGAATTTATTATACTATAATTTGACATTAAAATGAAATGCATTTTAATTCACTATCATGTTGGACATGGTGTTGTCCTTTAGGCTTTGAATTTGCTTGAAATTTCTCTGTGAAGGAAGCAAATCCAACACTGGCTACATAACTCTTAGAATTTCCCATGGCATCTTGCTTGGCAGGAGTCATCCTTTCACTTATGGTCTACAGTTTTCAAGGCTCTCAGTATTACTGATGTCTCTGTAATTCAGGATTTATGGTTTTAAATATCCAAGAATAAATGAAAGGCAACAGATGTGCTACTTTTTCTTTACTCTTTGAGGAGTTTAATAATTTCATTCAAATGTTTCAGGCTTTCCTTCATCTGGTTTTGACAGCTAGGCTTGCAATATAAATCACTTTATAGAGCAGTGGTTGTAAGTCACTAAATACTGAATTCACAAGGAATTTTCAAAAATGCTAATGATCTCTCGCACTTTTTTTTTTGTTCCATAACGCAGTAGTAACAGATAGCAGTAATGGTATCTGTGTTTAATCATTGCTACACAGCAGAATGATTCAGATCCATTCCGATCCAGATGGAGGTACAGGTTTAAACTACTGTGTGTTATTTGGTTCGTGGTGGTATCAGTTAAGATGATGGCTGTTTTTCAGGAAAGCACAAGTAAGTTTGATAGTGGATTAACTGAGCCAGTTCTCAGTGAGAATTTGCTTTGACTTCCTTCTTCAAAGGACATCATCCTTCTGCTGCTTGCAAACTGTGGGTTTTCAAATTGCGTTATGTCTTTTCTAGACGATGTGCCTTAGGATTCCAAAATGAGGATACTGTTTGTCTTACCATCCCTTGAAGTATTTTCTGTATTAATAGCAGCTTCTGCGTCTCTGTACTGTAGTTTGGTGACAGAAATCACTGAAGGAATGGCTACATTATACACGTGCTTTTGGGGACTTTTCTGGGGCTGAGAGCAAGACAGAGATTTCTCGCGAGCGATTTACTTCCTTGCTTTGTCGTTAGTGTCCGTACAGCTTTTGGATAATGTCACATGCTGACTGTGAAAGTGAGGAATGATGAGGGCTTAGGCCGGCGGCCAGATCTGCCATAAACTGCACTGTACCAATCATATCACCTTATTTCTCTGACCCTTGTTTCTTTTTCCCACTGGAAGAAAAATACAGTAATCATTTTACTACTGCAAAGATGCCTTTAATTGCATTTGAGAAGTCTGCTGGAAGTTTGTAGTAGGCAGCTATTGATAAATGTAAAATTGATGTTGCTATTTTCTCACAAATGCTAATAGTGCTTTTCAAACAAAATGTTTCTAAATAGGTATTTATATTTTCAGTTATAAAGTGTTTTTAAACGGAGCATCCCCATCGCTACTTCCTACACAGTTACTTGTAGCAAGAGAAGCAAATCCCTGTAAAGCACACTATGTTGTCTTTGAGGCAGAACGCTTTCCCAGTTGCCCTATCACCAACTGTTCATTATGAAATTACATTGGTAATTATGTTGTTGTCACCATTAACACTGTGAGCTAGTGGAGGCTTCTGAGTTGCTGCCATTGTTTTAATTATTCAGAACTTTTTGGCTGCCTTGTTTTCCTCCTTTCCACTGCTTGATGATTTTGTCAGAAAGCTTTAAGGATTACTACATTTGTAGCTAGAAAATAATTTTTTGCATAAAAGTTTTGCTCTTCTACATTATGCTGAGGTAAAAAAAAAACAACACCTGCTGTGTCATACTCTGTGGAAGGATCAAACCAGGCTGAGATTTAGGAATTTTAGGTGTGCGTAGGGGAAACAGTACAAAAAAGGTAGAAAAATGCAGAATTATTTTCTAGACCCCTCCATGATGCCCAGGTTTGTTGCTGTAATTTTCTTACTAAGAGTCAATATATGACTTCCTTTGGTTTAATATATTAGTTTTTGCTGACTGTCCATTTCTGTTCTCCTCCCCTTTAATATAATACGATCTTTTCACTGTAAACCATTCCATTTTTGTCCTCAAAATACTTTTTTCTTGATTGTTTGTAAAACTATTGAAATGCTTCAATTGTGAACATACAATGAATGATCATCCTCTAATCTGTTCCACATGGTTAGTGGGCCAGTTTGTACATCCAGTACATAGAACTTCTTGATTCAGTTAAAACCAGCAAGACTGATGCTGTTGCAGTTTAACCTCCAAGATCACTTAGAAAAACCATATGTTTCTTAAAAATCGCATGCCACAGCATAAACACCCTGTTGAAGACATGATGTGTATTATCACCTATGAGGAATGGAGAAGCAAAACAAAGGAAAAATGCAAAGAAATTGAGCTTAGGTTCAACTTTCCAAAGAAAGAATTACATCTTTCAGTCGTGTATTTAAGGGTGCTTAAACTCTCTGAAGAATTTCTGAATCTTTTATGGTTACATTTGAACATTCATTCTGGGTTTGGTTTTATTTTTTCCTGAGTATGTTCCTCAGCAGGGAACTGGTGATTCTCGGCACTGCTAAAATTCTTCCCATACGTTTTTAAAAATCCAGAGGCTTGTAGTAATGACCAGTGGTGGTGAACTTTCAAAGGATCAAAGATTTGGCATTGCCAGGATAGTAATTGAAAAACCCAAGTGCTATAATGCAAGGGATAGCTAAGTTGCTTTAGTCAGGACATCAGACGGGGACCTGAACAAGAAAAGTCTCTTTGGTTTCACTTGTGCTGGAAATACCATGAGAACCGTTCTCTTGTGGTATTTCTGCTTCCTGCCACACTGAAATTAAGATATGCAGAAATGCCAGTATATTTTTTTGTTCTTTTTTTTTTCCCCCCTTTAAAGTTTACTGAGATCGTCAAAACTCAGAGTTAGTTTTGACTTGATTGAAGGGAGGCTTTGGTTTGGTGATTCTTTGTCTGGAGTAGTCCAACTGGCTGTACTAACAGCTGTGTTTGTCCTGTAATTGTCAACTGCTGGTGATATTTCGAACACAGTAATCAGGGGTTGCTTAGGACTACCCACAATAAACCCAGGTTCTTCTAATATCCTTTGGGAGCAGCTGGCTGTGAAGTGTCCCCAGGTCAGTCATGGAGTGTCCCGTAGGAGGGCTGTAGGACAGCGTGTACCGTCGGGCATTAACCTCTGTCCTCTCCTCCCAGGCAGCCTAGAAGCGTACTGCACTAAAGCTAGAAAAGAAAGAAAAGCATATCAGTCAATCCTTTGAGAAAGGAATTAACCACATAAACTGTTAAATAAGTTCACTCTGCTCGTGTGCTGTATATACATATGTCTACAGTCTCTCTTCCATTAAGGTGTCATCTTTGGACACGTTGAAGTCAATGAGAGACTGGCTGCGGTGCAAAGTTAGTGGTATTGGGGGGAGAGAGCTGCAATATAGCACTTGGGTATTGATATAGGATTTGGGCTATTAAAAGTTCTCGTTATTGACTGTAGTGGCCGGAGAGTGCAACCTCACAGGTTGATGTAGGTTCTACATATGAGGAAAGATGTAGCAGATCTGTAGGAAGCAATGAAAGTCAAGTCTCTTACTTTATGCTCAAATAAAACACATCATATTCTTTATTAAGGAAGATGACTGTAAGAATCCTATATAAGCACACTGTTCCAGCTATTGCAGCTATTTCTGTGAATGCCTGTTTTCTTTTGCTTTATTTTTCTTCAGTGCTCAAGGATGAAGCTGGATAAATCTAAGTTGAATCTGGTTTAGCCTTCCCAGGACTAGTGTTTGCCCCTGAAATGTTCCTGAGGATGTACAATATCTTTTAAGTCCCATGTGACTTATGTTTGTTTGAGCAAACCTGCGGTGGCTTTTGCAGCCATGCAGAAGAGAGGAACGGCAGAGGAGTAGGGATCTGCAGCATACAGCCAGGTGGCGCAGATTTGCTGGCATTAAGGAAACTCATCTTAACAAACCTCTTTGAGATCCTCTGAGCACCCAGAACTTGCCAAGCTGGCAGAGGAGACCCCACCAGCATAGCCTTGATGGTCTGCTGGGGGCAGCCACAATGAGAAGGTCCATTTGTGGCCACATAAAAAAGCCTTTCTGCCCGCAAGTGGCCTGGGGCCACAGGGAGGGAACCCTTCCCCAGCACTGCAGGAGCAGATGCAAAGTTGCATAAGACTGCAGTCTGCAAACGAGGAATGAGGTGAGGAGGACATTTCCCTGAAGTTTGTAGGAGGATGTGAAAATATTTGGAGTTTCTAGTCTCGCAGTTCCCTGCTAGCAGCCTGTTGATGCTGCAGGGGAAAAGGTTTTAGGCATTTCTAGAAAATGGCCCTGTTCTTCTAAATGTGAAACTAGAAAGTAACACATTAACCTTGTGTGTCTATTTGCCAAAATCTGTTTAGACTCATATAAGGCTTCTTCTCAGAAAGGTGCCACTATGAAGGCCCCATAACACAGCAAAACATCAGTTGGCATTCAGTCCTATGTCTTTAATTCCCTTCCACTCACAGGGAAAAAACTTGTGGTTTCTTAAATGACTATAACAATGCTTTTTGTACAATGGCTCTGGGTAAAGGGCTTTTCTTCTGCTGTTCGGGCAGCCTTCAGTGATGGAGTGAATTTATCCTATTGTCCTGATGATTGAATGTGTCTTAAATGTCACACCTGTAAGTTTAATTAGGTGATTTATTTAATTTAGAGGTGTGACATTCCCATCTTTGAACTGCTAATGCTTACTTTTTCTGTCTTTATCCCTTTTTTTTTTCTGGCATGGACAGAAATGTTCTTACCAATTCAATCCATTTCTTATTACATGGCAGTAGACCTCATTTAATTAAATGCAAAGTTATAAACTAAATGGTTCCCAAATGTATAATGTTTTGAGTATTTAACCAAAAAAAAAAAAAAAGACTCACAAAAAAAGAAGAAAAACCTCACTAGCAAGTGTTTGCCAAGTGTTTGTATTGGTTTGGCAGGTATTTGGAATAGGTTTTGTAACTGGAGGTACTGCTACATACAGAAGAATTAATGAGAAAATCACTCCTTTTATCTGGGGAGCTGACATAGGACCACATGTGTGCACACGTCCCAGCATCCATGGGTGGGCAGTGAAAGGATGGATGGAGCAGCTTTTCGGGTCCCTCCAGTGGCCAAGCAGTGCCGCTTACTCAGCGCTCAAGCGATGGATGGAGCGGCTCTACTCGCCCTGTCCTCCTCGCCATTCACCATCACCTGACAGCAGCGCAAGAAACAATTGCACCTCTTAACATGTGCCGTAGTAAACTGGTCTTTCTGGTACACGTAGTGGTGGCTGAGGTGCGTACCCCCATGGTATGGGAGAAGAGAAGGCTCCGGGGAGATCTTATTGCGGCCTTCCAGTACCTAAAGGGGGCCTACAGGAGAGCTGGGAAGGTCTTTTTACTAGGGCATGTAGGCATAGGATAAGGGGGAATGGCTTTAAACCGGAAGAGGGCAGGTTTAGATTAAACATTAGGAAGAATTTTTTCACTTTAAGGGTGGTAAGGCACTGGAACAGGTTGCCCAGAGAGGTTGTTGAGGCCCCATCCCTGGAGGCATTCAAGACCAGGCTGGACGTGGCCTTGGGCAATGTGGTCTAGTGTGAGGTGTCCCTGCCTATGGCAGGGGGGTTGGAACTCAATGATCTTCAAGGTCCTTTCCAACCTAACCCATTCTGTGATTCTATGATGCTCCCTGGGTCAGTGCATCTTCACGTTGAGATTACGACTTGGGTCATGTATGCATTCAAGGTCTCCTGGAGTAACTGAACGCAATACTGCCCGGGCTATAACTCGTGCTGCAGACCTCTCTGAGATGTTGTTCCAGCACAGACTGGAAAACTGATGTGGAAGGAGTTGCTGTTCATGTCAACTTCTCTGGGGAAGGTGTTCGCCTGCCCCAGCTGCCTGGGCTGTACCGTCAGGACCGGCTCGGTGGGAGAGGAGTTGTGTCCCTCTCCCCATGCCTGCTCTCAGCAGGTAGGCTGGCATAGCAGCCTGGCCTTTGTTATGTGCATATATACCTACACACGCGCACGTGGGTGCCATATGCATTTAGAGCAGCTTATGATCCTCAGCACCAGCCCAGCTATGTGTTGGTCCCGCTGGGTTGCCATTTCTGGGCAGACCTGGGAGTTGTCCCAGTATGTTCGTTGGTCCTGTTGAAACGGAGTTCAGAATAACTTATTCAGACAATCAATCTCTTTTTTAAACTGGATGAATATTGACTGGGCTACACATGTTAGTGATTTACCAGTACTGACAAAATAACCTGTATTTCATTATGGTTTTGATGGTGAAGGGGGGAAAAAACAGGACTGCTCATGGCATTTCTTATCATTTTTAGTCCTGGTACCACTTTGATGTTTATCTCTCATTTATTGTGAAGGTGGATTATTTCAGGTTTCCATGTATATGGTTATGTAGGTTTTGATGTGCGTTTCAAAATGAGCGTGCTGCTGCTTTCTTAAATTAGCCAAAGTTTGAGTAGTGCATTCCTTAACCCAGTCTTAATTCCCTCTGTTGCATGTGAGACCGTGCCTCTTTTTGGGAGAGCAGTAAATGATGTAGCACTTAAACAATTACTTTAAAATACTGATTTCAGGAAGAGCAGGATCGGCAACACAGCTTGCTTTGCCCTTAGGAAAACATTTCTTTTCTATTCTGGCTTTTCAAACACTGGTACCGCTTGTGTCCTCTCCTGTGACGTATGGTACACGTGTGAGGAGCAAGTGCTGAAAATAACAGTTTCTGAAATTAATTCTGAAATTAATTTTTCAGAGGGACACAATTTATCAGCCACGTGTGTTTACTCGTGGGACCATAATGGTCCCACATCGCTGGTCTTAGTGAATATTCTGCCCAGGTACTGGTAAAGCCCTAGCACGAGTGCATAAATCATACTGCATGTCTGCTAAAAGGGGTATTTGCAGCTCTTGCAAGAAATGAGCCAATTCTTTTCAGTGGCGGTATCATCTGGACTTTGCCGAAAAGTTCGATGTAGCCACAGTAGGTAACGCATTTCCAGACAATGCCTTATTGTCTCCGCAGGAGAGCACAGGCTGGACGCGGAGACCTCGCATACCTATTTAGAATCGAGATTAAATTACCAACCTTTTTGGCATTTTTATGTAAAATGTTCTTTATTATGGCTTTCTCATAGCTAAAGCATGAGTCACTTGCAAGCCATAATAGATTTTGGCTATGCTGCATGATGAAGTGTTCTGGATGCAGTGAAACATTTAATCAGGACTCCAGTCAGTGCAACTCCCACTGGTCACCTTAACCAAAAAAAAAAAAAGGAAAAAAAAAAAAAAGAGAGAGAAAGAAGAAATAAATTATGGCACCTTTTCTTTGCAGCACTAAGATGAGTATTTGTTAGAGACAAGACAGGGAAGTGACATCTTTTTAGTTTTAAGCAACGATGACAGCAGATTTACATCTGATTTAGACTGGATCTAAGGAAGAAATTTTTTATGCCGAGGGTGGTGAAACACTGGCCCAGTTTTCCCAGAGAGGTGGTAGATGCTCCATCCCGGGAAACATTCCATGTCTGGTTGGACAGGGCTCTGAGCAACCTGATCTAGTTGAAGATGTCCCTGCTTATTGCAGGGAGGTTGGACTAGATGACCTCCAAAAGGACCCTTCCAACCCAAACTATTCTATGATCCTATGATTTTTTCAGATAGTGTCAGTTAAATCGCTGAGTTTTTGAAAGCTCTCTGATCTCCTGGCATTTTTTAGGAAATGTTGGTGCTTTATGAAAGCGAGTTTGTTGCAAAACATCAAATCACTTTACTAAACTGTACTTTACAATATGATTTCAACTCCAAGAAAGTAACGTGGTGTTAAAAGACTGGAGTTAGAGCCCACAGGTTAAAATTACTCGGAAAATTACAGCATTATATATAAATCTTATTAATCAATGTTTCTGTGCCTGTTTATTGAATGGAGACAATGAAACATGTTGACAAAATGCATTGAGCCATAAGTCCCCAAACAATGTCAAGGCTGGTAATCAATAATAATTCCTGGTTTTGTGAGGGGAAAAGGGAATACTGCTATAAACCCTATTCTAAATAACAGGCTCAAACTGTTGTCTTGTTGCTGGGTCCACACTTGATCTCCGTGGTCTGCACTGAGGTCATTGGAGCGGGCAGTCACATAACCCGGGACGGCTTTCCCATCCTCACTTTCATTAAGGTACTTGAGCTCAGACATCAAAATTAAGTCTTGTGCCCTTGTCTCCTTCTGCGGAGAGATCTTAAGTGTCTAAGGCCTCAGCATATGGGCAACGCATCCATTTATTGCCTACGGGCTTGTCATTGGCACCTAAAATTCAAGCAAAGTCTCTAAATGTAGAAGGAGGAGTTTGGATTATAGTCACTATCCTGATTTTTTTCCAAAGGTGTTACCTCAAAACTCAAGGATCAAGTGACTCCTGCTGCCCCTGGGTATTCAAACTTCTCTCTTTCTTTCTTTTTTTTTTTTTTTTCTTTTTTCTTTTTCCTCCAAAGAGTGCCTTTTTAGAGGGTTGTTTGTTTTTTGGGTTTTGGTTGGTTTTGGTTTTGGTTTGGTTTGTTTTTTTTCACATTTTTTCCCCATCTGCAATCTTCCCCCTGTTAATAGTGGGATTCTTAACAACTTTGTATTTCTATTTAACAGGTTTTCTGGCCTGCAGCACAAAAGACTAATGCAATTTTTATTGTACTAGCATGCACTGGGATTGTTTGCCTCCTGGAAAATGGGATATTCAGATGCCTCATTCAGCCTCTGTCTAAGCAAAAGCTATTGCCTTGTCCCAAGACATTTTCTTTATAAATGGGCTTTCCATCTTGTTATGGAAACTCTAAATATGCATGGTCTGTAGTTCCGGTTTTCCACCTTCCTGAGCTCTGCTATTATTGGTTATTCAGGTAATTTTAAAACATAAGCGTTTATTTTTCGCCCCCACGCTTACTCTTTCTCAGAGCAAGGTGGGAAACTGGTTCAGGATAGCCTATGGCTTTTTATCATTATTAGAAACATTATTTTAGAGATATTCTAGGAATATCAGGATAAATATCTTTTAATTAAAAAAAAAACCACACAAAAAAACCCCAACCCAAACCCAACACAGTATTGTTCTTTTTTTCCTCAAAATGCATTTTTACTTGCTGGTACTCTGATACTTAATCTTTTTGTTCCTTTACCCTCACGGTTCGGAGGAAGCACGCACACACTGGTCCTGCAAACACTTAGTATAACAATAACTTCACTGATGTGAGTAGCCAGTATGATTACTCACATCAATAAAAAAGGAATCTATACATACATGTGTGTTCTTCAGGATTAGTGAAGAATTGTTCTGGATGAACAAAAAAGCTGAAGTGATGGAGGCTGGAGAAAAATGACTAGTGTTGGCCCGGTTCTTGAGTTAGTTACATGGATGTGATAAAATAATAGTTGAATTTTTCTCTTTTATCATCATGAATGATATTTAGAATATTTACCAAGGGATGGGGGATAGAATCCTTTTATTTTGTTAAACACACTGCCACGGTCTGCCACAAAGAAGAGTAAGCTCTTTAATTTTTTTAACATGAGAGATCATATAATGGCTTAAGCGTAAACAAAAGTCTTTGGGGCAATGTGTGCAGTGTCTGTAGATTAGATGGTATCTCTTGAGAGAGGCAGTGATCATCACGGCAGCAAGCAAAGGGAAGAAGAATGACTCAACGATGTATAAATCGAAAGAAAAGCTGTTGCCTTTCCACTCTGTTTGATCTTTAATCAAATAGCCGTAGTGTTTGAAGAAGTATCGAACGCGTGAGACATCTGGGAGTTCCTTTCTTCTTAGATCGTGTTCTATCTATAGATCTCTGATCAAGCATGTAACATGGATAGGGTGGCTGCAAGCAAGAATTGCTACACGTGTTCTGGGACTCCCGGTGAAACTTGCTGCTGCCACATGAGCTCATTCAAGTTTCCTGTGGCATCTTTTTTTCCCCTCATTTTCCTTCAATAGATGGAAGAACTTTAGAAAAATATTCGGTCTATAAACCCTCCTCACCTTGAAATAAAAGAAAAATAAATGTTAATAAGCGTAATAAACCAGAGGGATCAGTTCTGGCCAAATGAGCCCATTGGTTTATAGAAGGTGTTACGATCGGATAGAATTTGGCACATTGCCTTCCAGTGTAATATTTTATTTTACATACCTTTGTAGCTCATAAACCCAGTAGTTTGGTCACTAAAATAATTTCTTGTTCCAGCATAAAACTCTCATGTTAAGCTTTTTATGTTGAGTATGGAATTTGTCTAGCCTGTTCAGCAATAATTGTCTGGGGTACTAGTATTTTTGAAGGGGATGGGTTCTTTCGCTCTAAGAAATGAAACTTCATCTTTTAGCAACTGTTTCTTAATTCAACAAAATATTTTGAAGAAGAATAGATTATTCAAATACAAACTCATATTCATTTTGGTTAAACAAAAAAAATAATCTTTTTTTTTCTTGTTTTCCATCATAATTGAGTTTTTCCTTGTGTCCCCCCCCCCCAAATAAAATGTTTTCAGAACTGTGTACAAAGTATGAAGCTATTGAAGACTTTACAGTGCAGCATCACTCTTTGTAAAGAGTCTCTTTCACAGACTCCTCACAAATGCCATCAGTTAATTCAAAGAGGGTATTTTCTACTTCCTTCAAAGTAAAGACAAGGTTTTGAAACAACAGCGAGTTTCCCAGTGACTTCTTGTGTTCCAGTTCATGCCCTAAATGCTTAAATAGATGCTGTATGCTTTATGAAATGAGGTCCCAGTCTGATTCCTTGTCTCTGTTAAGACCTGAGGCTTGTCTGAATCGAGAAAAGAATTCTTATTTTTCTTACATCTACGTTTAAAGCAAATGGAGGCAAAACTGTTTGAGTTGAGTGCTGCCCTGCCTCAATCTGTTCTGAATTTGTTTATGGAGAAAGCACACAAGAGACTGATTTGAGCAGCAAATAAGAATCTTAACAAGATCAAGGTAATTAATACTTCCTCTGCTTTGACAACGTCTGCGACAGGAGGCAGCAGCGATCAAAATTGCCGCAGATGAGGTTGGGTTGACCATCTGTAACAGTGGCAGTGGCGTGGTGTTATTGCGAGAATGTTCCTAAGGCTGCAGAATGAGAAATTTGATTCAGACACAGGGAAATTTTTGGTATTGTTTGGCTCGCTACTTTTGCTAATCTCTGAGGTTTGTTGCATGTCTGTATTTTTGCATTTCAGTTTAAGAGTGGTTGAATCGAACATAAAACAAACACACAAACAAACAAAAAGAACAGGAAAAAAAAACATGCACTCAAAGATAGTTTGCATAGAAATCGATATGTAAAATTATTGTGTTTATTTTACAAGGCATGGTAAATAAGCAACATGTATTTTCTGCAGAATGAACAGTGAGGGAAAGCTTTAATTTTCAGTCTTTTTTCTAGAGGCAATTAACATGTGAGGGAAAAGCATTATACTGGAATTTGTACAAAAGTAGAGTAATTTTGTGGAGATTTACACACACGCACTTGGACAGAGCAAAGACTTCTGATTTTTTTCGTTTCCCATTGAACAAATAAGGCAAAGCAATATTTTGAATCTATTCATCAGTTTTTCATCACAGTCTTAAGAGACTTAGAAGTGTCTGTGACTATGTTCCCATGGCTTCTGTAGAAGTTCAAGGCTGTTTTTGATCAGAGACTGGCCATGGCGCAGTACTTCGAGCAGTCCAAGGAGCGCTCTCAGGTGGCTGGTTTGTGTCTCTGGCCTGCGTCCTAGAGTCACGTTGACTGACGGGTTTGAGGTCAGGCAAGAATATTCCCCGTGTTGGATAGATTTGGAGAAGGGGGTGGTGGTTATCACTTTCCATGTAGCCTGGGGATATTGCGTCCTACGGCTGTGTTCACCTAATGGTTCCTTCCTGTTCCAGGGACCAAGGTTTGGACAAATTCCTTAAGCTCCTTTTTTTTCTTCCTGTGGCATATTTCAGGTTTTGAGGCCTTTGGTTTCCTAGATGTTTATTCTTGTATGTACTGTCGTCACCGATGGGTGTTCTGCTGTCGCTGGGAGCTGAGAGCACAGCACGCCTTCTGTAGGCCCTTCTGAACACGATGCCCATGGTACGGGTGGCCGGTAATACTGCCATGACCACCTTGTCTTGCCTTCATTAAGTCTGAGGAAGAATTGCACATCATTATTAGTTGATAGCAAGTGATATTGATAAAACTATGTATTTCCAGAATCCACATCACACACATCAATATCTTTATGCAAATGTAAGATGGGATTAGAAAGATAGAGGCAGTTGGTTGGCGAGAGATTTATTTCAGGTGTTTGATTAAAGCTTTGTGGCTTTTTTTCTTTTTTCTCCCCGATAGAGATGCGATAAGACATGCTGAAATCTTCCAGTGCCCCCTGGCAATGAAAGACTTTGTGGTTGTGGTTCTCCTGTGAATTTCTGTTTGGGGTCAGGACTTCCGAAATAATTTCGAGGTGAAATTAATTTCTGAACTCCTGAATAGAAGACTGGACATTCAGCTTACACCTGAACTCATTCAGGATATATGCTTTCTTAAATGAGGCCTTTGGCATAAAACTTAATGGACTGTTTTGTTTGGGGGAAAACGTGAAGATTTTCCTCAAGTCTTTCTCAGACATGTATTACTTGAGGGAAATTTCTTCTAATGGGCACATCCCAAGATGTTATTTCTTAGGTTTGCAGTACTGCGTAAGCTGAAGTGGTAAGCAGAAGTGAAAAGATAGCTTTACACAGGGATGCTAATTATACTTAGCCAACAGTGAATTATTAAGTAATATGCATTATCCTAAGCCCTGTGGATAAATAGTAAATCATGGTATAAATGCTCTTTAAGAATATTGTGATCTCTTACTAAAAATTACTCTGCCTTACTTGAGAATTTCCTATTTTTTCCACCATATAAAGCACTACTTCAGTATAAAATATAGTGTCTTTGTTTACTTGGGAGCTGCCTTTTCAGGATAAAATTACTTCCTCTGTTGTTCTTCTCCCCCCTGTCCCCCTTTTCTTTTTCCCCAGTTCTTCAGAATCTGACTCTATAATTAATGTATTTTGTTCCCCAACCCTTAGCCATCTGTAGCCTTGGACCATTTTACATTATGCAAGCTGTAGGCAATGCACAGCTCCTAACCCCAAACCCCAGAAGCTGTCATATATTTTTCATACGATTTTTACAGAGGGCAATCTCTCATCGTGAAAATGGGTTCTGGTGGTGAAACGTCACCTGCAGCTGAAACATGAGCTGCGCGTGACATATAGGGTATGAATAAATAGATGGCAGAGCTGCGCAGCTGCTTTACCTTGAAACTGTATCTGGGGGGGTAATGCTATACTCGGAGCATACGTAGTTTGCTGTGCCAGTGCAGGGGGCAGGACCCGAGTGGCAAGGATGGAGGGCCAAATCCTTCTCTCTCTGCTCTTTCTCTCTCCTGCTCTTTTCTCATCTCTCTTCTGCTGCATCTCTCCCGTTTCCGCGATGAACTGTCGCCCAGATGCAGCGGTCACCGTGAAAACCAGCATGGGCTGGTTTAATTCTCGGAAAGTTTGTGTCTGGTTAGTTAGTTGTCGAATTGTTGCTCGTGATGCAACGTCAGCGCTTCTCGTGCTTCTGTTGTCAGGGATTTAAATTTGATGATAAAACCTCCTGGGTTAATCCGTCTCAGGCCATGAAGTGTTTTGTGTACCATTTGTGAACGGTCAAAGGAATTAACATGGTATAAATAAATAATGGCCTCTATAAAAGGCCACGTAAGGCCTATAGGACCGGTGTTTTGCCTGCGCTTCTGGCAAATATATCTATAATAATAATGTAATATTTCATCTGTTTTTAAAGACACTTCAGTTCTCTTTAATGGTATGGAAAAGTTCTGGCAGGCTGACAGTAACAGTAAGCTGCTGTGGGCACAAATACTGAACGCAAATTGGAAAAAAAATAAAATAATTGAAAGAAAAAAGCTCACTTACTTGAGGTGACTGAGGATGGTTTAGACCCCAGGTGAAAGTTGTCTCCCTGTGTAGCATGCATCCTGACCAGAGACCAATGTAGCCGTAATGTTCTCAGTGGTGTAGATCTCTCCACCCTCTGAAGACATCCTGTTGGAGGAAAAATGCTTATCGGGGAAAGAGCTGAGCTCCTTGCAGCCTTCTCTGCGTTAGAAACATCCTCTGAGGCAGAAGAAATGTGTGTGTTAAGATCAAATATACTCTCAGAGTATTTACATGTCTACCGTAATTTATGTTTTCAGGGCTTTTGATGAAGGACATTAGCACAGCGCACCAAATCTGTTCCATCACAAAGTCTATCACTGGTGGAAATGTTAGGCTTTCTGAAACTGTTGCTTTTGGGAGGACAGAGGGATGGAGCATCCTTCAGGTTGTGGTACCAGGACCGATGATCCTCGGGTGCAGGCACTGAGAGCTCGGGGAAAGATGCGGCAAGTGAGCCCAGGTGACTAGGTTGTTCTGCAGGGTCAGCCAAGCTGCTGTCACCAAAGTGCTTGTCTTCGGGATTGTCCTGGTGGTCAAGTGAGAATGGCTTGGCAATTGGTGATCTGTATGAAAACAGAATTAAAAAAAACAAAAAAACAAACAAACAAAAAAAACCATTATGGCAGGTGACTAGAAATAGTAGAAATCATAGACTTCATATCACCAGGGACATCTGTGTTGATGATATCCAGACCAGCCTAACCCATATATTTTCAACTAAGTGCAGCGAGATCCCGTGTGGATAATGGCATGGCGGGTACTGTAGTGTCCATAATATTTTGCCTGTCGATCTAGGTACCTGCTTCAAGTCATCCACACCTTTGCCTCTCTTCCTGTGCAACAGCCCTATCTACCTTTCCTTGATGAGCGATAAAAACAGACTTTCTTCAGCTACTTAGTTTTCTCGTTAGCGTGTCTTCAGAGTTTGGTGGCCATTTAGGTCCAAAACAAGCCTTTTTTTTTTCCTGATAAATGTAAAACAGCTGTGTCCTCTCTTTCCTTTTTTGGAATATTACACTCCATACCTGGCAACAAGGGAAAACGGAGCTCTGCAGCTTTTTGAATTAGCATCAGCAGGGCAGCAGTCTCGCTCATGAAAAACTAGGAATAAACAACACACGACAACCTTTTGGGAACTACCATTACTACTTGGAAAAGCTTACAAATATCGCACGTGAAAAGAACATTTGTTTAGGCGTGTGTAGGCAAGGAGAGTGGATGCTAGTGGGGGCTTCTAAAGTAATGTTTATGGATGCAGTTAGAGGAGAGCTTTGAGAGAGAGAAAACCAGATTATTTTAAAAAAAAAAAATGTAAAATGCAAGGGTGTTTTTTCCTCCCTCAGAACGGAGAGTTGCCAATATATAAACATTTCAGAGAGAATTTTACACCACCTCATCTTTATGTCAGGCAGCATTTAATGGTTGAATGATCTCCTGCCCCGGGACTTGGCAGCTATCCTCCAGGGGCCGACTTAGAGGATTACAATGACAGTCTATCAGTGGATCTTTTCCAATATAAACTAGACTAGGACCATTTAAAATCAGTTGCTATCAACAAGTCAAATTAACTTTATTTATGTTAGAGGCTTTCCTATGAGTATTTTATAACAACGTGGAATTTTAATATCCGGAGGGGCTTTTCCTGTTGTTGGTGTGATTTGGGAATGTTCTAATTCATGCAATTAAGAACAATTTGCCTGATTTCTTTCAAAATTATGCGATTTGTAACATTCAGGTCCAATCAGCGTCTAACTCACAGTGCTCACACAACTTTTTCCGGTTTCCTGCTTTTCACAGGTGGAAATAACACTTCAGGATATCAACGACAACCCACCGGTGTTCCCCACAGATATGCTTGATCTGACTGTAGAAGAGAATATAGGAGATGGATCTAAAATACTGCAGCTGACAGCCATGGATGCTGATGAGGTAGGAGTGTGGTTTCCTATTTGAATAAAAATGCTCTTCTGGAAATAGGTGTTTTTCACCTGTTCCCTTCGTGAGAGCTTGACTTTGGGAGTCACTGCAGTCATGCTTTAAACTGCGTTTGGCCCGTTCACAAAACTCTGTTCGGTATCATGGAGTCATACAGAGGCAGAACCAGCAAGTTGAGACAAAGACTCCATTACTTGAAGGCTGCTTACTGGTTTGTATATAATGAGTTAATGTTTTCCTAACATCTCTTAATGAGCAGTGCCACTAATGGCAAAAAATGCCCCACGTTTTGATTTTTAGATGGTCTTGTTATCAGTCTCATCCTACACCGTACCCACTAAATTGCTAAAGGTGCTGGGCCATCCAGCTTGTGATAAAGCTTTATTGACAGTCAGCTGAAGACCACAGCTTGAGATCTAAACTGACTTTGATGCAGAGATGTTGTAGTTGAGCCTGGTTTCAAGGTGTGCAATAAAATTAGCGTGAGACGAGCCTTGGAGAACAAGAAAACTTTTGCTAATGCCTCCTCGCCCTTTGACTAGAACTACTTAATATCAGTATGATCCTTTCCTAAAGAAGGCTTTATTTCACCAAAAAGAGAGGGAAAGAAATAATGCTAAAATGTGTCTTCTGTACATAAACCAGTTTGAAAAATCATTTTGCCCACTTAGATTCATTAACATGAGGACGGTGCAACTAAAGAGTTATTATGAAACGAGCAAACGCCTTTGAGCAACTGATGTTAAACAGGTGGCCAGTCAGCTTAGTGAGGGATATTACGGTCTTGTTGTATGCGTCAGGCAAATATATCCCATATAATTTGATATATTCATTTCTTTTGGAAAGTAAGTTATGAGAATGTTAATCATATTGTTTTGTACACTTGAACTGATTCTTTCCACTGGGGAAAGTCCTAAAAAGTCAATACGAACATGCAAAGAAGTTTGTATGGTCATTAAAGTATAGGGTTACACTTGACAACAACGGGCAATTCTTGCATTCAAATAATAAGGTTATTCAACCCCCTCAAGAGAATTTTCTTTCTGGCCTTTTTTGTGTTAGCTTGGTTAGTTGTCCTGTGATTGTTAATTGATGTACTTAATCTTACTACTACAAGGGGAACCACTGGAACACCCTCAGGAATGGTACGAATGGGATTATGAATTTTTTGTTCTTTCTTTTCTGGTAGCAGCCTGACATACAGACAAAAAAATAGGATTTTGGAAAGGCATATATCTGTAACAAAAATCCTAGCTGTTTGTCTTCAGATTAGGAAGAAGTAAATACTGAACAACCACTCTCTGCTGTGATATGGCGCACGGTTATCTAAATTTTAGAAATATTATGCTGCAGCCTCTTTCTGACCATTCCTAAAGTGCACCTAATATGTTATCCGTTCTGAAGCATTCCATCCAGTGGGAATTGACTTGTTACCTTAGACAGAAATCAATCGATCTTGTAATAAAAAAGGATGATTTCAGTTTCCCTAGCAGAACATTTGTAACTAAAACCCTCTACCAAGAGTCCAAGGTTTTTTAGCAATGTGCAGTTTAGGGTCAAGATACTTGCCTTCCCCCTCCCCTGCGCTCTGTTAGGAGGAGGCTGGTTCATCAAACAAGCGGTGGAGAATGCAGTCGCCTCTGAAATCTTAAATTCTCATCAGATGTTTTTGCGAAATTGCACAATGGGAGGAAGGCGCGTGGCATCCCCCAGCTACACCTGAGCACACAGAGATGCTGTGTACGCTGAAGCACTGCCCGCAGCTCTTCGGGGCTGGGCACCTGCAGGACCTTGTTTGCTTTCCAAATTTCATTTTATCAGTTAGCTCAGTCTGACCCTTTGAAAAAACACCCGGAGAAAAAGGTTGGCACGAAGCACTCTCCTAAGGTCAGTGAACTGACACTTGTTTCTCATCTCACAGATGTGAGCAGGTGTTTATCTCTGTTAATTTGCTTTTTTAGGCAAGAGTATGTGAAACAGCTATAGATTTTCTTTCTCCCTGATCTCTTTGATCTGCTGTTCACCGCAGAAATGCTACCCGCGTTGCCAGCGGCAGGGTTCAGCTGGGAAACCCGGGCTCTGGCCTGCCACCGGAGGGGGGGAGATGCTAAATATCTGTTTGCCCACCAAAACGCATCGCTGCGGATAGTCAGCACATGGGCTACATGTATCCAAGGTTGGAGGTTACCAAACCTTCAGTGCCATGCCTTGGAAAAAGAAGGATGTGACCCCAGGATCTTTGGTCTCTTTCTGTTTTCCCTTAAAGACCCCAATGTCGGTCTGCTAAGAAGCAAAATGTATAGCCAAATATTGGTTTTGGGGGAAAATGTCACCCAAGCTGGGGCTGGGTGCTCTAGCCAGCTGCTTATATCCCCTGGACCACCCTCTGGCTGCAGCATCCTTCTGCACAACCCGTCCCCAGGAGGCGGATGGAAACAGAGCTCAGGTAGCATCGCTTTTTCCAGGAAAACTCAGTGCTCCTCAGAGCTACGATGCGCATCGATTTTTCTTGTTAAAAATCAATGATACAGACTGGATGCAGGTGACTTCTCTCGGTGTTTGTGACAGGGCAGGGCTGAGGCACAAAGCACCATGTCAATATTTCTTGATTGGAAGTTTCCATATTTTTTTCCTACGTTTTAATTTCAACCTTTAAGAGGGGAAGAAAAAAAAAAAGGTGATCGTTTTTATATGTAGCATTACTTTTCCTTAGTTTTCCTTTTAACCAAAATGCTCGAAGTCCGTATGAATCCTTTTTTTTCCAAGGACAAATGAGACACTTTGACCCCAAAGCAAATGCTTTTGACTTCCAGCACAATCCAAGAGATCAGAACTGTGATTTTAACAACATATGATTTGTCACTTTGAGGCTGTTTATGTTCAGGGATAAATGTATTCCCATGCAGAAACTGTCCTTAGAGGGGCTGCTGTGAGCACAGCTCCCCTGAGTTTCTCCTGACCGGGAGCTGCAGCTCTTGCCGTGTCTGCTGGCTGGTGGACCTGCCGCGTGGACACCTCTGGTCCTCCCTGCTGGCACCCCACCCTGTCCTTCTCCCTCCGTCCCACCTCTGGAGAGTGAGAACAGCAGAGCTGATCCCACTGGCAGGGATTTAATTTAACCTTTGAACATAAAGCAAGAAGAATAAACACTGATCCCTGTTTAGAGGGAAGACGTTATGCTGCTTGGTGATGCTGCCTTGAAATTAAAACATGTATCAGAGCTGTATGGTATTGATCGGAAGCTGTATGGTATTGATCGGATGCGGTCCTTTTATGAACAGCAGAGCAAAAAGTCTCTGGGTAATCTTGTCATTTCACGTCTCATAAATAAAAACAGTGTGCATCTTTACTGGGGGACTGAAGTAGGGACTGGGCAGGAGGGCTGTTTGTTAAAGGAAACTGTTCTGAAAAATATTCGCCAAGTGCAGTTACTGGAACGATTCTTGTCTTACTGAAAATTATGATGTGGTTTTCCTGGCAAATAACTTGATTTGACCACTTCTGTTTTTACTTAGGGAGCCAATGCCCTCGTCACATACACTATTATCAGCGGTGCGGATGATAGCTTCCACATTGACCCCGAGTCAGGAGACCTGATAGCCACCAAGCGCCTGGACCGGGAGCGCCGCTCCAAGTACTCCTTGCTGGTTCGTGCTGATGACGGCCTCCAGTCCTCTGACATGAGAATAAACATCACTGTTAGCGATGTTAACGACCATATTCCCAAATTCTCCAAGCCAGTGTATTCCTTCGACATCCCGGAAGATGCCACTCCAGGTAAATAGGAAATGGCCCTAAAATTGCCTGAATCTCTTTTTTTTTTTTGTCAATCCACAAGGATTTGAGGGGGATGGGGTAGCAAACCTGTCTGACAAGGCCAGGAGACAGAAGATGTTGAAGGCATCTGTAGGGTGGAGAAACGGAGGGAATGACATCATGCTGAAAGTCTGCTTGCGAGGCGATCTGTGTCACTAGTGAGGTCAAATTTCTTTTCAATGGGAAAAGGAGAAACGGTTGCCACTCAGCTAAATCCTAGATGCAGAATAGGAATTATGCCTGTATCCCAATGGAAGCCTCTGAGTGCGACTACTTGAAAAATAGCAAACAGAAAGGTTAGAAGGAGGAACGACTTAGAGGACACAAACAGTATAACCTCTCGTGAATGGTGATGCTAGGATTGATTTTGTGAACCGTCTTCAGTGAATATGACTTACGGTACTTAATTCATCAAGTGTAGGGTCACAAAATGGGTGACCACTGAGCAGCCACTGCTTCCTTAATAATATTCCTTACATGCACTCAGTTATTAACCCTAACATTATATTTCCTTGTTCTTTTCTTTGACTCCTGCTTTTGACAAGGTTTTTGCAGAAAATCTAACCTGTAGATAGTTAATTCTGGTTCCTAAATATGATCACCAACCTCTTAAGTTGTTGTTTTCTTCTTTTAAAGCTTGTTTCATATGCAAGAGTGTTTTGACATTTAAAAACTAGGTTGTAAGCTAGAAAATATTTAGGCCCCCCAAAAAAAGTTTCAGAAACTGTGCTATATTATGTATCTCCAGATGAAAAATGAATAATACTTGCAATAAAAAGTTTCGGGTATTTTATACAGACTGCTAGTTTAAAAGCAGTATCTGCCGGTACTAGTAACTGAAGCATCTTAGAAGCTGATAAGCAGTTTTCATTGTCACATTGCTCGAAAATAGTTAACTGTGCTGCAATGCGTGTAATTCATCTGGTTCCATGGAAAAGAAATTAGATGATTTATTTTTTTGGAAATGAGCTGATCTTAATTATAGTTAGTGTTTGAAATACTAAAAAGTGACACTTAATTCCCAAACTTTAGTAAGATAGGGCAGTCAGGCAAAGGAAGCTATGCAGAAATGAAAACAATGGCACAAATTCACAAGGAGTTGGATTTCAGAAAACAGTAAAGAACGCACCGCTATAAGGTTTCTAGTTTTTTAACCGCAGTTACCCTACAAAGGCATTTTTTCAAAAAGCAGAGCTGGGATATTTGGTATGTACTGACATTTCAGTTTCTGCATTTAGAAAGAAATCTCTAGAAGGTTTCAGAATTTGTGTTTGTCTGCAGGGAGGAGAGGGTCCTTTGAATTGTAGAAAGAAAACACCTAGCAGGAGAAAAGGTATTTTGCCCCGGTTGATGTCTAATCTGGACATATTCCCATTTAAAGATAAAAACAAACATTCCTGGACATTTCTCCAGGGTTTTGAGTAGCCCTTTGAAATAAACATCATACAGAATACTGTTCCTTTCAGCTTTGAAAGACCTTTCATAGTAGTTAGTCGTAGAATATTGAGGCTTGAATTTCCACCACAGGATACCTCTTATTCTACAAAGCTGCTTGCTGATGCTGTGTGGTGGTCAGCCGCTCTGGTGGAGGGGACTTTTTACAAGGGCATGTAGTGATAGGACGAGGGGGGATGGCTTTAAACTGGAAGAAGGGAGGTTTAGATTAGATATTAGGAAGAAATTTTTCACTGTGAGGGTGGTGAGGCACTGGAACAGGTTGCCCAGAGAAGCTGTGGAAGCTCCATCCCTGGAGGTGTTCAAGGCCAGGCTGGATGGGGCTGTGAGCAACCTGGTCTAGTGGGAGGTGTCCCTGCCCATGGCGGGGTGGGGGAACTTGATGATCTTCAAGGTCCCTTCCAACCTAAACGGTTGTATGATTCTGACCATGCCAGTGAGCTGCCTTTTGTGAGTGACTGATTTTGCTGTCCTGTCATGCTGTGCAGGTTCCTTAGTGGCAGCCATTCTGGCCACTGACGATGACTCCGGTATCAATGGGGAAATCACGTACACCGTAAGTGAAGATGACGAAGAGGGTATCTTCTTCCTCAACCCTGTTACCGGAGTCTTCAACCTGACTCGCGCGCTGGACTATGAAGCACAGCAGTATTACATTCTCACCGTCCGCGCGGAAGATGGGGGAGGCCAATTTACTACCATCAGAGTGTACTTCAATATACTAGACATCAATGATAACCCGCCAGTGTTCAGCATGACCTCATACAGCACGTCTTTGATGGAGAACCTGTCTCCAGGATCCGCTATTTTCAACTTCAGCGTCACTGATGCGGATGATGGTAGGCATTTCCTTATATTCTGTATCACTGATGATTAATATGTATTTCACCTTAGCACCATATTAGAAGATCCAGTCGAAAGGGCAAATTAGGGCTATCCTTAGGATGCTATCATATGCTTAAATTCGCTGCGTGCTGTGTAAATAGAAGTTATTTTTCTCATATTTCGCAAAAGATTTAAGTGGGTGGTTTCATCCTTATTTTTATTTGTGATAAATTAAAAATACAGTCAGATACCACTTTTAAATGCTGTTGCAGAGCTGTATTTTACCCCAAGCATGTTACAGTAGTTGAACACAATGGTTTCTCCCCTGGTGCTTAGGTTGCACATTTAAATTAGACCACGATGTTCTTTCAGATTGTTTTTTTTTTTTTTTTGTAAAGTTTATAACATATTCTAAATAAGGTTCTGGCAATATGAGATTTCATCTGCAATCATCTTAAAATTACTGTAATTTTTAAGTGTATCATGAAGAGAATTGTGATCTACAGGGTATTGATAGTGGAGGTTAAAAAACTGATTAAAAGAGATTATGAGAAAATTTCTCATTAAAATAAGCTTTAATCTTGGGCCTATTTATGGCATCTAGAAGGTGTTAATGTGTTGGAATGTAAAAGATACAATCTTTATAGCTTGCTTAAACATTTTGCCATGCAGTTTATGTCCAAGCAAGAATAATTATAGAATATGTCCATAAAATACATAAAAATCCTTCCACAGCATACTGCATTTTCTTAAGTGTCCACAGCCATTAGACAGTGTGACTTAATACAAACTTATTCATAACACTCGTAGTGACTTTACAGGTGAAGGTTATTTTTGTGACATGTTAAGCAACCTTGTTTCCTCTCAACTTGACACTGGCTCAGCAGAGCCTGTAGAAACGTCTTAGACTGAAATGTGTGCTTCAAGCACAAAGCACCTACATGCTTCGAGGAACCCTACTTTATGCACATAAAACGACTGAGCTGATCAATATTATCCAGTAAAACATTTTTTCCTCGGGAAATGCTGAGTTGTTGAACTCAAACATTTTTGTGGGAACATAAATTTTGTGCTGATGGATAGAACTTTCCGTGGTAAAAATTGTGCAATTGGTTTTGAGATCAAACTGAGAAAGTGAGCGAAAAGAGATTCCGTAAGATAAGCCAGCAAATCAGAAATTATAACTTGGTGATATTGGCTGTTCTTGCACGGATCTCTCTTTCCCCACTCTTGTTAAAGCTTTTATTTTATGTAAACCAACTATAAGTTGGAGGGGGTACTTGTGCTTGCATTGCGCATATCCAGCAAAGGGTTTGTTCCTTCAGACCTGTAGATAAATGGGTTTGTGTCTAACTTATCTCCTCTTTTACTTCTTATTTTCCTGTTAGAAGTACAATGCTTGGTTTCAAATCTTTTTGGAAGTTAATTTCACTTAACCGTTATGGGTCTGTTTTCCTTTTCTGTTGCACCTCATACATTAATTTCCATCTGTGCGCAGTGGATGTGAACTATATCATAGCACTGACATACCGCTTTACATTCATCATGCACTCAATTATCAAGGAAGCAAATGAGTATTTGAGGAGCAATGCAAAGTCAGATATCTTGCCTTTTATATTTTCTGGCACACTTACTTTTCTAGCGGGCTGGATTTAAAATTAATAGGGCAGAAATTTCATTCTAAGAGCATGCCAGGCTGAGTTCCCCCATAGGACTGTAACTTCAGCAAATGTTATTATCTATTGGTGTTTCTGTTTCAAGCCCAAACTTGTTATCCTGTGTCATCTTGTATTTATCTAGAGTACAGAAATAGCTCGTACTATGCTCCTCTGCATGTGGCTCACAGATAATGCACTCAATGCACACAAATACAATTTTGTTACTTATTTATGTTATATGAGGACATCGTTTGAAGGAGCTCTGAACAGACATTGTTTTATGATGAGGTATGCCTATTGTTTTAGTATAGTGATAAAAGACAAAAACATGGTGATAGTGAAACTGCTCCTTTTCATTTTCTTGCTCGACACAGCCCTTGGGAAACAGTAGCTGTTTATCTCAGCTCGGACAGTTTTGTATACAGATGCTTAGTAAATATCAGCTACAGCTCTTGGTTATTTACAAAGCAATAAAGAACTCTGTTTCCTTAAACACGTTCATTTTGAGATTCAGATTTTAATTCTTTCCACATTGAATTAACAGGAAAAATCTCAGGGCAAAGCACACACTTGTCTAGTTGTTTAAAATTATAGCAAGATATTCCTCCGAGCAAAAAACGGTGGGATTTGCCAGTTAGACTCTACCGGTATTTACAGAAGAGGGAGGAGAGTAGGTTTTTTTTTTTTTGTCTCATTAGTAAATAAATAAAAACAGAAACAAGACCCTTAAAAGAGCATCATCGTGAAATTTGTGGCTCTGTGTCCGAGCTCTCACTCAGAGTTTTATCAGATTAACCCTCAGATTAAATGAACCCAAAGCTCAGCAAAGAGGATGCTCCTACGTTCTCCCTAAGAAAAGCCCAGCTCCAAACCTGGGGAGAGGGATGGATGAGGAGCACAATACCAGCCGGGCATGCTGTGCTTAAAAAAAAAAAATAGTTCATTAAGCACCAGTCCTGGCTCCGCTTATATTTAGGCAACTCTCTGCTTCACAGTTTAATCTATATAAGCATTAGCAACATTGAAACCTGTGAGAATACAGGACAAGGAATGAAAAGGTGCATGGAGGTGAGATAAAGAAGAAAAAGCAGTAAATTTTATAGGAACAAACACCACTATAGAAAACCCTGGGGGGGGGAATATTTTTAAAGTAATTTTATTCTGTAAGATTTAATTCCTACCCATCTCCAAAGTCAATTGACAAAAATCTTGAATTGCCAGAAGTACTTTACTGAAACCAGAAGACTTTCATCCATATAATTAGTCATTTGAAAATACAGCTGAACAAAAAATAGACTCACATTAAACTTTCACGGTGCATCACTTGATCAAAGTAATGTAGAAGCACTAATATCTGGCATATAAATGTATTAATTTCTTTAATTGCATGAAAATATTTTGTCTTTCATGTTTGGTTCTATTTATTTTATAATTAAGTTCCTACAAGAGAAGAAGAGAGAGGGAAAGATGCCAATTAGAGTAGCCACTGGGGGAAAGACAAATAAGACTAGAGTTCTCAAGCCTGAGCGTAATCAACAGCAGAAATTAATAAATCTAGTGCGGGAATAATTTTATTATCAAAGCAATTCGGTCTGAGGGAAAAGAGCTTCTGACTAAAAATGACAAAACGCACAGCAGAGTAATCGACTATTTAAGCAGGCAGCTTGGTTCCTTTGCGTGAGTTTGAGGGGTAAATTAGTAGTGAACGGCCTGTTAATCTACTAATCCTAAATCACAGCCTTTATGACCCAAAACAAGAAATAAAAAATCAGAATTAATTAAAATTAGAGTAAGATATATAGATATATGAGAGAAGACTCATTTTTATATATATAAATAGAAAAATATACATATATATATATATATATATAAAAATACATGAGAGAAGACTCATTTCACTTAGGTGTTCCCAAGAATTAGTTGTTTAGAGTGAACTCTGGAGTTGAAGTGGTAACGAACATTTGTTTCCTTGATGGCACATTTAAGGTCATTTCACAGCCTTGTCAAGATGCAAAATGCATTTCCCTTACCAGAATTATAAATCTCTCCCTTGACCATAATTGCTAGTTGTGTTTCGATCATATGATGAGGGCTGTTCATCTGATATTTTGGAATATCAGGCCATATATGGGAAGCATACCTCTCCCCAGTATTCACTCTTGGCTTGCTCCAGCTGGGCTTGGGAGTTTCTGGTTGTGGCTTTTTTTAATTGGGTGGAAGAATTCATGAAATAATTACATTAATAATAGTGTTGCTTAGTTGAACTGGGGAGAATGGAGGAAAACAGCTGTTCAGTGAGCAGCAGAACTATCGAGTCTCGGTTTCTGAAGGAAAACCCTTCAAAACCTTTGTCCCTAACAGCTGTAGATGGGGGGAAAATTATGCATGTTGCCACCATGCAGCTCCTGCCGAATGGAATGCAGAGACGAGCTCTGCCCGCTGTTCCCTCTGTGGCCACTCCAGTTAACATCCTTCCCTCTTTCTCTCTCCAACTCTTGCCGGAAAATAATTATTTCAAAGGCTTCTGCTCCACTGTGAAACTTGGCTAAAATTAGCTGAGGGATTCAAAAATGGTGATGAGGAAGCTGAACAGGCAGCACGACCGTACAGCCCTCATTTCCATAGGAAATGTAGGAGATAAATAAATTTCCATAGGAAACGAGGCCAGAAACATTTATATGTAGGTCGGTGGGATGAAGTCACGTTCTCTACCTTTCTTCTTCCCGCCCCACCAGGCTCCAACTCGCAGCTGGCCTTCAGCATCGCATCCGGGGACAGCGCGGGGCAGTTCGGCATCGACAACAGGGGAGTGCTGAGCATCAGGCAGCCTTTGGACCGGGAAAGCCAGTCTTTCTACAGCCTCGTCGTGCAAGTCCACGACATGGCCCCTCTCCCGGCCTCCAGGTACACAAGCACAGCCCAAGTTTCAATTATTCTGCTGGATGTCAATGACAGCCCTCCAAGCTTTATCTCCCCGAAGCTGACCTACATCCCGGAAAACACGCCGATAGATACTGTTGTGTTCAAAGCGCAGGCGACCGATCCCGACAGCGGTCCGAACAGCTACATCGAATACAGTCTGCTCCGGCCGCCGGGAAACAAATTCAGCATCGGCACTATTGACGGAGAAGTGAGGCTTACCGGGGAGCTCGACAGAGAAGCCGTGTCCAACTACACCTTGACTGTGGTAGCCACAGACAAGGGCCAGCCCTCCCTCTCTTCATCTACAGATGTGGTGGTTATAGTCCTGGACATTAATGACAATAACCCGCTTTTTGCCCAAAAGCTTTATAAAGTAGAGGTGGGGGAAAATACTTTGACAGGGACGGATTTAATCCAGGTGGTTGCTACGGATGGAGATGAAGGTACAAACGGGCAGGTCCGCTATGCCATCGTGAGCGGAGATGCCAACAATGAGTTTCGGATTGATTCTGTGACGGGGGTGATAACAGTTGCCAAGCCTTTGGACAGAGAGAAAAAACCCTCTTATACGCTGACTGTTCAGTCGGCCGACCGCGGGAGCAGCCCGAGGACCGACACCGCGACAGTCACTATTATTCTGAAGGATGTCAATGATTATATTCCCACGTTTGAACTTTCTCCCTACTCTGTGAATGTCCCTGAGAATTTAGAGACGCTCCCGAAAGTTATTCTTCAGGTGAGTCTATTCAGCAAATAAATATCTATCTCCTACATTTATTAGCATTCTTCAGTATATGGTATTCATGTATAGTCTTTCCTCCAAAATTCAAACCGCGCAAGACGATTGAAAAGTTGCCTCTTGGCTGTAATCTAACACACAGTGGTTGTTGGCTCATTTCCCTTTTTGTTTGTTTGGGTGGGTTGTTTTGTTGGGGTTTTTTTGCTTGTGTTTTTACCGAAAGTTTATATGATGCTTTGGAGTTTTGTTTGTGTTTTCCCTACCTATCTTCCCGCCTACACTGGGACTTTGAGTCTGCTCTGTCTCTCATCTCAATCTCAGTTTTCGTGCAACAAATCTCTCGGTGTGATCATTGCCTACATGGGTTGAGGGTCTGTGCCAGACATTGGAAGAGCACTAAATGGATTCAGGACGTGCAGCGCTTGCTTTGGTGCGGAGCTCAGCCTACACTAGATCATTTCTGGTTTTCACTGAGCCCCAATACAGCCTTTACTGTCTTTGTGCTTGAGAAAAATAAGTAATCAACTATTTAATATTTTCAAACTTTTTTGCTTTAAAAGCAAACAAATGCTTTTAAGTCCATCTCCACTGTGTTGTCATTTTTATAGTTACAGCTAGTGTACTATCCCTTAAAGCGTTTGGATGAATTCAGTCTGTTAATTTGAATCATTGTCATAGAGAATATTTCCTCTATCGCTACAAAATTTTACAGACCCTGCCCTCACCGGTTCTTGATAATTTTTCCCACGCGTTTGCATTGCTTTTGTAGGTTGTAGCAAGGGATGATGATCAAGGCCTAAACAGCAAGCTTACTTATGTGCTGGTGGCTGGAAACGAAGAAGGAGCCTTCACCCTCTCGGCCAGCGGAGAGCTGCGCTTGGTGCAGAGCCTGGACCGGGAGGCGAAGGAGCAGTACGTGCTACTCATCACAGCTGCTGATGCAGGTAAAGCAAACGGGCAGTCTCTTCTGATGAAATCTCGTTGGCGCTTGAAAATATTGCATTCTGGATAGAAAGGACGCATCTTCGTGATGGTCTGAAACGTTAGTGGATGGAGATTGGTACCCAGGCTTCAGTTTAGATCTCTGGGGGGGGGCTTACCTGATGGCAAAGCGAGTTTGGTTTCTGGAAATCAGGATTTTATCCTTATGTCTAGTTGTCTGATATTGGTAGGACTCACTGCAGGTTTAGGTAGGATGATTTTTGCCCTGCCGTAGTAAGTGCTCCTACCCAAGTCATAAAAGCCTCATGCACGGCAATGAAAAAACAATATAAATGGCAATAAAACCCAATATAATGTTGTTATCAGAAACGTGCAGACAGGTCAAATCAATGGCCAGAGAACAGCTATGGACTGCTCAGTTAATCTTACTGAAATCTTACCCCTTACTGGAATCTTACTGAAATTTACATTTTGACATTTTAATTTTCTGCTTTGCTCAGCATCCAGTCATATGTTTGCTCCAGAACCCCAAATGTATTCCGAGTTTCCTCAGTTTAAAACAGGACGTGAATTCTTGTTATGAAGATTAATTACACTTTCATTTGAGGTTCCTAAGCGCAAAATTTTGGTTTCAGATTTTGGTATGAATATTATTAAAGAAGCCATCCTACATCATATTCTGGACTGATCTCTGGTCCCCCACAGTTTAATGGATTTAATTGACTGCAGAATTGTTCTTACTTTCTAATAATAAAAATAGAAGCAAACCCAACTTGTTGACAAGTGGATACAATTTTGTTTTCTGCCATGTTATGTGCAGTATCTTGTGTCAGTGACAATATCTATGGCTTATATTTTCCTATTGCAGCAGCACTCAGGTATTTCACAGTCTGAGCACAGCTGAAGCTGCGAAATGCAATTTTAGGACTTGACGTATCATTTGTCTTGTACTTTGGCTAGAGATACTGTATGCTTTGTATTTTTTACGCTGGCTTTCCATTACTCTATAGCCGCAAACTGCTCGCTTGTGACTTGGACTTGCTTGGGCTTGAATGTCCTTGTGTTCCTTCAGAAGCTGAGGCTGGATATGGAAGGGAAAGCAGATCCTTGATGTCTGTTTACTCTTCCAGTCCAAGTTGGCAGGAGTCAGTTAAGACTGTACAGAACTTATTAGCTGGACATACTAAATATCCAAAGTCTGAACTGATAAGGGATGTCACACAGCCAACAGTTATTGTCCTTCTTGGAAAGAGGAGAGGATCAAGAAGTCAGCTGTACCCCACGCCTAGCACCGCGTGTAAGCCAGAAGTCTGACAAGAGCACAATCTTTTCCTAGACTCTGGTTCCTAAAAAATAGGAAATCCAGGAGATTTACCCAACCATTCCAAATGAAAATATTTGTTTGTGTTGGGAGATGTCTGAGTTTCAGATAATCCAGAGGAGACTGTAATACATGAAGTTTGCACGGGGCCTTTGCCGTAAGTGGCTGACAAGAACAGCAGTATGTTTCATGAGTTCATGTGTTTAAACATGTAGATATTACGCTGATTGAACACTGTTTGAAGCTGGTTGGTTTGTTTGTTTGGGTTTTTTTAAAAGTTGCTACATTCTTATAAAGGTAACTCACAAGTTGTTATTCCCTCCTATCGGTGTTAAAAGGTCCTCACAAAAGTGTTCAGAAGCAGATGTTCAGGAGTAACTTTAAGCCAAATTTAACTGTTCTACTGTGTTCAAATTTGTAATCTCACTAATCCACAGGTAGGGTGATGTGGTATAGTTTTCAGCTAGCCTTGTGAATAACGTTAGATAATATCTTCTGATCAGACTGGAGACTTGCTCTAAATTCACGCCATCAAAGAATACATTTTAAACTATGTTAGCCATGATTTATCTAAACTAAAACATTACAGGAAAATGTCCGGCTTCTGTAGAAGTCAATGCCAAAACTTTACTTGATTTCGTGGAAGCAGGATGTGGACCATAGTCATAATAGATACTTAAGTATGTAATGTATTTAAAGTACTTTAAGAAATTCTAGGGGATCCCTGTTATGTTTGAATTAGTCATACTGAGTTCAAGCAGTCCGGTTGGTCAAGTACACGCTGGCATATCATTTGTTGGAGACTTCTTAAAAAGCCATGTTTGTCACAATAATGTGCAACAGACGGACCAAGTTACAGACTCTGGGATTTCTGTCGATCTGTGTCTCAAATTTTATATTACTATAAATTACATTATCATACACAGAATGCACATGTGCTTCTGTAGACGTTTGGCAGCTGAGACAGAAAAATATTATGCGGGAGGAAGCCTTTGTAAGAGAGTTGCAGCTTATCAGAAGAAGAATGTTATTGCTTTAAAATATATAAAAGAGTGCAAAAGCTACTGGTATGGGTCTGTGATGGATATCCAGGTGATAACACACTGACCTTTGGTAGTCGGTGCCTGCTTCATTAAGCCGTGTAGTTCTGACTGTACTAGCAGAAAGATGGCAATGACACAATATTGAATTGGGTAAGAAAAGTGTTTTGAGTAAGGTTTATAAAAGAAACTCACACAGGCACGTCCAGCTCTCTGCCTAATGTAGCTATTTCATTGGGGTGCCTTCATTTGTATTTGTTTGAGAATGCTTAGAAAGAAGGATTTTGCATAGAGACAATCAACCAGAAACGCACGCGCAAAACAGGTACTGCTCCTCTGTAGGAAAGCCGTGGCTGCCAAAATGTTGAAGAAAGCAGACTTGCCTGAAATTATCCCCATCCGTACTGTTTTTGAAAATAAATCAAGGGAAAAGTATTATACTTTGCACTTTGAGTTTGGCTTTTATTAGCTGTAATAAACAGTCTTTCAGATTGTCTTTAGCAGCCCAAGCAAGTCTTGCCGTATATAGTACATCTTATTTAGATGGGGGTTTTTTTGTTTTTTGTTTTTTGTTTTTTTTACAGATAAAAATCATGGTAGACATCCAGATGCAGTTAATTCTGGAAATATCTGGGTAGCATATGAAGGGCAGAATTCTGTCTGTCCAACCTGCTTCCCATTTTTCTTAGGATCTGCTTCTCAATTTTTATAGGCTACACTGACTGGTTTAAAACATTAAAGGATGATATCCTGCTCCTATAGAAGTCTATGCCAACTCTTCCCTTTCTTTCAAGGAAGCAGACACAATACATACTTCGAAGCATCTTTAGGCATAAGAACTGATGGATTCTCAACTTACATTTTGCTGTCTTCCTGATCTCTCTATACAAAATCAAAGATTTCTTACTTTTCTTATGTTTATTATCAGTTCATCAATTTGTGACTTTGATTCTTAAAGTGTTAGCCTAGCCTGTGCGTGGGGAAGTTGATAGAAGAAGAAGGATTTTTAATTTTTCATTATTTTAATCTAGAGGTGTCTGAAAAACAATGTACTGAAAACAATCCGTGGCCTCAGGAGGGGCAGACGCCTTCGTACTGGCTGTTATTTCATCCTCAGCGCCTTCTGGGATTTATAGCGTGTATTGGCAGCACGTACACTGAGGCTGTTTGCAGCAGGTGAAGGATTAGGACATTGCGAAGCAGCAGCCTGCATGAGAGGAGTTGTTGAGTTATTAAGAGCTGAGCTGCTCATAAGCATGCTGGGCAGGTCAGACGGGGACCGCTGGTGGGACCACATGCACCAGCGATGGAAATTCAGGCAGTTGTTGGAAAAATCCTTTCCCAAGCAAGAGCTTCCCTCAGGCCCGGAGAAGTCAGTCATGATATATGCATCATCCTGGCTCTGGCCCAGCTATTCCTTGGCCTCGCCTGCTAATCCTCCACGCAGTCCTCAGGGTAGACCTTGGGTCAGCAGAGAGTCTTCGCTCCACTCTGGGGGAGGGAAAACAATGATAAAACGTTTGGTGGCGCTTGGCTGGGTGATTTGTGGCCAGGCAGCCCACTTCATGCCCAGTCTGCACAAAGATTTTTGATTTCAACCTTGCTTTGCCATCACTCTTCCCTCGCTTCTGCACCTCCACCCTGCTCTAACTTCTGCTGGGTCTCAGCTCCCGCACCACCGCTCTGGGCAGCGGGGAGTGACAAAGACACGCAAAGCAACCAACACTAGGAACGTTCAGCATCTTCCAGAGCTGTACACCTGTGGTTTCGGTCAAGAAATAAAACATGATTCAACCCTAAAGTTCAGCCATCCCAATTTAGAGCCCCTCTTGCAGCACAAGCTGCGAGACCAGAATGCGTGAATTATAAATATAACGACAGGCAAAATGATGGACTGTGGAATAACATGATAGAGTTTAGATTGCAGATGCTCCCCCAAAATGTCTGCTAACATAAACGCCAAGAAACCTACATGCAGCTATTTGAATGTGTCTTTATGGGTCTGTTTCTACCCCATAAATCATTGGTTTTGCTGTGCTATACCCTTCTTCATGGCAAAATGGTTGGGAAAAGAGACTTTCTAAATTTTTTTTTCACCCCCATCTGGTGGGGACGCAGCACTGGGTAAACATTCAGTTCTGGCACCATGACAAGAACTGGTGTAGCCGCTTTTATCATCCCTGTCTTTAACTCTGAGCAATTTTCTGGAGCAAATGTTAGCATTCCAACAGTCCTCCTCCTTTTATTTATTGGTTGCAGGGATGTGGAGTAGCACATCTGGAAACCTGCTAGCAGCCCAGGACTACTGTTTAAATAAACTGCAACCACCGTCTCTTGATTTGGTTGGTAAGAATGGTGCGTTGCCACAATAAAACCAAAATCAAAATGTGATGTTTCTAATTAGAAGCTGTGTTCCTGTGGGGTTTTTAATTATTTTTTTTTTAAATTATCTATTTAGTGATTTAGATAAATAGTTCGGAAAGAAACGAATCAGTGGACTGATTGTTGTATTTAGTTAGCTGTTCTTTGTATATATCCCTGGCCCGTATGAAAAACAACCATATGTTTTTTCTTTAGAAAATGTTGGCCCCCGACTCATGCATTCTTTCCTTCAAGAATGCAGGAGGGCAACCAAGCAGAGAGGTTATATCCTCCTCAGGAATTCTCTTTTGAGATAGGCTTTTGGTTCCCTTCAATCCTAAAATCAAATGAAATCTGACAAAGGAGTTATATTGTTTCTTAACACATTTTAAGATATTTCCCAGTTTGGGGTGACAAGTAAAGGCCAACTGTATTTTCTAGTACTGGTTAGAAAGAGTGTCCAGAGTTAATGCTGTGCGAGATTTATGTGACTGTGCTTAAAGACATTTATATTCATTGTGTTTTTTTAGCATACACTGTATTTCCACTTAACGGGCAGTCTACAGCGAGAAAAGATGGTGCCTGAAAAGAATGAGTTGTATTTTAAAAACGAATTCAGCTATTTTTAAATCTTGGTGCTGTCAAAACAAACAAGCAACTCACAAATTTTGGTTAGCAATGTCCTGTTTCCCATGCTTTCTGTGCTATGTCTAAACATACACATCACTTCAGGCTTCGTGTGCTAAATGAAGCTGACGTATGCTTACCTTGGTGCTTAGCAGTTTACAAAATCATTGCTCTCTTCCGTGGTTTTGTTCTATGCCACAGCTGTTTCAAAATTAATGTCAGTTCCTGTCCCAGCTCCATCTATTTCCTTGCCCTTGTGGAAGCTCTTCCTCCTATCAATGCTGTCTACTTGAGTCTAGTTTTATTGGTTTACTATTTTACTAGTTTTAGTATTTTTGCTCTTTTAATACTGGTGCTAAAACTATCGTTTCAGTAGTTTTGCGTGATTTTTTAAATTTATTTCTAAATCACACAGTGGGAGAACTGAAATGGCAACAGAATCACCAGTGAGTTCACAATGTGCATTTTGTCTTACCATCATCTAAAATCAGGAGAGGAGAGAATTTAGAGTGGCTTTTTTTGTAGTTGTGGGAAGCTAATAGCAGGTTCTTACCCTTTCCCAGAGCCTAGAAACCATTAGCACTTCTTAATTTTTCTCTAGAAGACAAAAGCTCAAATAGCTATTTAGAAAGTGGGTTTATGGCAAAGTCCCCCAGAGAGGAATTGTTAAGGAAGAGAGCATATCCATGTTTATATGATGTGATGCATTTACTCCCCAAAGGAGATGAGGGCTTTAGCCCATCCCTTCAGAGGACCGCCCCACGAGATGCACAATCCAGCCCCAGAATACCATTTGAGGGACTTGGGCTTCTATTTAGAGGTAAACCTTCGTTATTAGATCACTATTTTCAAAATAGTTCAGCAAGAGCCTCTGGGCTAAATCCAAGCGTCTGTGTTCTCTGGGGTCAGGCGCGGGAGAGACGTATATCCAGGTTGGCAAAGGGCTCAGGTTGGCCAGCACAAGCTGAAATATCTGTGAAAATGATGAAAGTTAGTTTTTCACTCAGGTTAAAATCACAGACAGAACTTCAGCTTTGAAACCAACTCAAACTGATGGTGGATTTTATTTGGACAAGGCAAGCAGAGTGAGAAATACACGTTAAAGATGTTAATTCCCTGTTGTTCAGACTTACTTGTGGGCTTTTAGAAAAGTCCTCAATTTAAGTGCACGCCTCTCCGTTCAAGCATTTCTCGCATGTATAATTTCTGCTCTCTGTTGGGATCATGGAGAATCCAGTGAGTAATAGGTGGGCTTATTTAGGATGGAATAAACTCCTAGCTGAGGTTTGTTGCATGAGCTGTTCTTGATTTGACTGCATTCAACAAAAGAAGGAAGATTATTTTATATAATGCAAGATCTTCTAATTTGCAAATTCTTAATGAGGTTAACGTACTTCTCTTCTTTTAGAGTCTTGGAAAGCATAAGATAAGATGTAGTAACATAGCCAAAAGTTTTAATCTCTCTGCAGACATTCTTGGAATTGTAGTTGAAAATATCAAGTTTTATTAAGTAACTAAATCTTTTGATTCTTTGCATTCCTCAAAAGTAAAAGAAATCCGGACTGTTGATAGAAACAACATTATTTATTCAGAAATTTTGGTTAGTCATAAACGTTGGTTAGGATTGTTGTCTCTTTCAAGGAAAATAATTGTATGCCACCTAAAAAGACTGAGTGCAGGTGATGGTCTTTCTGTATCAAGTTACCTTATCACTTATGAGGTAAACAGGAATATCCAGTAATTCAGTGTTGTTTCTCATCATCCGGAATTTCTTACAAGAACCTTGTAAAAATAAGAAAGGAAAAAAATACCAATACAAATACCAGCTTTGCCAGGGATGCGTGTGCCATGAACTGTCAAAGCTGATTTCCGCTCCTTCTTAAAGGGTTAATTGAATAAAAAGCAATTTATCATCATCTTTCATGCAGGATTACAGATTAACCTGATTCAATTTTGAAATCTTTTCAGTCATAAGTGATAAAAGTATTGGTATATGTTAAGCTGAGATCAACTGTACGATGTACTGTACAGTATGGAAGACATGGTTCAAAGAAGTTCTTACCATTCTTTTTCAAGTAGCTTATCAGCTTGGTAGGGATATTTTTTCTCCTTTATTTCCACCCATGTTGGAAATTTCCATCGCACGGTCGGGTAAAAGTCCTTTCTTGCTTTGGCTGCAATGCCATTGTTTTCTCAAGTTGTGTGTTTCTATCTTGGGCTAATTTCTTGAGTGTCACAAAAGACTCGGGTGCACTTACAGTCACGTGTAGCAAATATGAATGGGGTGCAGTCACTTTAGGGACATGCTTAAATTAGTGTGAAGTTCATTAAACGAGCCACTTATCGTCCTGATCCTGTCTCCTGTCCCATGCACGGTCTTGAGATCTACATCTCTCAGCCCTACCACCGCTGCAGTACAGCTTTTTTGAACGTATATGGGACAGTCAGTTAGGCGCTGTTACCAGTAAACAGTTTACTGTGAACATACAGAGAGAGGATGATGAAAGCGTGAGAACTGAACACGTGAAATATGCCAGAGCAATTCAGTTTTCATTGAATTTTGCCATGGTACAGAAAAACATTGTGCAGTATTGATCCAAATGAATGAAAAGGTCAGTATCAGATCTTTAAGCTGTCTTCGCTGCTGTTCTGGCTTTTTTTTTTTTTTCCCTTTTTTTTTCTTTACTATTATTTCTTAACTTCTTGGTGCTAGTCTGAGGGCAAAAAGTGGATATACCTCTGAAAAAAAAATCAGGTACATTTATTTAAAGTGGAAGACAAGCTGGAATACAATGCTTAATATGTAGGATTTAGAAGACAATCGAAAAATTAAAGGAAGAAAAAATTGTCAGTTTGTAAATTTTCAGGCTGTTACATTTCCTGTCTTATCTCTTCATCCATCTTGCTATGATTAGTTTGGAAGTTTTAAAGGAAAATTAATTTAAAATTATTGTCTTTCTGCTTACATCACTTTCATATGAAATTCTACATCAAATGTGCTAATGAATTCACTGAACGTAATCTGTTTTGCAGAAGAATAAGATAACTAGAGGAGTCATTGAGCTATGCAATTTCTCAGCCTTTGAGAAATACTAAGATTTTTCCAGTCTTGGTGATCTTAAACCATTTTTAAAATTAAACGTTACACCTTATAAATTGAAAGTCTGCTAGCTCACTCTTCAAATACAAAGCTACAATTTCAGGAAGCCTTAATTGCAAGGATAAAATGAGTAAAACATGCACATATGGCCTGGACACTTATCCTGCTGGTTAATCTTCACTATTTATACAGGGTGTTTTTAAAGCATAATTCAAAATCATGCATTACAGGAATTGCGCTGTGGGATACTCAGGAGTCGCAAGCAGTCGAAAATTGCCTTAGTCAGCAGTCCCTGCAGGAGCCAGCTTCTCTCTTTTTTGTGTTTACAGCAATAACTTATAACAAGGAGAAGTAATTTGGTGGTTTTAAGAAAATATTTTTTTAAATGTCTCTGCCTTTCTTTTAAGTTGCAGTTCCACTTTCTTGAAATCTTACTTCGACCACCGGAGACCTTGGTGGTGCATGTGGCCATGCCCACCCTCCCAGAACCACCGGCAGTGCAGGCACAGGGAGATCATAGATTTGGGTTGGAAGGGACCTTTAAAGGTCATCTAGTCCAACCCCCCTGCCATGAGCACAGACATCTTAACTAGATCAGGTTGCTCAGAGCCCCGTCCAACCTGACCTGGAATGTTTCCAGGGATGGGGCATCTACCACCTCTCTGGGCAACCTGGGCCAGCGTATTACCACCTTTGTCATGAAAAATTTCTTCCTTATATCTAGTCTGAATTTTCCCTCTTTTAGTTTAAAACCATTACCCCTTGTCCTCTTGAAACAGGCCCTGCTAAAAACTTTGTCCCCATCTTTCCTGTAGCCCCTTTAAGTACTGGAAGGGGCTATAAGGTCTCCTCGGAGCCTTCTCTTCTCCAGGCTGAACAGCCCCAACTCTCTCAGCCTGTCCCCATAGCAAAGGTGCTCCAGACCTCTGATCATCTTTGTGGTCAATGCGCCCTTATGACCAGTCATTTGCCAGGGTTTTTTTTATGAGCATTATATTCAGCTGTGAAAAATTTTCCTTAAAGGTTCATTTTCTGAAACATAGTTGGAAGAAGGCAACTTCTTGCTCTGAGATTCAGAGCAGTTCTGGCTGAGAAACTTGCGATACCTGTGCCTTTTTCTGAGGACTGTCTCCAATGACCTACAGCTGCGATGTTAACGGATTACAAGTGTATGTCAAGGGGTTTATGGCACGTAGGATTAATGCGTGTGCTTTTCGTGGAAGGAGAATGAAAACTGACAGCCACAAGTTGCTAACTGGGGTCTGCCGATGTCAGCAGCGCCGTATCCAGCTTATGCTGTGGGTGTTGGAGCAGGACTCTTTCAGCCTTTCCTTTGTATATTTTGAAATTTGCTAAACAAAAGCAGCAATGGGTAAAAACGCTAAATTGGAGGAATATATTATCTACCATTTTTCAGATGTGTAAGTGATAAGTTTGTGATAATGTGCGTGCGTATTTGTAGAAAGAGATTGTTACATTGAAGTTGCGCTAAGTTCTGTTAAACCAGCTTTGGGAACAACTACTACTGAGAAAAACTCTGATTTGGCCCACTCAGAAATTTGGAAAACCTGGGTTCCTTCACAGTGTCGTTCACCAGTCGCCCGCTGAACTGCATGAGAATAGGGCTACCTTCAAATCTCTTTATTATGTTTGTTTATTAACTGCTTATTTCAGCTTTTGTCTCACAATATCCTAGGTTCGCCAGTTTTTTAAGACTTAGTATGGAAGCCTGTAGCGAAAAATTGAGTAAGAGGAAAATAAAACACAATCAGCATATCCAGCCAGGACGAATATTTGTGGTGCAGTCTTGTAAAAAGAAGTACTTATTTTTCTTATTTTGCATACGCGCTTTCTTTTGTGTTCCCAGTAAATAAGTTAATTTAAGGTCATCCACGTTTCAAATCAAGCTTCGTGTGCACTGGAAAGCCAAAGCGTAATGCGAGCTAGTTGCATATTAGCGTACTCTAGCTCCATATTTCTTTTAAAACTCACCAGTTGTATGAGGCTCGGCACACTCTGTCTGCATTTAAATGCATTTGGAAAGATTGGCCACTTTATTGTGAGAAAGGCCTTGTTTACTTGAGTGAAAAAGTTAATGCTCTGTAATAACACATACAACTTCTAGCCCTGGGACTCATTCACTGAGTGTTTGACTGGAGAAGTGAAATCCGCTTTGTTGCAAAGCAACACATTTCAGTGAAGCAAAAATTCCATTTCTGTTAAATCGCTTTCCAATTTTCAGGATAATGATGTGTTTAATTTACCACAAAACATGGTAAACTGCCTGCAGTATGAGTTTTGATTAGTCATTTAGATTCATTTTATTTAATTTTAATCCCTTTTTTCATTTTAGTGAAATGTATCTGTAGGGTTTTTTTGCTTAAGTTTATTGTTAGTTTTCTAGCACTTAATTGTGATATTTTAATGCTGGCAAAACCTTTGAGTTCCTGGTTTCTGAAAGGAATGATGGTTTTACTATCTGGTGCTAACCATGGCACAGACAGGACCCAGAAGCCATTAAAGCTTCAAACAATACGTGGATAATGTGCTGAACACATTCTCCTATTTCTAATTTTTACTGTGAGCCCTACGGTACCACACAGCTGAGATAATTTCCAATAGCATCATCTTTTCCTGACTTTTCTTGAAGAATGGAAATGGCTCTGCATTCCTTCAATTGCTTGCTTTTACTGCTCCAGTCCGCTACGTACTCTGATCGTTCCCCGCTCATCCTGGTATCCAGCGATCGTGTGGAGAGCTGAGCATACACCGGAGCAGACGATGCCCTGAGTTTGGGGATTCCAGGGAGCCGAGACCACTTACCTTCCCCGTTCCCCAGGACCGGGGTGGCAAGTGGCGTTCCCTTCTCCTGAGGGTGCATGAGTTGGCCAAGGCGAAAGTGGAAGCAGTTTTTACGTGCATCCCTTGTGGATGACTTCATGGCTTGTAAGCATTAGAACAAATTAGGGGAATGAATGACTTATGATGAGTTCACCCAAAAATGCGTATCGTCCTCTCTTTACTGGTTGGTTGTCCTGCATTTGAGAAGTAGAAATTGTCAGGTGAAATGATATTTCTCCCCACTGTCACCATCCTGCATCTGGTTCCCTTTCTTCTACTTGCGTTACTACAAGTGGCCAATATTTTTCCTCCCCCTTCTCATGGATAGGGGGAGGAAAAAGTTGAGAGAGCTTGTTATAACTTATCAGCTGACACATTTCCAATATCATCATATTTTTGTGGCGAGCAGCCTCTAACAGGCATTGGTGAATGGGGTGGAAGACCAGCTTGTAGGTTTCTGCCAGTCCCACCCTGCTGGGAGAAGAGACATCCTTCTCCCGTGCTGCCGCCTGCCCGCCCCATGGTCCCCCACGGCTGTTTCTTCATGTCACCTCCTCAAATGTCCCACGCAGAGAGCGGAGCCCCAGCCCAGGGCTGGCCAAGCCCGAGGTGGCCTCTTGTAACCTCCCCCTGTAACTCGTCCTCCACTGCGGGCCTCCAAGGAGTGGGCTCCCAAGGTCTGCTCCTTCTCTTCGTCCCCAGACACATGTTTACTTGCAGATGTAAGCAAAAAGCTTAAATTTTTGGAAGAACATCCGTGGGAAGCAATTTTCTTCCTGAACTCAGCAATCCTATTTTGACACTATCCCAGGTTAATCTTTATTTCAACAATGATGTGTGGACATTTGTGGGACTGTCTGCTTAATGTATATGTACAGCTGTCACCTAGAAAATAAACTGTTCTGTTCATAGAAACAGACCACAGCACACACAGATGGGAAAGTCAAAATAATGATGATGATGATAATAATAATATATTAATGTCATTGTCTTTGAAATTTTAAAGATTTGATATTCACTGAACAGTCAATCCGATCTCTCCCATTTAGTTCACACAGTTAACTTTATGTTCTCCAGTTATTAATCATTTGATGGTTCTTTCATTCCTCCGCCTTTCTAGAAAACTTTTATTCAACGTGGATATCCTAAGCCTCTGTGAGACATCGTATTTTAGGATTTGAAAAAAAACCCACAAACACAAACTAGTAGTATTATAGCACTAGAGAAGTGCTGTTAAATAAGAGTTGGCTGACAAAGAAATAGTTGCTGCTTCTGCTAAAAAATAGTTCAGACTATTATGAAAAATGAAATTTTAGTGGAAGTTCATTAAGGGAAAAGCGTACGTTTCTCTGTGGCTCTGGCCCTTGGGGCTGTTTGTCAGAGTACGCAGAGGCTTGTGTGGCTGTGTGCAGCAATTTTATATAGGTTGTAACATGTCTGGTTTATTTAAAACAGTTTGGGGGCATCTGGAGTGGCTAATATTGCAGGATTTACACAAAATTTACTACACTTATTTATGCAAAATATTAAGTGCAGTTTGAAGAAAAAAAGAGATGATGCTCTAGCATAATAAGAATAACGGACTTGGGGAAGATTTGCTATCGAAGCAAAACTAAGAAATCTGGGAACTCAGCCTGACCATGGAAACTACTTCTCTCACCACAAATATGACATGTACATTTTACGAAGCCTACTTATTACCAGGGGCCAAATTCTGTGGTCCATATGCAAGCACAACTTTCACTGAAGGTTCACTGAGGACGGTAGAATTTGGGCCCCGAGCTATTTCTTTTCCATAGAAAATTACCTCATTTGTGATTTCCTCTTCTTATATTTCTCAGTAACTGCAGAAATGTGAGCTAGTCGTTTAATTTCAAGCGCATAAAAGCTTTGAGGACTCTCTGTGAAACTGCAACTTTATCTTTCAGCATAATAGAGTAAAGGAATAGATTTGTGGACGTGATGTTTTACTTAGAGGAAAAAAAAAAAACTTGGATAACTACACAGACAGGAAACCAATGTAGATGCATGAGTTTTTCCATCTCAGTAAAATGAGAAAGATTTGGGGGTTTGAACTGAAGAGCAGTGGCTTGGGTTGTTGCAAACAGCTGAATTAATATTGGACTTCTGGGATGTTTCTGCGAGCACAGCGCAGCCACAAGCTAGCGCTGAATGAGGGCTGGGTTACTTACATTACCCTAGCTAATTTTATTAGTATGCTGTTCAACCTTGGCTGGTATATTCCCTTTTCCGAGGCTAATATAAATATGTCCGCGCTGCGCTGTACGGTGCCCTATCGACGCATCCAGTGGGGAAGTGGAATCGGAGAGTAACAGCGTGGAATATCTGGGGGGCTGAGGCGAGGGCTGGGATTTGACCCTCAGAGCCTTTGTTTGGTACCCTGTGAATTTGGATTCCTTAGAGGGGAAAGGGGGCTGGTTGGAGCCAAATGGCAGAGTCAAAAGCTGCTGCTGTCAGTGTAATCCTGAGCAGGAGAATATCCACAGCCTATTACATCTGGCATCCCTTTTGACCCCACCTGCAGTACTGCGTTCAGCTCTGGAGCCCCCAGCGTAAGAAGGACATGGACCTGTTGGAGCGGGTCCAGAGGAGGGCCACAAAGATGATCCGAGGGCTGGAGCACCTCTCCTGCGAGGACAGGCTGAGAGAGTTGGGGCTGTTCAGCCTGGAGAAGAGAAGGCTCGAGAAGACTCCAGGGAGACCTTATAGCAGCTTTCCAGTATCTGAAGGGTGCCTACAGAAAGGCTGGACAGGGAGTTTTTACAAGGGCATGTAGTGATTGGACAAGGGGTAATGGCTTCAAACTGGAAGAGGGTAGATTTAAATTGGATGCTAGGAACAAATTTTTCACTATGAGGGTGGTGAGACAATGGAACAGGTTGCTAAGGGAAGTTGTGGATGCCCCATCCCTGGAGGTGTTCAGGACCAGGTTGGATGGGGCTTGGAGCACCCTGGTCTAGTGCGAGGTGTCCCTGCCTACGGCAGGGGGGTTGCAACTCAATCATCTTTAAGATCTCTTCCAACTTAAACCATTCTATGATTCTATGATTTTTGTGAATAAGCCGACAGCATGAATTTTCCAGTGTCAGCTCTTTGTGTTAGCAGATGCATTTGAAACAATGGTTTTCGGCTTTTAGATGCGAGTTACCTTTCTTTTCCAGACTGAATTGCATTACTGATGCTCTTTGAATGTGACTTACCCAAGATTAATTTCTGAATGATGTATAAATTGTTTAATCACCTGTGAAACTTAACAACTTTCAACTTTTCATTTCATTAGCTGCGAGATGAATGTCAATTAAATGTGTTTGGAAGGCCAGAACTTGATGACACATGCAGCAAACACCACTGAGGACTCCATTTCATTTAATGCAGTAATAATAAACACTCCACAGGCAATATTTCAGCAATGGAGAATGCTTTTGCAGTCTTTTCTATCTATATGTGCTTGGCTAAATGACAAAATTGGGTGGGGTGGGTGTGAGAGAAGAAGGAAAAGGGTAAAAAATGAGTCAGAGTTATTGCGTTAGTGTAACCTTCCTGGCTGAAAGTATATTAATTGGCAAAATGAATTACCTCAGACTAGAGCAGAGAAAGGCCTCCATTGTGCGCGGCCGTGGCATGAAACCTATACTCTTTGGCTTGCGTGTTCTTTCCTCGGCATCGTGATCCGCCCCGTCCGATCAGCGGGCTTCAAAGTCAGCTGTGCGAGATTTACAGCGCCTTTCAATTGGAAGCTCTTTCGTTCAGTCCGTTGGTGCATTAAGCCAAGTTACTCTGAAGTCTTTTGCGGGGAAGGACCTCCTTCCCACACAGAAGCTGCTCCCAGCTTCTTCGCACAATGCAGTGTGGTGATGCTTCAGCCTGAAAGGGTTAACGTGTGGGAAAATGGGTCATTATTTCTCCTTTTCTACAAGAGCTCAATGCCTGGAGCCCTTGCCAGGACTACATGAGACCCAAGAGCAGAGCCTTCCTCCTTCCCAGCCCTACGGTTGAGGTCCATCAGTAACCTCGGGTAGCAGCGACCCGATCATCTGCTGGGATGGAAGGACGAGGGCAGTCATGCGAGAGCTGCCTGGCTTCCGTCAAATGACAGCTCCGTGTAATATGCTTGCCTTGCAGTAAGGACTTAAACCAGTCTCTGGCCCAAACTATTTCATTATCATTGCTTTTTTCCCAGTCCAGCAAATGGTGAATTGTTGTCTCTGTTTGAGGTTGAAGGGGACAGCGATGCAATCTTGGGGAAAACAACCATTGTCATCACCTGTCTTTTGAGTAAAAGGGGCCATAACTCACGTGTTCTGTGCTCCACTATCACTGTTTCCTTCTCCTTTTTGCTTATGTTTTCAAAAAAGGAACAATCCCATTTTGGTCAGGGACCCTCAGTCAGGAACTTGGTTAGCAGAAGAGGTCTTGCTGATTCTTGGCTGAAGAGAAGTGTAATAGACTGGCAAAACTAACATGAGCTTGTAAAACTCTTCTTTGTCTTTTTTTTGGATTTGACAAAGGAAAAGCTTAAGAGAATAAATACTGAGAAATTGCACTTGAATAAACATGCTATTTCTCACTCATTTCTGCTCATCAGAGTTAAGTCTTAGAATAACAAGGCGGATGAAAGCCGTAGGTTAAATAAATTCAGTCTGATTTCCCGTAAGCCAATATCTCATCCGAGTGAGCATTATTTGCTGCTATAGATGGTTGCATCTACGGAGAAATTGAGTCTCAATGAGGCTGGAGACTGTGCAGCCTTCTCACCCACTCAGAGAAGGTCTCCCCAGGTCAGCGGTGTGACCGGCAGTGGAAAAGCCGTGGGGAAAGCTGGGGTTTGTCACTGTTTCCACTCTATTTGTTCTGTGGATAAATAAATTGAGGGCTGGAGTTTTCACGGCTGTCAGTGTGCCACCTTTGAACATCTTCTCTTAGAGAAACAGGAAAGTCAACCACATGTTCAAATTGGTCCTAATTGTTACAGGAAGGCTTCTGAGTGGTTCCAAGACCATCTTTTTCCACTGAGCTTGTATTACAAAATATTTCTGGAATTAGATGGAGCAAGAAAAACAACAATTTTCTTTTTTTTTTTCTTTTTTTTTTTCTTTCACAACTTGTACTTTATGTCGAGATGCCTTTGGAACAAATCTGACCCTGTCCTGCATGTTGAGTTGGCTTTCTTGTTCTGTGAACTGTGACATGCTCAAGCGCTAGGCTTTAAATCGGGGATGGCAGACCTCGAATTAGCATGGTGGTATTTGTAACCTCTAGCATTTTGTATCCCACTTTCCCGCAGGGTCTCCTGCCCTCACTGGCACTGGAACCATTGCTGTCACGGTGGATGATGTCAATGACAATGTCCCCACATTCGCTTTTAACGTCTATTCTGCCACGGTTCCGGAGGACGCACCTACGGGGACAGATATTTTGCTCGTAAACTCCTCAGATGCTGATGCTTCTACAAATGCTGTTATTAGGTAGGTCGTTCACTGTTGCGGTATATAATAGTGCCTCATACTTTGCCTGAAGATTTTATTCCCAGTGTCCATCACCAACATGCCATAAAGCTGTAAGATACAAAAGGACAGCTGTGTATGTGTAGCTAAATTATTTTGGCAAATCTGGCACTTTTTTTTGTTGTTGTTTATAGTCCTTTAGAATTATATTAAGGACAAATAGAGTCGCAGTGTTATTTTAGTTTCTTACTAAGTGAAAAGACGACGAGTTTAACTTGCACCTGAAGAGTAATTGTTAATAGGCTAGGCTGATATTTCTCGGTAAGTGTAGAGGTAGATGAATTACAACAATAAAAAACAAAGAAACCCTGAAACTTCAAATAATATCATAAATGGATTAAGGACTTAAGCTTGCAGTCTTTATATATACATTCTCTGCAGAAAGAAATACAATATAAGCTGTGAATGATAGTCATTACTGACTGCCATCAGCTTGTGTAGCCTTTGGAATGGCTTTTGCCTTCTATTTTGCATAGCTTTTAGAATTGAGGCATTGTAATGAGGGTATTGTTAATAGACATAATACAAATCTTTAAAAGTGTATTCCTGAAGAAGCTAGAAACCATTGTTCTTGGAGGCTGACAGACTTCTGAAATATTAATCAAAGGAGCTTTCAGGAAGGGCTTGTTGGGGAAGAGGAAGATGTGCTTTTCAAACATCATTAACAAATTTGCTACAAAAGCTGACTTTGAGGCAGAGTTAAATAATTTTTTTTTCACTTAATGTTCATATGAAGCCACTCAGCTTAAAAAAAGTACGGAACGTATTTTGCAGCTCTAGACATAGTTAAATTTTAATTTTTAAGCTCAGCAAGTCTAGAAACCAGTATCACTTTTTTCGCATAAAAACATCCCAACTAGTGGGTTGTGTTACTTTTGTGATAGGATAGATATGTTTGGGGAAGGCTTCAGTATATTATTTTGAACCTTGAATGGCTTTTCATACCTCACTGTAGTTTAGATGACTGCTTATGCAGACTTGGGTGCGTTTATACTAAACTCGCAGAGCAGGTACAATATCACCTGACACGCGAATACACGTGCTACGGGAGAGACCGCTGAGTGGTCAACAGAAACCACGACCTGCCCTGCTGCTGCATTCACATCTTTTGACGTGGTCACCAACGTTCGCTGACAGCCAACATCTTCCTCGGGTAAATTTATGGTCAGTTAATGTCTTCAGTTTAGAATGAAAACTACTCGAGGCAAGGTGTAAAGTTTATCCCGTTCGGAAAACCAGTAAAAAGTTGGAATTCGGCATTTTTGCTTTAGTTGCATCAGTTGATGCAGGTTAACTGGGCGCTGGGCTGAACACTGGCCATTCCCAGTTACACAGACAAGAGTAATGAAGGTGCTACGTGGCAGTGACAAGCTGAAGATTATCCACCGAGGACTGATTTATTGCAGATGGAATAAAAAGCAGATTCCTACTAGCCATTAATTGGAAGGACATGTAGGTAATCTCATCTCATTCAACTGTTGTGACTGCAAATTCTTGTATCTCTGTTTCCAAACTTTACAAAACAGGATATAAAAGTAGCTTCTTCATTTACTTTTGTTAGTTCACCACAGTTCATTCTTCAAAGTGTGTAAGAATATCACTGTGGTTGTCATTTATTTTATTTTTTTTTTAAAAAAAGGAACTAAAATCAAACAGATCTATTGTAGGGTAAAGCAAGTGTGTATAAAATACTCTAATATTTTCTTTCCAACTAGTTACAAGCCAAAAATAGAAACTTTATGTTTTGGCATCTTTAAATATTTGAACAGCATCCAAAATTACCATTTATTAAATTGTGAAACAATGAAGCTTTTAATTCTATTCGCTCTCACTCTAAGAAACCATTTCTGGCAAGCTCCTTTAGAAAAAAAAATTCCATACAAAGCATGAATGATTGTAATGATTCCATCCCATAATCAGGAATTATCAGGGTGCTCTCGGATTTCTTTAGTGTGGTTGAATTGCTTTAATATCTTTGCCATTAGTCTTTGTCAATCACTCAGTACCTCATAGTAGAATAGTTGATAAAAATATTTTTTTCCTTGGTAAGTAGCTATTTAAAAATTGTTTTCAGGTTTTATTTTACACTTTTTTTAGACTCGGGAATGTACTTTGTTTTTCTTGGACAGAATTTGTCCAGATTCAGCATTTAGAGTAATGCAAATCTTAAAATATGACTGGTATTACAAAACTGGCAAAAGCCAGAGGGACCGGAACACGTAAGGTTGTCTTGTCAGAGGTGCTGAGCACTCAGAACTCCTTTTCAGTCTTGTTAGAGCCTGTTTCAAAATCAAATCTTTGGTCTCCAAAGATGGTATGTAAAATCCTCTGCTAAAAATTTCATATAAAGTTAAAAAATGGACCATGTCATCCAAGAAGTAGATAATCTTCTGCAAAACTGTTACATACCCGTACACGCCGACTCTTTCTCTTATTTCTGGCAATAACCTGTGAAGTCATTAAAGGAGGCTGATGAGGTTGTTAATGGCAATGTAGACTTGAGCAGTCTTGTTAAAGGTGATATAGATAAGAGGGGTCAGCACAGACTAGTCAAAAGACCAGATTTTAAGTGCTTCAGTCAAATTCCTTTTATGCTAGTTGTCACCATTAAAGTTTTGGGGGTTTGGGGTTTCCTTTGGCTTGGATTTGGAATTTTTTTGTAACTATGCTGAGACACACTTAGATTGTCCAGTTGGTTTGCATGCAGTTGGACTCAGATATAACTCAGAATATCCTATAGCAAATATAATTTGTCTTTATTCTCTGGGGGTTTTTTTGTGCTTTTTTTTTTTTTTTTAAAGTTTTCATAGCATCTTTCCAATGCTAAAGCTTGAGCCATTCTATTTCCACATTCTGTATATGTGGAAGTACAGATGAGAAAGTCCCTGTCTTCTGCGACACCTCACAGGGTGAGGGTTTTAACCCTCAAGGGTTAAAACATTGGGAATTGCAGATGAAATTTGCCCGTCCTGCTGGTATTTAGGGAGATTTAAATGGTGCTTTAGGCTTTGTGCACATTCTTTCCACCCCGGGTGCACATTGCTGTGGCTGGAGAATAATTACATATGGCCATCATATTATATCATAATTAAGCAATTAAAGTATGCTCCTGGCATTCTGTAGAGATTAATGACTGAACAGGAGAAGCTGCCGCAGCTTATTACACAGGCTGGCTGTGAGTCTGCTAGGTAAAGCTTCTGCCTGGGGTATTATTTCTGTCATAATCTGTTTTGATTTTTAAAAAGGTGATGATTGGAATATTAATCTCTTTCAGAAAAGCCATTTTCTTCTGAAACTTATAGAATCGTGTACTTCAGAAAAGCTGCTACTGTGCCATACCAGGCGTCTCTGAAGAAGCACTGCTAATCACAGCTCTGTTGGGTTTTGTCAGGGTTATAAAAATGAGTGTGGGAATTGTTCATTTTAGCCATTTTTTTTCCCTTTGTTTTGTAGAAGTCCCGTTATCTGAATTAATAAAAAATGTGATATTAACTGATTACCTTTAAAAATACAGCCCAGTGCTCCACATATCTTTTGAGATCTGTTCTTCAAGCTGGGCAAGCATTCAAAGAGAAAGGACAAATTCACTGGGCTCGTAAGCCAGCGGTAGCCCCTACAACACACTGCAGTAAGCACACACCCAGTTTTTATCAAATCGTATTTTTCCACACAGACGTGGATGTGTGCACATACATACACACCAATCAAGGGTCAAATTCTGGTCCTAATTAGTCTCTATTAACATAGCTCGCTAGTTACCAGTTTGCTATGAATTCCTGTGAATTAACATTGAAGTCTCGAATAGCAAAACTTAGCTTGGTATCAGTAAACGATATGAATTATAAACCCTCATATTGTTTTGCAAAATTGTCATCCTTTTATTACAGAAAATAGTATTTCTTCTAATTATATTCTGCGGATTCAGTTAAGAGGTATGTCAGCCTTTTGGAATATCACTTAATACATCAGCCCAGGGAAATTGGTAGAGGATGCCTCCGGCAGGCAATTTTGAGAGGATATCCGACTGTATCTCCAAATGTACAAAGGCTCAGTCTGCTCCTTGCTTACTAGAAATCTACCTGTGTTAAGCAACTACGCTTGCAAATCCCCAGACATGTCATTTACGACAGGTCTCAAAATATGGAAGAGAAGTGAAGACAGATGGACAGTCAGAGGAAAATCCGTGTGTTGATACCCATCAGCACAGTGGTCTGAAAACTATAGAAATTTGTTATAATCTTACGGAGCAGGCTGCCTTATGACATACTAATCAAATTTTTCTTCCTTGCTTTTCTTTTTTTTTCTTTCAAACAGCTATAGGCTTACCGGTGGCAATTCGCAGTTCACAATCAATCCATCAACGGGACAAATCATCACCAGCGCTCTCCTCGATCGAGAGGCTCGGGAGAACTACACTTTGGTGGTGGTGGCCAGCGATGGGGGCTTCCCCAGGGCTCTCTCCAGTTCCACCAGCGTGCTCGTCTCTGTCGCCGACGTGAATGACAACCCACCCAAATTTCAACACCATCCCTATGTCACCCACGTCCCATCGCCTACCGCTTCAGGTAACCGGATCGTTGGTAGTGCTTGGGAAGCTTCAGATTGCATTTGAGAAGATGTTTATGCAAAGCTGTGCCGCGAGGGATGTTTCTGAGATGTTCCTCTGCAGCTCTTTTCCAGGTTCTGTTATCTTCATGTTGCATGGGAATAAATGACAAAGTTCAATATATCGCCCACAGTTTTTCAATATTTTTTTAGGGTTTTTTTCCATCCAAATTCAATTATTTTCCTGCAGTTATGTGAAGAAGACATAGGGTAAATGAGCACCAAGTGATAGAATTGTTTTGCCGGGGCTAGGAAGGCAATGGCCTTTTTTCCTCTGAAAGTCTCCTCCTACATGTAGATGTTCTTTTTCCACCCTGAGCAATTCTTAAAGAGAATTTTGGCAACCTCTTCCAAAAAGGCTGTATCTATATCAGATGCTAATTATGTTGCCTTTCCTTGAACCAAGTGATGAAATAAAATAAAATAAAAGTAAAGCTGAGCAGCAACCTTCCTTTTGTGGAACCTACATGCAAATTAGAGTGACTTGACTCAGTGCAGCAATAACTTTCTGATTCAGTTTATGTTTAAACAAGCCTGATAAATAAATAAAATAGAAATGGGTAGGTCCAAAATACTCATCTTTTCTATTTGCAGAATTGACATTGCAAAGGGAAAGAAAGGAGAATATGTGTATTTGCATGAGGATGGAGAGAATTTACTGAGTGGTTTTGCTATTCTGAGTTTTTTTTCCAAGATTTAAAATGAGCTGATACTGGGACCTCTGCTATCTCAAAACAGTAAAAGGATTTTACAATATGATGACTGTACCACAGATTCACCAAACTGCAGTCAGAGTGCTTGGCTATGGAAGTCGGTGACTCTGTGTGTTTTCACATGCGTACATGGATATGTGATGCCTACAGAGAGGATTCCAAGACAAATGGTTTACAAAACAAATTTTCCTTTAAAAGAACAAAAAAAAAAGGGCTTATTTCCATGTCTTGGGTTTTCTGTCTAAATTTTAAACAATTGCAAATACTTCTCCTTTTTATGGAAGAATGAATTTGTTTACATTTCTTCCCCATTTCCAGAACAGCATTATGAAATTATTTTATTATTGCATTGGTGAATCTTTGTGTGCTCTGACTATGGCACAGTGCCTTTGCGTGGTTCTTTTGGGGTGTTTACCCCTCATAAACACATTTAAAGACACATAGGTTTAACTTGTGTTTTGTGGCAATATCTTTTTGGATGCTTTTTGTGTGTAAACCCTTATAACTAAAAACGTATAGAAAGCCTAAGCCATGTTTGCTCTGTTTTTAACTTAGCAAAACCCTACGGATGCATACACTTTTTTATTTGCAACTTCCTCAGTTCGCTGTCATTTAAAAGGAAATGTTAATATCTTTTCACGATGTTTTGAAAGGCTGTTGACAGTGATGTTACTAGCAGGCATGGCATCCATTAAAAAAACCAAACAACTTTATTGCAGTCCAGTGTAGAGTCTGAAATAGCTTTTCCAAAAAAAAAAAAGGACGCACCCTCATGATGAAGACTTTTATTCCAATCACAGAATATCTAGCGTACATTAGGAAAGAAAAAGCTTAATTTCCTTGTTATTTTTAAATCAAGTTAAAAGGGGTAACAAGTAATAATAATAATTAACAGCATATTTGCTTAACTGAAGCAAAAATCAAATTTTTTTCCTGTCCCATTTCTCACCAGGTTTTGAATACTGTTCTTGTCTAAATAATCCTCCCCCTGGAGTATAAATCATTGCACATGACAGATCCTTGATCTACCTTCTATGGCATTGTGAACATGCAAGTCACGTGTTATGTGATTCATGAGTGTGAATCCTACTGTATGGAAAAGTGAGAAAGTCAAGCTGAGGGCATGGAGGAGGTAAGACCTGTTCCCTTCTGAAGCACTCCTTGCTTTTGATAGCCTAAGGCAACTATGAAGCTGCAACTGAGGCAGATGTCCTGGCCAAATGACCTCTTGACCAGAATATAAACTCAGCTCAACAGGAGTAAATACGATTATATTTTTAACATTAGAAGTTTTGTGTGCTAATGAGAGACTCATGTTCTAAAGTTGCAACTTCTCCATGTTAACAGGATACTCTACTATCAAGGTGGTGAGTCCCTGTGCAAGATGTTGTGCTCAAAAACTCACCATTTGGGCCTCAAGTGAGTCACAGCAGTTTGGTGTTTGGAGTTTGTTGGTTGGTAGCAGCTGGGAGATGTTATCTGTGTCTGTTACCTAGACTTGCTTGATAATTCATATACAGGAATTAGACTGCAAACTATTTATTCTCATTCTTGGCCCAGAAGAATATGTGGATTTGTGTGTGTGTGTGCATAAATTAATAGAAATAGAAGAAATAAAATTTGTTTCATCAGTATCAAGGAATGTAGAATATGTAGCAAAATTATAGGAAAAGAAGAAAATCATTCCAGAATAATGCTTGTCAGTAGGAGAGGCGGGCAATATATATTGAAACAGAGAATGACAGTTGTATAAATGTATAAACTTACAATGGCGTAAACCTTTATTTGTTTTGTGTTATTGAGCCATTTTTAATCAATAAAATGTGGACTGTTTAGTTTTTTTACAGCTTTCACAAGAACTTAATATAACACCAAGTTCTATTAATAATCTGTTGTAATACAATACTAAGATATATTAACTTGCTATTCCAAAAATTGCATCATGGCATACAAGCTACAGATACATAAGAACAGAGGAAGAAAGAGGGCTAGCCACTTAGAAACTAGTTATAGACAAGCACCAGGATATGTCCTCTGTTTTCCTGCTTAGCTGTTGAATTTTTGCAAAAATTTTAGCACAAAGTTGAGAGTGCAGATTTGGATCAAACTAGCACTTTGTTCTTCAGTTGGTTCAAGTTTTCAGTGATATTGATATAGATATTTAATCTAAACCATAGCTGAACTGGGAGGTAGGACAGCAGGGTATGGGTTAAAACAATGTTCAGGATTTTGAAAGCTGTCAAGATCTTAGTTGTTTTATAAAACAAATATTTAATAATAAGTTGTTGCAACTGGAAGAAAGTAATAAGATGCTGTAATGTAGACACAGGACAGACATAAAAGTGGTAATAATCTGCCTAACTGCCCAGGGAAGAAATCCTAGGGGCAGCACAGCATATGTATGAATCATAAAATCATAGAATATCTCAAGTTGGAAGGGACCCATAAGGATCACCAAGTCCAACTCCCTGCTCCTCACAGGTCTATCTAAAACTAAACCATATGACTAAGAGCATCATCCAGACCATCCTTGAACTCTGACAGGCTTGATATTGTGACCGCTTCCATGGGGAACCTGTTCCAGTGACTGACCGCCCTCTCAGTGAAGAACCTTTTCCTAATGTCCAATCTGAACTTCCCCTGATGCAACCTCATTGCATTTCCTCTTGTCTATCGATGACCACCAGAGAGAGGAAATCAGCACCTCCCCCTCTGCTGCCCGCCTTGAGGAATCTGTCAACTGTGATGAGGTCACCCCTCAGCCTTCTCTTCTCTAAGCTGAACAAACCAAGTGACCTCAGCCACTCCTCAGCCTTCTCTTCTCTAAGCTGAACAAACCAAGTGACCTCAGTCACTCCTCGTAAGTCTTGCCCTCGAGGTCTCTCACCATCTTGGTCACCCTACTCTGGATACGCTCAGATACTTTAAGGTCCTTCTTATATTGAGGCACTCAAAACTGCACACAGTACGCGGGGTGGGGCCACACCTGTGCAATTTCAAGTGGGACAATCACCTCCTTTGACCCTCTAGCTATGCTGTGCTGGATAGCTATGCGTGGCTGGCCCTTTCGGCTGCCAGGGCACACGGTTGACTCATGCTCAACTTGCCACCAACCCAACCCCCCAGATCTCTTTCTGTGGCACTGCACTCCAGCCTCATGTCCCCCAGTTTGTACATGTAACCAGGATTACCCCTTCACAGACAGATAGTCCTGCACTTGCTCTGTTAAACTTCATACAGTTGGTGATTGCCCAGCTCTCTACTCTATCCAGATCTCTCTAAGGCCAGAAGTCACAGAAAATGTGATGTATTTGTTAGAAATTACTTAATGGACTTAATGATTGCAAATCAGGGAACTAAAGAAACAGAAAAGCAAATTTATAAGTTAGGGAAATTAAATAATTTGCACTTTGTGAGAAAAACTGGAATAGGATTGCCAGTACTCACTATTATTGTTATTGAATTGAGACCGACTGTTATCGTGGTTTAATCCAAGCCAACAGCTAGAACCATGCAGCTGCTTGCTTACTTCTCACTATTGAGATGCGGAAGAAAATTGGAAGAATAAAAGTGAGAGAACTTGTGTGCTGAAATAAAGATAGTTTAATAGGTAAAGCAAAAGCCACACACACAAGCAAAGCAAACCAAGGAATTCATTCACTGCTTCCCATGGGCAGGCAGGTGTTCAGCCATCTCCAGGAAAGCAGGGCTCCATCACTTGGGAAGATAAACACCATCACTCCAAACATCCTCTCCCTTTCTTCTTCTTCCCCCATCTTTATATACTGAGCATGACATCACATGGTAATGAATGTCCCTTTGGTCAGTTGGGGTCAGCTGTCCTGGCTGGGTCTCTTCCCAGATTCTCATGTCACCCCCAACTCCGCCCCCAGCCTGTTTGCTGGTGGGGCAGTATGAGGAGCAGAAAAGGCCTTGACTGCCTAGCAACAACTAAAAACACCAGTGTTCTATAAACACTATTTCTCACCCCAAATCCAAAATGTAGCACTACACGAGCTGTTAGTGAAAAAGTTAACTCTATCCCAACTGAAACCATGAGAAACATTTACAAGTAACAGCAGCTAATAAATAAACAAGTTGATTGAATTTTGATGAAAGTATAAGCTATTTGAACTCTGCTAGATAATAATTAGAAGGCTAAAATACGAACTACAAGTAATTCAATTCAAGACATGCTTAAGCAATTCTCAGAATAATGACATTTCAAAGCTTGAGCTTCACCTGACGGAATACAGTGCCACTAAATACATCAGATCTCAATTAAAGCCCACTGACAATGCAGGTCATTACCACAACTGACTCAGTGACTTTTATGGTGGTTGATTAAAATGACAATGGACTTTAAATTATAACCTTTTCCTCCTTTTGCTGAACACTCCAACAAGGGAAAAAAGAAAAAAAAAAAGGAAAATAAAAGAAAAAAAAAGAGAGAAAAAAAAGGGGGGAAAAAAAGGAGGGGGATGGGGAGGGGGATGGACCCAAACATGACCTGCATGAGCCATATCACCTGCAAAACTTGTATTGGTAGTTCTCTCAATATAAATTAATTTGAAAGAATGTTTTCAGCCTTCAATTTTATTTCTTTACTTCAGTGATACAAAGAAGTTAGAGAACTATTAAGAGATATTTTCAAATAGATCATGAAAGAAAAAAAAAAAAAAACACTCAAAAAGACTGTCAGTTTGCAAAGAGAAAAAACACTCCTCTATGAAGAAAGGCTGAGTTGGGATAGTATATTTTGACATAAACCTTTTGCCATACAATCACACTTCTAATCTAAAAGCTGCTTTAGAACAGCACCAGGCTTGAGATAATAAGCCCAGGTAATAAATGTGCAGAGACTTAGTAGTTGGACTACACTGTCCTGGTTAGATTCTGGTATAAAAGCACTAAAGCGTGACTAAGTCTGAGCAGAGGTAGAATGAGGTGGTGCCTTTCTGTAACACTATTATTTAGACATCCCTCAGTTACACATGGGTACATCCTGTGCCTTGCAAACCTATCTGATGGTTTGTAAGCCTTCTAGGTAGCAAGAAATCTATCAGCATGGTTATATTAATAATAATGATTATGATAATAATGATAATAATGACAGTAATAATAATCAGCATTGCGGTATCTTCATTCTCAAGAGTTCATGGGCAAAGTGTCTGCCACTTTGGTTATCACCTCTATTTTTTCACGAATCCACTTCCCTGGTTGTTTAGGTGTAATTCTGCTGTATCCCAATGTCCCAGCCCTTCTTGTACCCACTCATTAACAGGAGAGGTTGAGCCAGGACCCACTTTCCATGGTATGAAGATGATCGGAGGATGCTAGATTTTTATTAGCATTTTACTTGGTGTAACTGTCCAGTTTTTGTGCAGGGTGGGATGACTGCAAGGGCAGCCTCCATAGAAAGATGTCAGGGGCTGCCTTTTCCTGGACATGGCTGGCTTTACAATGAACCCACTGCAGGACACAGTCAAGCCCATCAGTGAAGCTCAAGGCACCTCAGGGGAAACTTATTTAAAAAGGGCAAAATATACCAGACAGGTAGAGAAGTATGGAGTCAAAGGAGTGAGAAAGACTAGAGAAAACACCTAGGTCAGAGGAGGAAGACAAGATGCTATGGCAGAGAAAAAAGCCCTGCAGCCCATTGGGGATCCTCACTGGAGCAGAGGAAAGGTGTGAGGAAGAAGAAGTGACAGAAAGAAACCACTGTGACTGACCATAACAGCTCCCTGCTTCCTCTGCTTGCTGCCTCACTGAAGGGACAGAGTGTAACCTGCATCATAGCAAGGAGCATCAGAGGAGAGCAGAGACATTTGGAATGAAGAAGTAAAGCTGAACCTTTTGAAGTGGGGAGGAGAGATGTTTTCCCAAGGTATTTTAATCTTTGTTTCTTTTTGTTTGTTTTTGCTTCACAATACTTAACAATCAGTAATTAAATATATATTTATTGGCAATAGATTAACTTCCCCAAGCCAAGCCTTTTTTTTTTTTTCCTGAAGTGGTCATCAGTAAGCAATCTTCCTGTCTTTACTTTGATCCAAGAACTTTCTCACTCCTGTTATTGCTAGGCTCCATGCTGGCCCACTGAGGTGAAAGTATTGAGTATGAAGCTGGGTGGGGGTTTGGCTGTTAGCAGGGCCATCCTACTGCAGGTAAGATTTGGAGCCAGTCCACCTCTAGGACAACTGTAAGAAATCCATACTGAAGAGCAGGTATGCATAAATCCTCAGGACCTGTGTCGTAGCATGGATGTGCAAGGAAGTGAATACAAATTAGGTGCTTTAAATAGGTCAGGTGGTCAACAAGAGATTTGTTGGGTTGACAAGAGCAGGCATCATCTTGCAGAAGTGCCAGACTCAAGAGGAAGGGTCACTTTAGTGAGTGTACATTTGTGTGACCAAGTTCTGCAGAGGTTACAGAGTCCCAGCAGACTCCTGGGATTTGTGAGCCAATCGGAAGAAAACAGAGTTGTGGGGAAGGACCACCACCTTCACCTTTTTTATTAGCAGTTGCCACTATTTATCATTTGTTACTTCATGTTGGCATTAAACCTAGTTTTTTGTAATTTAATAATTAATAAACTGTGATCAGATTATTTTTTTTTTTAACATAACATTGATTTTTCCTGAGTAGTTATAGGAGTGCCCTACAACCGTATTCAAAGATTTTGGTTTTAGTTACATGAATCACACAATGGTTTTGAACTGGGTATTCACCACATGGTGGAGAAACTAGTTTATCGCCGTTTCCATTTCTCTTGAACATTGGCAACACTTATATGTTTTTAAAAGCACATTGGATTTCTTTTTTTCCTGACAATTATGGTTTCTTTAGTGGTTGATTTTCCTGAAGCCTCATTAACTTCTACTGGTCTCAGGTGGTTTATATCTTTCCCTTGGCTAGCTCATACTGTATTGTGTTAACCATGCAGCCGCATCGCAGAGTGTGACATGATGAATCAGGTGCAGCTTCTCATAATACAACAGTTTGGGCGTGGGGGAAGCAGGTGAAAGTCTGTGTATTTTTTCCTCTCTAGCCCTTCTAAATAGAAAGGAATGAGATGGATACAACACACTTCTGTTTATGACAGCGGTAACTTTTTCTCAGCCTGAACACGCTTGCAATAATAATAAATGGCTCTGTTACTCTGACAGAACCCCTGTGGCATTTTTCCGGCTCACAGGAGCAGTTCCAAGTTTCATGGATTTGGATGGGTCTCATCATTATTGTTTAGATCTTAATGAATACTGATAAAATATTCATTGGCTTTTGAAATTTTATTTTATTTTATTTTTTTAAGGTTTTTGAAATGATACTCCTGTGTGGGTAACTAAAGATATCCTGCAATAAAAGTCCATAAAAATGGGTCGACAGAATGAAAGCATCAATAAAATTGTCTTTATAGTTACTTCCAGAGCACATTTTCTGCTGACCTGGCTTTTATTTCTTCTTTAAATATTAATTGTTGATTTGCTAGTTTGAAAACACATCCTGGAGTTCCCCTAGGCTCATGGCTACATGTTATATTCTTTTGTTTTTCCTAATCCCTCATCTCCATCTCCTCCTTCACTTCCATTTTCCTGTCCTGAGTGTTTCCCCACAACAAGAAGGGTAGATTATGCACATTTATAAGTGATGCTTGTGCTGTACATCATTGAAATCAATACTAGAGATTATATACTGGAAGCTGTGTTTGTACATAGTGTACCACCTTATTGCAAAAGCTAGTGGGGGACATAATTTACAACTGTTGTAAGATCCAAGTGGTAAAGGGCAAGAAATAGAACAGTACTGTTCATCCTGCTTTGTTTCTTGATTGAGTAATACTTCTCTCAGCCGCAACCTATGCAAAAACACCACCACCACCACCACCTTCTCAAGTTTCCTCTTTAAGAGGCATGCACTGAAAGGCTCTCCTTCCTGCAAAGCCCCACTTTGTGTGCCATGTTGCCTTTCTAGCAGGTGAATCTTGGCTGTAATGTCCTGGTGCTTGCCTTTCACAAAAATGAGAGAGCAAGAGCCAGGAAAATAATGGAAAAAGTTAGTCAGAATTCTTCATTTGAAAGAATGCTAACTATTTCAATCTGCAGATCTTAGATTAATTGCTGGGTTTTGTCTAAATCCTAATGATTTTAATTGGAGGAAGAGGGCAAAGAAAACCTTTTAAACTGGTTACTGAAAATTCCTTTGCAGGCTATGCAAAAAACAATTCTTCATCTTGGTGGTCCCCAAGATGCAGCTATTAGGCCTTTTATTTATGATATATTTACTGAAACAGTTTAAAAACTGAGACAGCTTTATAATTCCTCATTCCAAGGACGATCTTCAAAAATGTTCCAAGATTTTTAAGATAAAAACATAGTTCTATCCTAAGTTCAGCTGCTTCCTTTAAAAGCAAAGTAATCTCCTCTCTGGTACAGAGTTCAGACTCCTTCCTCTGACTTTTATTGTGTCTATCCCTTGGAAGCCAAGCAGATTTCTCCAATTAGCAGAGTTCCCCCATATGGTGTTTGGACTTTGTGTGAATGTGTTTTGTATGCTGTCGTAGCTGGGAGATGAACTGAGGGTTTTGTGATCCAATGGCAACAGCTCTGCTTGGTGAGACAAAGGAAGCTTATCCTGAGCCAGAGGGAACTAACCAAACGTCTCTGCAGCTGAAGCTGTTCCTTCTATAATTTAAGACTTTGGACTCAACATTACCTTAAGCTAAATAAACTGGACATTGCGAAGAGGACAGTTGCAGTCCGACACAATAAAGATATCACAGAACTGCCCTTACTAACAGTGCAGCTTGTCACTTGTAACTGAAAAACTTCAAATGCTTCTTAAATGACAATATCTTTCTGAAAATGAAACTGTAGTTTCTGACTCCTAAAAGTATTGTTCTACTGACATATTCCACTGTGCTTCTGCCTGCAGCTCGATTGTGGTTAAAAGCAAGCCTTGAGGCCATAACTTCACCTTTGTGAGGATTACGGGGCTGATAATTGCAATTATCTTTTGTACTCTTTTAACAATTGGCCAGAGGAAACAAACATGACAAATTGTCCTCTAGAAGGGATTAGAACTATTTAAATAAGATATACACACCTATGGAATAGTAACACTTGGACTTTTCCACAACTGGTGTCATGGCTGTACAGGATCTGCCTTCTCTCCAAATGGTCCATGGGTAGTACTGTCTTGCTGTTTTTGATGATTTTCCGGTGTGCTATATTTCATATAGCTCATGATTTTTACATTTGTTTTGTAGTTGGAAATTTCTTTCCCACTCCAGCCAGAACCCTTTCCAGCAAAGTAGTAATTGTGGCTCTTCGTCCATAGAGGAATAATATGGATACTAGAAAACAGAGAGCTCCTTATCAAACACTGGTTCCCTCTTACTCAGCAGTCTATGCAGCATAATTTTGAAAGACAGAAATGATAGCATATTTATGAAAGAAATTTTATAAACCAGTTATTTTGTCATAACTATCTATGGTGAGTGCCTGTAGTAGTTAGGACTAGCCTGTGTGCACAATATAGACCTATTTCTGTAACCTTTCCTTTGGGAATCATGCAATTATGTCAGGATCCAGCCCATGCAGTCATGAAGAGAAGCTTGAAAATGCATTAGGACTGCAACTGAGATAGTGAAATTTTCTAAACCCACAGCGAATGTAGACAACAAAGCTAAGGATACCCAGCATGCGGTGAAGCAGTTCCAATGAAAATTGTTATTTCTGGGAATCACAAACAATACTTCAGCAGATAAGTTTGTATATTGAAAGGGACAAAACCTACAGTAGGTCCTACTCCTCCAAAACATACCTGTGATTTACTGGGATAAATAAAGAGAAGAGAGCTGCCCAAATCTATTTCTGCCTTTGACAGAGAAATGATTCTGCAGCAGCACCATCTCTGCCCCTCTGAAAGCAGCAGCCCCTCCATGCCCCTACACTTGGAGATAGGTGAGAGGCCCTTGCCATTGGGCCCAGAAGACTTATGTTTTCTTGCTGTGTTCTCTGCTGTGGTGGACAAGAAAAGTAGCACTATCCTTCTCCTGGAAATAGTGCAGATAGGTCTTGTTGTAGTGTCATTGTACTTGTGATTGTGCACGGAGAAGGCAGGACACGCAGCAGCCTCAGGCCAAGAGGGAGAAGCGCTTGCTGGATTCCTTTTACAAGGGAATTTTTTAGGATTTTTTCCAGCTGTTATTGTCAGATTTAACCAGCCTAAGTTAAAAAAAACAAAACAAAACAAAAACCAACAAAAACCCAACAAACAGTGAGGGGACAAAGAAAAGCATTCTAGCATTCTGCTGTCCAGACAACATTAGTGAATAGCTAAAAAAGTAGAAGGAACCTGATCTGTTGTCTGTTATAAACCAAAGGGGACTAGCATGTATCTAAATAGCTAGATAAAACTGAAATTATTGTTCTTCAGGCAACCACAGATTCCCACAGGACTTTTACTGAATGTACTTAATCATTAGTGAGGAAATAGTGCCAGCCCAAGGTATAACCATAAGTGTTATTTGCAACAAGAATTTCAGAGTTCTTTTTTTTTTTTTTCCTTTTCTAAAGCAATTATTGGGAAAACTTCATGCAGAAATATAGCTTTAACTTTAAATAATATTTTCACAGGTAGTTTATTTGATTGCTGGTACTGGTAAAAGTAGTAGTGTGATCACCCATTTGTTGTAAAAAGACTCATTAGAGTCGATTATTTTATAAACAAGAACATGTCATTTGAAGACATCTCTATTTGTAGGCAGTATCTAAAGCGTTAACTAGCTAAAAAGTGTAGGGTGGTTGTTTTGTGGGATTCTCAATCAAAAATATTTTCCTGTACATGAGCAAAATGGTTAATGTCAGCGTAACTTTCAAAAAGGCATTCTACAAACAGCCTTGGAGCATATACCATGAAGGGTATAGACTGTATGGTACTTTGAGCAAGGAGTATTTAAAGTGCTAATGATTCATTTAGATGGGGAAGATCAGGACTTGCTTGATGTCTGATGATCTGTGAAAACAGCACGAGAATATTTTATATGGGGTGGAATATCTTTTAATTATCTTTTTAAAGAAAGAAAAGTACAGAAGATGTATAAACGGTAGGCAGTCTTAGAGGCTGAATTGGCCTTGATCGGCCTTTGTTGGCCTTGAGAGAAGCTGGGTAAGTGTATATGTATATCTGTGTATTTATACAGATTCATATGCTCACACACATATATTTTATTTAAAATATTTATGCCTACCTTATATAAATCTAATGAAATTATGATATCATTCACTAAAATGATGTATATAATGTATCACTTTATATTAATATCTAAAAGCTCTGTCATGATCAATATGGCCAAAGGTGTTAATAATGATTTCTTACTTACTAAAAAAGGGTTGATATATTCACTTTAGTGTTACTGAACACGATGAATTCGCTTAACTCTAGTGAAGATATGCTATGTGTTGCTGTCTTGTAATAATAACATTGTAGTGTATCATCAAAACATAGCTCACTCAGGTAAAGAAAACTTTTAAAGTGCAAGTGTAAACCTGCACATAGCTCTTCAATACATATGTAAGTCTGAGTCATGCAGGAAGATGTGCGTGTGTATACATGCTGAACACAGACCACTGATTCAAGTTTGGGATTTGGTTTGTAGCTTAGATTCAAAATAAAAATGCCAAGGGAAAAAAGTTCAATACCTGCGAGTCAAATCAGATGGATAAATATTCACTAACATTCAACTTGAAATTCTGTTTAAGATAAACTCTTCCATTTTGAGAAGGTGACTAAAGCCCTTTTGAAACTCCTTTGACAAAAACTTCTCAGACTTTCGGCAGCATCCTTAATATTCACTAAAGCCACAAATGAACTCAAGCATTACACTAGCACTTTTAAAAATTCTGTGAAATTTGAAGATGGAAGACAGACCTACCTTTCAGACAAGGCAACAGGGAAAATTAGCCTGCTATGGACCTTCAAGTAGCACTGGCAGGAGAGCTAGAATTAAAATAACAGTTTAACTACTTTTATATGAATTGAGTTAACCAATGTGGTGATACTGTTTGGAGTATACGGCCTTTACTATTACCGCCTTGTAGCAATTTAAGTTATGGGAAAATATACTCTTTAGATTATGTTTATAATTTTTATCCTTAATTTGCTTGCATTACACAGTTCTTGGAGCTGTTAGTGCTGGCCTCGTTGCTCCACGTACCATATAAATACATAATCAGAGGCTGGAAAAACTTAAAGTCTAAGTAGTCAGGGCAGGCAAAAAAGTGAGAGACACGCAAGGAATGTGATCAAACTGATGTTAATGCCCTGATAAAACTGTTTTTTCACACAGGGGGAATTCAGATGGCAAAACAGGTTGTGGTTGAACAGAGCAGACTGACAGTTTAGAAAGTTCAAACAGGGCAAGTGAAGCCCATAGCCAGCTGAAGAGGAAGCTTGGAGGGACAATGAGCAGGTATTCAGCTCTACTCAGGGTGTAACCCAGCAGTCAGCACTGGGGATAAATAAAGAGCATTGCGGAGTGTGAGAGTATCGCCAGACTTTGGGTTATCTAGAGGTAACTGGAATAACTCACAACAGATATCTAAGGGATAATTTTCTGTCTGGAAGACTTTTGAATTTGAAGCTCCAAAACCTGCCAAGGAGTTTGCTCCTGGCAGGTGCCTGGCCACATAACCTCGTCTGCCCAGCATGCTGCATTTGGCTGTTTGCTGTTTTTTTCTCTTCAAGAGAAGTTCTTTACATTTTTTGCAAAATGTTACAGTCTTTTTATGAGCTTGATCTGTATATTTTAAACCATCCTACAATGGAGGAAGAAGACCTTTTCATATGAACATCTAAAAATGTGGGGGGCTGTGGTCTTAGTAACGCATGTATAATAAATTGTCATGAACTTAAAGTAATGAAAATGATGATACTGATCTGCAAGAGATGATGTCTGTTACTCTCTGTCTACAACTGAAAATACTGCTGCAGGGTATGCTGGAAACTGAAAACAATGATACAGCAATTCTGGATGTTCCTATCAAACTTTTCTCTACCTTGCTTTTTGAAGATAGATTGCCAAAACATTTATACGTTGCTAAAAACATTTAGTTAAACATGATTTGCAAATATAAATCTATTTCAATAAATGAGTAAAAACATTTTGAAATTCCACTTAGCTAAAGAAATTTGATGAGCATTGATAATATTATTTATTCTAATTTTATTGTACAGAACATAAGTGTAATATCCCTTAGAATATGGTATGAGGATTTCCAAACTTGCATGCAAACATATCGCATATTCCAGAGAAAAAGTAGCCCATGGAGATATTAACATAACATAGCATACTTCGCAAGTGCTGGCCAGCTGCATGAGGCAATGCAGAAACCAATGGCAGCATAATTAGATGCATTATGTCTTAAAGAGTAAATGGCTATAAAGATTAGAATGACAACAATGAAATCCCTGGGTGATATATTTCCATTGCAAAGAGGTAATTTTCAGCTTTTAAAAATATATTTGCCTTTAATCTATCTGCAGTGTTAATGCAAGTATCTAATACTAATTCTGTGTTCTGTAATAAAAGACAGGTTATCAATATCCCTGAAAATCCAGGTAGTCAAAACAATCTGGTCTAGTGGGAGGTGTCCCTGCCTATGGCAGGGGGGTTGGAACTCGATGATCTTCAAGGTCTCCTCCAACCTAAACCATTCTATGATTCTATGAGTCTATGAATAATCTTTGTACTGGCATTTGGTCCTGGTAATATGATCTACTATTTCCCAGAAAAATGGATACAAGGTACCCATGAAAGAAATATTGGGAGAAAACCATGGTCAGAACCCAGTGAGGTGAGTCAGTAGCTCTATGTCCTCTTATTTAGCTCAGAAAGAAAATAGTTTACAGGTGAATGTGTCATACATCTCTATGTACATATCTTTCTTAGGAAAAAGAGTTTCATTGAAATGTCTGAGAAAACAGCTGTGTCAATGGCTCTGTTTCCATATAATTTTTTTTTAATTATTTTTGTCCCCAGGGTCTTAAGTAAATAACCAAACAAATTAATAAATTGTGTAGTTGAAATAAGAGGTATGTTTTTCAGCTCCTTCAGAAAGTCCCATTGGTTCTGAACATATTTTATAAATATTTCAAAAATAGTTCATTGTACATAATGCCATAATGTTGCTGAGCTCAATTTCCATTTTGGTTCCCGAATGTGTTACTGCCAGTTGTGTGATCTAAAGCTGCCTGTACACCTGACCTTCTCAAATATATCTCTTGATTTTGCTTTGGGAAATAATAGCTGTCACGTTCATTTTGGACAGGTCATGTTTTTCTTCATATTTGTTGTGTAAAAGAGAAGAAATAACAGGGAAATACTACTCTGACAATTTTTTTTGGGACCTTCAGTGCACGAAGCGTGAACACAACTATATTGTAATGAAAATGGACTTTGACTTTTTTTGGGTTTTACAACTGACAAGTGATTCCAGACCTCTGTATTTTCTCCCTACTGCCTTGCTTCCTGCTGCTGAGCCTTCAGCAAACCTCCCTTCAATTTGGCAGTAACAATGTTGACCTTGGTAATGTGTTTGAAGAAAACCCAAAAGCATATAAAAAATAACTGCATTTTGTTTGTCACTGTTGCTTGGTGTAAAATCCAGATTGCCCACTGTGTTTTGCTCTGGGTATCACTGGGTATATTTGTAGCTTGGTAGAACCTTAGAGCAGATTTATCCCATTTGGGGTTATAGTGTCAGAACAAGCATCTTTGTTTGGGGCAAGACTTCTGTAGTGAACCTCTGGCTTCATTAGCATTGTGGGTGACAGGGAACTCTTGAAGGTACACAATGAAATCCCCAGTGTACCTCAGTGGTCAGTACCGGGCCCAGTCTTGTTCAACATATTTATCAACTACCTGTATGAGGGGACAGAGCATACTGGCAGTGAGTTTGTTGATGATGCAAAACTGGGAGGAGTGGCTGTGCCACCAATTAGAGAGACCTGGACAGGCTGGAGAGTTGGGTGGAGAGCAACATAACGAAATTCAACAAGGGCAAGTGTAAGGTCCTGCACCTAAGTAGGAATATCTCCATATGCCAGTACAGGTTAGGGGCTGACCTGCTGGAAAGCAGCTCTGCAGTGAGGGACCTGGGAGAACTGGTGGACAACAAGTTGACCATAAGCCAGCAATGTGCCCTTGTGGGCAAGAAGGCCAACGGTATCCTGGGGTGCATTAAAAAAAGCGTGGCCAGCAGGTTGAGGGAGGTCATCCTCTCCCTCTACTCTGCCCTGGTGTCATGGTTTAGGCTGAACTGTCTACTGGGGATGCGGGGCAACCCAGATGTGACCAACAGATGATTCCCCCCTACCCCTCTTCAAGGAGAGAAGCAGAGGAGAGAAAAAGAGACTTATGAGTTTAGAAGGAACTAAACTACTTTAATGAAATATTAATAATAAAATAAAAAGAAAGTAATTAATATATACAAAACCATATCAAGCTCCCAGGATGATGACCATGTCACTGGCTGGCACTGGGGAAGTCCCAGACTGGACTCAGTGACAGATGGGAACTGGATTCCGGATCTAGATTCCAGTTCGGGGTCAAAGACAAATGAACAGAGAGAGTCCTCCTGAGATGTTGGCCGTTGAAGAAAGAGAGAGCTGACCCTTTGATCCCTCAGTTTTTATACTGAGCATGAGGCAGATGGGATGGAGTACAGTGTCCAGTCCTGGGCCCCCCAGTTCAAGAAGGACAGGGAACTACTGGAGAAAGTCCAGTGGAGGGCTACAAAGACTATCAAGAGAATGGAGCATCTCTCTTATGAGGAAAGGCTGAGATACATGGACCTGTTTAATCTGGAAAAGAGAAGACTGAGAGGGGATCTCATCAATGCTTATAAATGTCTACAAGACGAGTGGCAAGAGGATGGGGCTAGACTCTTCTCAGTGGTGCCCAGCAACAGGACAAGGGACAAAGCATAACAGGTAAAAATAGAAGCTTTCATAACACTTATTCAAGATTTACTAGATTCAAGAGAACCCATGATAACTGGATTTCAAAGAATGAATTAGTTCTTTAGCTTCAAGCGCTGTCTCTAATTTTAGCTCCTAACTCATTTTTTAGCTTGCCCACAGTTTTATTTCACTATTCCTTGTTATTCTGATGGCCACTAAGTGCATTTCTGGGAGAAAAGTGTAAGAGGTATACACTAAAATATGTAAAATAAGAGATGTCACTTTTTACCGCACTGATGAATATATGATAAATTTGTTTAAATTAAGTCTAAAGTAAACTAACGCTAGTCTCAGTGCCTTTATAATAAAGCTACTAACTTCTGTGAAGAAAGAAACCACTATTGGAATTGAAGTATCTTATAGGTAAGATTAAAAAATGAATCATAGCACAGTTCAAATCTGTTTGGAACTTTCATTTTTATTCTCATATATCCAGTATGCATTCTTTTTTTTCCTGCTGCAGTAATTACAGTTATGTCATTAATATCATAGGTTACACTGTTCTCTACCACTATAACATCAGGTAAATCTTAAATTTTTCAACTTGAAATGCGCTGTACAGCACATCAAACATGAAAATTGCAGGGTTATTCCCCATACTCAACTCTAGGCAAGTTAGGATTTAGAGACTCTAGTATCTTAACGTACATTCTAGCTGTAATCCAAAGATGAAGTTCTGGTTTTATAGAAATTCAGACATTAGACATTCAGATATTAGACATTCAAATTTTGAACACTGACTTCATTGGTATTAGGATTTCATTCTGGATGTTTTGCAATAAGACTGACTTTTAAGATAAATGTAAAATAGCATTGACAAGAAGCTGCTAAAAGTAGCCTACTTTTAGTTATTGGCCAATCATTTTCAGTGCATCTCATTTTCTAGATTACTTAGTCAAAGAAGAAACGTAATGTTCTAACGAGTTAGTAGAGACCTAAAGATTTAAGTAACAAATTCTATGTCCACCCCCCCAACTTATATCAGTGCAATCATTCATGTCATTCTTGTTATCTGAGATCTCAAGGTATTAAAAGATTTGGTTTTAGATACTTTCTCTGACTCTACCTGTTTCTCTTGAACTTCAATTAAGAGAAACATCCTAAATGTTGACCATACGTCCAGAAATCAAAACACTAATGCATATTCGGAGCACTAAAGCCACTGGTGGCAAGGTGGAATTCTGAAATCACAGATTTGCAGTATAATTCAGGCTAGAAGGGAGCTCTGAAGGTCCTTTAGGCCAACCTCCTGCTCAAAGTAGACGGTAGACGGGATTCAGACCAGGTTGCAAACTGGGTCTTGCAAACTTTCAAGGGTGGAGACTGCACATCTTTTCTGGGCAAGAACCACTACTACCTGCCTCCAAAGTAATCTCTTCTTCAGGCTGAACAAGCCCAGGTCCCTCTGCCTCTCCTGAGAGATAGGTGCTCCCACCCCTGAACATCACACTGGTACTCTTCTGGACTTGATCCAGAAGTGAATACTAAAACTTGTGCAGGTGCAGAACACAACTGCCTCTATTTTTTTACAAGCTCGCAAAAGGATCTTTGGGCATTGTTTGTTACATAATGACAACTGAAACAAGAAATGGAAAATGTAAATATTTCTGTTTACACTTATTCTGCAATCATTCTCATAATGCCTTAAAGATTTTCATTAGCTAAAATGGAGAAAGCGTATACATAGAAGTATGGTAACAATCTCATGAGGATTTGAGTGTGCGTGTGGGTTGTCTGTATTTCAATCTCTAATAGCCTGAAGATGAAATTCTAATGGCTTTTAAACCCATGCTAGCTGGATGCATGAAAGCAACCAAATAGAAAGCCATCAGAAAGCCAGTGAACCATCTAGGTAGGAAAAGCTGGTGCTTTTATCTCAGCTCCTGAGTGGCTAGATATCTGATTTTGAAAATCATCCATATAATTTTCAGTCATCATTTTACAACCTACTTTGATCATGGATGTTAAGGTCAGGATGTGATTAAAGCCTGACACATCTTTTCTTAAAGATAAGTGTTATTTCAGGTAGACCTTCAGGTGGAATAGCAAGAACAAATCTTTCCTTGAAACTCTTAGCACGTTCATCACTGAAGTCTTTGTGCCAGAATTGCTCTTAAAATAGAGTTAAAAAAATATATAGTTTTTGGGGTGAAAATTCAGGATTTTAAAATATAAAAACTTTAAAATAGCCCTTCAGTGAGACAAAGATAAGGGGAGAGATAGTTCAACTCAATAAGAACAAGTTGCTACTGAATGTTTACTGGGACATTTACCTTTGGCAATCTCTTCTTCCTTTAAGAAGGAGATGAGTTTAAGTCAAAGCTTCAGATAGCATGTTAAATGGGCTGATCTACAAACTCTACTGAATTTGAGAAAGAAAAGACATTAAACCCAAGTCCAAACCTAAATCGTTCCTCACTGTTGGAGTTCAGCGTTTAGACCTTAGAAAGAGAAAGGTCAAAATGTAACTCTAAAACCAGGAAGAATTATTTTCTTTATTCGTTTCTACTAAAAAGATGTCCAAATCATACAGAAATGCATTGATGCAGTTTATTGTCTTTAAGCTTTTTTAATCTTTTTTTTGGGTCTGCTCTAGGATATATTTTTTTTTATTATTACTATAACAGTTGTCCAAACAAAACGTAAATATTTATACAGCTGAAAAGTATTAACTCGTCTGCAAGAAAATCCCCATGAGTAATGTAGAAACAAATTACCAGAGTTGTAACTAAGTGTTTTTTGAAGCACCAAGATGAAAACAGCATTTAAACTGCACTTAGAACACTTAGCATTTTGTATTAGACACCTAATTTACTGTTATCAGTATATGGTGTTCCTCCTTGTGATTGATACATAATAGTTGTTTACCACAAAAATCAACAAATACCACTGAAAGCATTGTGGAAGGGTCTATAGAAAAACCCAACATTAATGGTGCTTTTGGAGGAATGTGCAACCATATTTCCTTGACTACCTCTGTAGAAAATATGCATTAATACAGCACCCCTCAGCCCAATACCTATGTTGCGAAAAAAACCCACCAACTTTTAAGGCCAGTGATTTAGTCACCCCTGGGGGAAATCAGGCAGTACATTTGCTGGTTCCTCTCCTGGGTCTGCCAGGTAGTCAAGAGCTGGACTCTGCTAGCATTATGCTCCTTTTCTGTTTCTTCTACTGCTTCCAATAGAGACTGCAAACAACAAGGCTGTCTTCTTTTACGTACTGTCTTAACATAGTACTTTTTTTGGTAGCATATATACTTGCTTTGAATTAGTGGTGTTTCTGTAGCTACAGTGATCTAGGATATAACGTAGATAAGATTTTAAGGAGAAGTAGACATTGCTTCTTTCCAGCAAAATCAGTTACTGGACTAACTACTTAACTTTCTAATACTTGTTGGTTTGTTACAAGATACTACTAATCCCAGTAAACTCTGTCCTTCTTTGAACTGGCATTAGCTAGAATGAAAAAAAGTTGTAGGTCTTACCTAGCCACAAAATGCAACTGGTAGGATTTGTGCTGGTACCTCTGGAGAGAACATGGGTCATAAGGAAAAACAACAACATCAAAATAATGCGGACAAGAACTGAACATTCGCTGAAAGAGATTTGTATTATGGTGAAAATTTTGTGACTAGTTATATGAAAATAAAAAGCTTGATTAAGTTTCTCTTCTAAGCATTGATTAGACTAGAACCAGTAATTATAAACTTTTAAAAATCTTAACAAAATTTTGGCCCAGGATAATTAAATTGTTGGAATGCATAACAGAGTAGGGGGAAGGAGTTAAAGCAAAGAATATATTGACACAGAACCTGACAAAAATACCCATATCTAGTGCTTTTTAAAGTGCATGTCTATCTATCTATCTAACTATCTATCTATCTATGTCTTTGATTTAGTTTGTTACTAATTTTGCATTAAAAATTGAAGTAATTCGTCAGGGAACATTTGGGAATAAAAATACACTCCATTTCATTGCATGTGCTTGTGCATTTGTGAGTGTAACAGGGATGGTGATAATTCACTAGAATAAATCAGGTGCTTGGATGCTATAAACACTTAGGAAGAAGCTAAGCTTTAACTTGGGATATTTACAGATTTGAAAGGAAAATTTTCTAAAATTTTTTGGTTTAGACATTTCCTGTCCTTTACATTCTGTATATTTAGTGATGCTTTATATGACCTCCCAGTAAAACAGAGTTTATTCAAACACTTCCAATTTATCAATGAGTATTTTAAGGTCTTGAAGGCTGAGATGATTTAATAAGTTTCCCTTTGATACTGAGGACCAATGTCTGGTTTCTGGATGTCATATTGGAGGATCATCCCCCATAAAACAGTGACTTTGAAAGGGTCTGTGCTACATATGTATGACTAAAATTTTAAAAAGTACACTTTAGTATTTAACCTGACATTGCAGTCTTCAAGTTTGTGTGATTACAGACAGCCTTGCTGTGGACATGAGACACTTGGTAGCCAGAAAGTTTTCACCTTAAGGGGTCATGTTCTTAGCCTTTCCTGATGAGGAATGAATAGAATTGAAGTAGGATTTGGTTAAAATGCCTAATGAAACACTAAGATTTTTATGGCAACTGAGAAGATACCCTCAGAAATGTTTTGTAACTGAAAGAAGACACCAGGGATTTGATGAGAAGTCTTTAACTTCCCTACATTACCTTTCTTAGTAATTGTGTTAGGTAAAACAAATACCCTAGAATAAAATTTACATAACTCTCCAGTCTATTCCTCTTTCCAAGTAAAAATCTTTTCTTTCTGGAAGATTTTACACAGTGATCTGGCATGTGGAAAAATATGAATCCAAACGAACCTATTTTGCAGGTGGAAATAGCATTGAATTAATATGTAAGTTCTGATGTCACTGTTTAATTTAGTGAAGCCCTAGTAAGTCCTAAAGACATATTTGTTATGGCAGCGACTTAGACTAGTGTTATAATAAGAAGAAAGAACTGTAGAAGGTGGAGTTTGAGAAATTCGTGACAGAAGAAATACATTTAGCTTTTTCTTATATCTAAAATAAGTAAATAATGAAAACATTAACCCCATTCACCTCTCATTGGAAGAAACTGACCTATTGATTTCCCTGATGTTTGTTCTGCTCTACTGAGGGAAAAAATCCTGATCCATTATTACTTTTTACATGCAAAGACACTCATATATGTATGTAGATATGTATATACATATATGCAAATATAAACATATGGCTGCTCCAGGCTCTAACATGTGCCTTTGCCAAAAGAACTGTAAAATTAAAAACTGACAGCAGAGCACGGCAGTGCTGTGTAACATTTCTCAGCCGATCCTTAGGCCAGAAAAGTGTAGAGGCTTCTCCACAGAGTGAAACTAGACCAGATGATGTTCGTTTGTTTAAAATAATGTATTCCTCCTAACATTCACTTCCAGTTATTCATCAGAAAGGAATTTTCAGTGAAGTAATAGCTATTACAAAAAAGGTAAAATGCCCTGAGTAGGTACGTTTTTGTTGGCAGGACATATGCACAATCCTAACGTGAATGTTTTCATGATATGTTCATAAGGGAATTCAAGAGTCATTTACAAAACCCAAACTGAGGAAATTATAGCATTGCTCCTTTATGCCATTTATTCCAGTGGTCACCTGAGATGTGAGTGAGCCAGATTTATATTTTTACTCTGAACAAGAGGTATTTCATACCCTGAATGAGAAGGCCAACTATTGGATTAACCATAGCTGTTGAATCAGTTCCTACAAAAAGTTGGACCAGGTAAAATAAAAGGTAGGGAGAACCTGGGAGAAATAAGACAAGGAATGAAGGTCTTCTAAGGATGCTGCAGTACAGTGAGGGCCTGGGGTGGAGGACCTTTGATTCCTGGAGTAGGAAGTATCCTGATGCTGCAGCTGGCATCTATTTTTTTGCTTTGCTACATCTACATTGTGCTCTGGGAAATTCAGGTAAATTGGCAATGGAAACAGAGTGTACTCATGGTACTACTAACTATTTGAGTTCTGTAGGTCATCACAATATTAGTGCAAAATAAAAATGTTTAGCTGGTTGAGGGCACTGGGAACTTAAATGATAGAATGAATATTATAAATAGGCAGAAAAGGCTTGGCAATTGAAATATCATTTCTGTTTCCTACTCCTTTTCTGAACTGCACTGTGATTTTGCTGAAGATCCCTACTCTCCCACAGCTACAAGCACAAATAATTTTTGCTTATTTCTAATGAGCTACTTTCTTGTCTCTTTTTTACTGGATAGGGCCTAACTAAGGAATCATTGTTGTAGATCTCAAAGCAGGGAGAAAAGCTATGATACCTTCCTTCTTAGTTTTTTTAATAGTTTTTTGAGGCTTAAATTGCCTCATAAAATTATTGTCTCTAAATTTTGTTTACAAAGAGTACAGATGTATCAAGATAGAATTAAATATATTTTAATATTGCTACAAGTTCTTTAAAAGTTTGAAACTTTTTAGGCTTCCAACCATCCTTAGCTGTGTCTCAGATGAAATATTAATTATGAGGTAATCAGTGCATAGAAAAATTTGCATCATAAATATAGTTTCTTTCTTTTTCTTTTCTACTCAAACTGCATTCCAGAAAGGGGTCAAAATGGGAAATCATTCATACATTAACCTATGAGTAGTTTAACATTTGCTGTGCAAAGATGAGTAAATGCACAAGGAAGAACATTTATGTCATTTTTCCATGTAATCATCAGTACATATACTAGAGTGAAATTCTTATAAAGAATCATGATAGGCTTTCTTTTTGGTGTTGATAGCCAGAGAAATCTCTGAAGGTTCACATAGGCTCAAATGTAATT
>NW_009646428.1:569406-632289 GCF_000708025.1 Charadrius vociferus | reverse complement strand
TGTTTCTGACAGATCTGTGATCCTTCCTGTCCTTCCTTATGCATCATAAATATGAAATTTGGTGCCAAAATTTTCATCAGTAAACATCTGAAGTTAAATTTCACTGAGATAACATTGCATTTTTACTTGTTCATAGTATTTCAACGGTTTGGAAGTTTCTGTAAATCTTTGCATGACTTAGACGTATTTAATATCTTCAAAATTTCTCTGCAATACAGGACCGTAATTTTTAAATTTAAAACACAGTGAAATACTGAAAATTGGATATAAATTTTTTGTGGTATGTGAGTGGTTGTATTTTGACAAATATTCAGAAGTCCCTACAATTTCGAAGTCCTTAATTTTTTTTGATGAACATTTCCTTTCTTTCCCAGTACATATTCTTTTACATTTATTGGGAGAAGACACCAGGTGCTTAGCTAAAGGTTGGAAATCTGGCAAGGAAGATGTGAAGATGCGATTGTGTTGTCAACAAAATTTTTCACTATATTCTTTTGTAATTGACTTTAATCTCATCAGTGCTTATAAATATCTAAAGGGTGGGTGTCAAGAGGATTTGGGCCAGACTCTTTTCAGTGGTGCCCAGCAACAAGACAAGGGGCATTAGACACAAACTGGAACATAGGAAATTCCATCTCAACATGAGAAAAACTTCTTTACTTGAGGGTAACAGAGCACTGGCACAGGCTGTGCAGAGACGTTGTGGAGACTCCTTCTCTGGAGACATTCAAAACTTGCCTGGATGCATTACTGTGAAACCTGTTCTAGGTGAACCTGCTTTGGCAGGGAGTTTGTACTAGATGATTGTCAAAGGTCCCTTCCAACCCTACCATTCAATGACTTTGTGATTCTGTGACTAAGGATCAAAACCAAATTTTTGCAAGTAGGACTTCTCGGATAGAATTATATAATATCTCTAGTCCTGTTCCAGTGACTGACCGCCCTCTCAGTGAAGAACCTTTTCCTAATGTCCAATCTGAACTTCCCCTGATGCAACCTCATTGCATTTCCTCTTGTCTATCGATGACCACCAGAGAGAGGAAATCAGCACCTCCCCCTCTGCTGCCCGCCTTGAGGAATCTGTCAACTGTGATGAGGTCACCCCTCAGCCTTCTCTTCTCTAAGCTGAACAAACCAAGTGACCTCAGTCACTCCTCGTAAGTCTTGCCCTCGAGGTCTCTCACCATCTTGGTCACCCTACTCTGGATACGCTCAGATACTTTAAGGTCCTTCTTATATTGAGGCACTCAAAACTGCACACAGTACGCGGGGTGGGGCCACACCTGTGCAATTTCAAGTGGGACAATCACCTCCTTTGACCCTCTAGCTATGCTGTGCTGGATAGCTATGCGTGGCTGGCCCTTTCGGCTGCCAGGGCACACGGTTGACTCATGCTCAACTTGCCACCAACCCAACCCCCCAGATCTCTTTCTGTGGCGCTGCACTCCAGCCTCATGTCCCCCAGTTTGTACATGTAACCAGGATTACCCCTTCGCAGACAGATAGTCCTGCACTTGCTCTGTTAAACTTCATACAGTTGGTGATTGCCCAGCTCTCTAGTCTCTCCAGATCTCTCTGTAAGGCCTCTCCACCTTCAAGGGAGTCCACAGCTCCTCCCAGTTTAGTATCATTGACAACCTTACTTAATGTACATTTGATTCCTGCATCCAGATCATTTATCAAAACAGTAAAAAGCAGTGAACCTGCAATTGATCCCAGTGGAACCCGACTGGTGACTGGCCACCAGCCTGATGTAACTTCATTTGCTACTAAATGGTACTGCTGTTTGTAAAAGAATAACTTTACTTCATAAAAAAAGTAATCCAACTTTTTGATTATTCAGTATGATATCTGCTTGAAGCATGGTCAAGCTTGCAGGTTTTGGTGTCAAGGCTAACAGGTCATACAGAAGTTACTATCTGAATCTGCTTTTCTGCAATCCATAAAACTTAAAATTTTTGGGTACTGTCAGAAATTTCAGAGGAAATTTTACGTAAGTCGATGGTAACATCCTCTTTTTTTTTTTTTTCTGTCTTATCTGTTGTATTTCCAAAATGTATGTTTTGCCTCTTGGGGTATCATTTGCATAGGAAGGATTCGCAATCTTCTTTATCCACAAACACTCTCTGAGCAGTTTTCTGTATAACAAAATCCTGCTATTTTGGATTTTCAGTGTTTTCACTGAATATAGGTTTTATGTATATATAAATATATATTTGAGACTTTTATGAATATAGCTCTAATAGAACAGGTTTTGTACGCAACTGTGAATTTTTGTGTTCACTTCAATTTATCTTTCTTAACTGGAAGATACGGGATGCCAACAAGGAAAGCTTTTATACCACTTGCATGTGGAAATATTTTGCCTGCCTAATCGCCAGTAGAACAACGTAAGCCTGTAGATGATTCATCTGAACTATTGGAATCACCATGCTTTTATATCAATGCATTCATATTTTAAAAAGGAAACAGTAATACAAAGGTGTTTTATAAATTTTGTAGCACCCTGTAAAAGTAATCTGATGATGGTTTTCTATCTTTATTTTTATACTGGTAACTTAATTTGCAAATTCAACTTGATAATAAATTTTACTCCTTACATTATAATCTTTTTTTTTTTTCATGGTTGCTTTTTTAATTTGAAGGTTTCTTTGATTTAATCCAAAAAGTTCCTTTTCTGCTTACTGGATACTTTTTCCTACTAGGTGTTTAGAAAATAACTCAGACTAATGATTTATCTGTTACGTTTCATTTCAGCATCCTAATATTTTAAATTTTAATTTAGTAAAAATATACATTTTAGACCACGGAACAACCAATTAACAACACAAAATTAAGCCCATGTGGATAACATTGCCTGTTAGGGAACTAGCATATATAAGAACAAGCTTTTAATTGCTTTTCTAGAAATAAACTCCTCAATCAGTTTTTGAAAATACATTTTTTTTAAAAAGTGAGAAATTTAAAATGAAAATCCTGCTCTGTTCCTAAAACAAATCTGGAAAAAAGACTGAGAAAAAGAGTAGAAATGTGAGGTCATGTAGAAAATTTGTGACATGTTTGACATGAAACAAATGTATAAAATAGAAATATGTAAAATGACTTTAAGAGAATCAAGATTTAGCTTTTTGTCAGTTGAGTGTTATTTGAAATTAACTTGGAATTCTACAAAGCTTTGTGACCAGAAATATAGACTGTTTGGTTTTAACTATTTTAAAAAAGGAAAGGTAGAAGCTTTCTTCCACATGATTTCACCAAAGCCAAGTTTCACAGCTCAGAACTGACACTATTTAGTACAATAATATATTGATGTACTATTTACACAGACAGTGTTATTTGTGCATTAGTCCATACACAAAAAACAGTTTGTTTTTTTTTTTTTAGGACATTTATTCTGGTATTGTAGACTCTTTCCTCCTGTGTATTCTCTATAGCTTGGAGAATCCAGGGACAAAGAGCCTAGTTCCTGTCAGATAAACATTTTATGTGATTGGCAAATCAGAAAATGTTCAATCACAAGACAGCTATAAAGATGTTTTTCATCTCCAGTAACAGCAGGACATTAACAGGAAAGCTAAGACGACCAGGGAAAAAAAAAAAGAAAAAATGAAGAAAAAAGAAAAAAAAGGAAAAAAAAAAAGCACAGGAAAAAAAAAAAAAAAAGGAAAAAGCCCCATTGATTTGTTGACAGAGGCCTAGCAGCTGTCACAGTAAAACACGGTTCTCTTCCACTTAATCAATGTCAGCCTCCAACCAAATCGCTCTGCAGCCCAGATGAAAAGCAATCAAGAGGAACACCTTCATAAGCATGAAGCTTGCTAGATGGAGTTCAATGAAGTGTGTCGTTAAGCTTAGGCACTCCAAGTGTGATACATGACCCAAAAGCTAATCAGAAACTTTTAACCCTTTTGAAGTAGGCAACGAATATCTGTCCCCTTTAAAAACAGATTATACAGTGACATCTTCATCTGTAATTTTTAGAAGATATCATATTCCTCTTGGGTGTGCAGTCTTTTCTTCCTCTGTAATAGGGTCATTAGCAATTACGGCTTGTATGTCTCACAGTGAGAAACTACTTTAAATCTATTTTATTTTTGTGGAAGACAGCACAGGAAAAATGACTAATTTTGTTACCAGTCTTTCACAGTGCTTGCTGAGAATTCCTAAAGGACTAAAAGACATTTTTCTGTTGTTTTTATTGTAGCTCAAATAATGCATTTTGTTGAAGACTTAGAAAAAAGATCAGTTGCTGCATTGTTTCCAAAGGTAAGTCAAAATACTGGTTTTGCATTGTAATAGATTGCTTGACAGCTCTCCATGTAACTAACTTAAATTTCATGTTCACTTTTTTTTTTTTTTTTAATTGACCAAACAGAGGCTAAAATAGATTCTAGAATTATGCTGTCAAGTTCATTCACATGAGACAGTAAATCAGACAGAGTGCTTTATTTTACAGTTCACTGAAGGGAATGGGCTTCATCAGCAGTCCTCAGTGCATGCCACCAGCAGTATGCACTGTCATACTCTCAGTACTTGTAGCAATTAGATTTTTTATAGTACCATTGTTATTATACCGGTAAATTATATTATAGATGTGCTAGGAGCAATTTCCATGTTAAATTAATACTGCATCTTAGAAAGAATTTATTATTTTATTTATTGATAGCCTTAGAAGACAGGTTTTGTGGCAACACACTGTGTTTCTGATGTACATGGTGGATAGGAGAAAAGCTCTTTTTTACTAGTCTTGTCTCATGCTAAATATCTCTGCTAATATGTACTCTACTGTCCCTTCTTACTTGCCTGTGGGCTTATGCTTTCCCAATTGCTTACACACTAACAGCCGGTACACATGGCACTATTCATGTGTACTTGAAACCCTTCAAAATGATACAACTGAGCTTTTTATTTATTTATTTTATAGTCTACTGGACGGCATATATTTCTGGCCTAAGGGTCTAGCTTATCCCTCATGTAGTCAGTGGAAATTGACATTTCACTACTTCACAGGTTAACCTAACGTTAATTAAAGCATGAGGGTGCACTCATCCTTTGTATTTTCATGGATTTCATGCTATTATAAAATCAGTCTATTTCAAAATATGAATGCATATTTAAATTCAAATGTCAGACTACTGAATATGAATGCAAATAAGGATGCACGTACATGGCGGTGTGTATATTGTGATTCAAGAGGGGCTGTAAAATAGTTTTTTGTAAATTTACCACCTGGCTGATAACGATATTTAAAATATATCATGTACAATATATGTTATACCTTAACGTAGAATAGGATGAGCCTGTGATTATGTATCACTAGATTGATAGTAAGGCAGTACTTAAATTGAAGATACAGCTTTGTCAGCTCACAGTAATTTTATGATGTCCATTACTTGGAATCATATTTTCTGAGTAGTAATTATAGGTTTTCTGAGGATTTTCAAGAGATGTTCTGTGTTCACAATCTCCGTGTAGAAAAATGGGAAATGCTTCTGCCATAAAAAGCTTAAATGCGAGACAATTATTTTGGGAAGCATGACTGTGTGCTTCATCTGACCTGCCTTAGCTGTCCTCTGGGGATCCTGTATTGGTCACTACCAGAGACACAAATTAGCTTGAAAGGTCCTTTTGTCTGGGCAGGGGCCAGATATTCTAGCCAAAATATTCCTATATGACTAAGATGACAATTCCTTCTCCAAAGAGCTAACAGTTTTAGTATAATAGTAGATTAGACAGAGGCATTCATCTGAAATCTGTGTCATTAAGGGAGACCTTTAAACGTTAACGTCTGCCATACGTATGAAAGGTACACACTTGGACAAAGCTCCGTTGAATTATCATCCTTGAAAATGATCAAAGACCCAAATAATTGTTAAAGAAAATAGTGGGGTCTAAGTGATGTTCGTATTGTAATGTCACTGCTGGCTAACTAATCTGTCTGGAGTGATCCCTCAGAATGGAGTTCAAGTGGGGAAACTTTGTTCAGGGCTACAAAGACTTTCTGACACTACCCTGGTATGGGCAAATAATAGGTCGGTTTCCAGTCAGTAGGCCAGGAAGCAGCTGTGATGCTGATTTCCCTTTATAGTGTGAGTATTTTTGCTGTCATATTCAGGAGTGATTCAAGTTCAGCACCACTGAAGTTGATGAGATGTAGTCAATTGGTGATGGATTTGTTGCCAAGTTAGACAAAACCTGAGAAGCTCAAAATTCTGCTAAGTCTAGGTAAAATAAAATTAAAAAAAAAAAAAAAAGCACTGGAAGATAAGGACAGGAAAAACAAAAATATTCCTGATTTTACTTCAGGTGTAAAATGCCTTGTGCAGTTGTCAGAGACAAACTGAAATGACTAGCAAGTTGTGAAGGAAACATTAAATGCTGACTGGAGAGTAATTTCAATACAAAGACGTTTTTCTGTCAAGCAGAAACCTGCTATTGCAACAAATTCTTCCTGGTCAGTTCTATGAGAAATCTTTATTACAGGTAAGTAGGAAACATTAACAAGGAGAAGCCTGTGTACTCTCTCTCTCTGTTCTCATATTGCAATCATGATTTTCTTTCTTTCTCTTATGATTGTAGTGCCTGTAGGGATACTAAAAAAGCAGAAAGTTATCTGAAATGACATGATTTTGGCAAACAGTGCATCTTATACATTGAGTTGTGGGGCATACAGTGTGAGTGTTGAGTGCCATTGCTTTTCTTGGAAGAGCTTTATGCAGACAAAACTTTTCTGCAGTTATTAGACCTCTGTGCAGGGTGTATTTTGCTCTGCAATGTCAAACTACTGCTCACCTGTACTATTTGCTAGTTTCAGACTCTCTGACTGAACTAGGTGGTATTTGAAGTGTCACTAAGGAGGAATACAAGTAAAGTTGGATCATGATTCAGAAAAAGCTGTAGATTGAATGGTTTTATTTCTCCTGCTAACCTCTGTCTGTTGTACAACCTTGGGCAAGTCATTTTGCTCCTTTGTTTCAGTCCTATTCTGCATTGATCTTGGATTCTAAAATAATTTTTGAGCACGTATAAGCAAGGACTATGCACTAATTTTTGCTAATTTTTGCAGCATCTAGCTGCACTGAGTACTGTAGGTACAACCTTTATATTGACAATATGTTTCCTGTTTATCTTCCTCTTGGACTAAAGGTCCTGCCTCAGGACCTCCTGATTAATTCATTATAATCCAGATCAGAGTCCTGTCCTGAACAAGTTTTACTCAGCTGAGAGTTTAAAATATATTGGAGGGAAATAAAGCTGCTTCCAGTAATACACTCTAAAATAATTTTGTGAGTTCATTTCATGACATGAAGCTACACAGCATATCATAAATTTATTTCCCAAAGTCTAGGATTTATGTCTGCTTTACATCCACATCACATCATAATGCGATACAGTTTGACACACCATAATTTGTTTTTAATAATACATTATTTCAGAAGCTGGGAGAATGTCAAGCCTTTGTAGGATTTATTTATTTATTTTCCATGCACAATTAGTGACTGCTGTGATATTACTGCAGCTCCAAATTAATCCAGTTACTCTGTGATTCAGTAGGACGGGTGGCAGTGTGTTTAGAATTTCCTGATTTAAAAAAAAAATAAATATTTCCACAGGACGACAGTGCTATCCATCAGTGCATGCTTTGTAGTTACAGTTTGTTTCGTGCAAATATTTCACCAGAGCATCACATGCCACATGGTTGACTGAATAAGACGAAGAAGGAAAGGTTTAGTTTTTTTTGAGTTCTTGCCTGCAAACATGCACAAGCAAATATAAATATAAAACCCCAAAAGTAAGTATCATCGTATTCTCTGTAACCACCATTCATATTTTCCCAATGCGCTTAATGTTTCATCTAGTGTATGAATGTACCATGCCCTTCTTCTAGCTTGTCCTTTGGTCTTTTAATGATATGCCTTAGCAGTAGCTTTTGTGTTAAAAAGCTCATAGTACAAATGACTATTAGTCCGCAACATGTTTTATTGCTTACTAGTATTTCCCTAAAACTTATCATAGGTAATTATAGTAAAAATATAAGCATGTTTTACTGTTTTGGGGTTTTTGCCTTCTCTTTTGCCTTTCTCCTCATTCAGTCCATCATTCAAACTCTTTCTGGATTTTTTCATTAGACCATCTCATGTTTTATTTTTAGTAATGATGATTATTTTACTTACCTCTTTCAAATGCTAATACTAGCAACAGCACAAACGTTTTCCAACATTGTCTTAAACTGTACTCATTAAAGAAAGAAAAACCTAGCAGATCTTTTCTTTGAGGGGAAAAAAAAAAGCAGAAGAGGCTTGAAAACCTAGCTAGCTCCTTTATAATGGTAATTTGAAAGAAAAAAACCTTGTGGGAGAACACTTTTCTTTAATCAGAGAAAATTTGTCATTCTTGTTGATTTTCTGGGGAACTAAGAGATATTTTATTATTTTACCTTTCTCTGTGAGATTTTTTTTCCAGGCAAGACATTCTAAAGCCTTTCTTGCAATGTGTGTTTCTCAAGGTTTTACTCTTCTTTAGTTTTAACAGGTGATGCTTGATAATTTATACGTCTGTGGCATATGGTACCCTTCACATAACATGGTTTTTACCACCCAGGAAAGTACACGCAAAAGGTTTGAGTGGTGTATGTGTAATACTTAGTTATGTTCTTGATTTAGCTTAGTGATATCTTTGCTTTAAATCCTAGTTAGGAATTGGTCCTGAACTCTTCTCAAGGACAATGAGTTGCTGCTGTTACCTCTGAGAAAGGTGAACAGAAACTGAAAAAAAGCATTTCTAATTTGTGGTAGCTTTAAATATGTCAAAGAAAAGTGAAGTATATGATGATGTAATAAAATTTCAGAAAGTGTATTTGGAATTTCCATGCAGGTTCCAGGTAAAAGAGCCAGAACATTTGTGCCAGGTAGATCAATCCTGATTCCCTTATTCTCATACAACTTTTGTATTGAATTCCTGACTCGTTCTGCAGTTTTGCACAGCACTTAAGTAATACAGGCAAGCATCTGCACGAGCTAAGTTGAACAGTGAACTAGTGCTGTGGCATTTCTGAAAAGTTGCTCTTTGTTTTCAGAAGTTAAATATAAAATCCCTTTGTTTCTCTTCCTTCTTCACTTTTGTTACATTTTATGTTTAACTTCATTTACACTGCAATTACATAAAAAATGGGACCTATAGCCCAATTTCAAAAATAGTTTAGGAACCGAACTCTAATAGAAGAATAGTAGGATTTAACAGTTCAGATAATTTTAAATTTAATATTCAGGTTATTAAGGAACAAAGAGTCCTACTGAAAATTTCACTTTATTTCCAGCACTACAAGCTTGCATGATTTTACTCACTATTAAAACTAATAAATTCTGACTTATGGTTTATTACAGCTCTCTAATTAGTCTGCTTAGTAAGTGATGACCTACTGAAGCCTTAGAACAAACATACGTTAAATGTATTTCTCCTCAATTCATCAGATGGACACTTTTCTGTATCATGATTATGTTTGTATGCACAAACATCTAGTGGGAATAGTTTGACAGTAATGCTGCTAAAATTTCTGTCTAAACTAAGCACTTATCCAGTGTTTGGATGTTAATGCAGATTTTTTTTTTGGTTATCAGAAATGATGAATTCTCTTATTTTAACAATGTTGCAAAATAATGAATAAAGAAGTGATTGGTGTAGCAATAAGAAAAGGAAAAATAAGCTGTGTAGGTGTCGATTCTGTGAACTTTGAAATAAAACTAAGAAACATACACATATAAGGAAAGCTTTAGTCCAAACTAGTATTATTCCCTTGTTTCATCCCATCAGTAGTCTTTTCCTAATACTAAATGATTAAGCACCTAATTAAGTATAACATACTGGTACAAAATTATATCTTGATGAAAAATATAACATCCATTTCTGGTATTTTATCAGTGTGTCATGACATTTACTTTTTGATCTGTGGCAGCGAAAGAGAAGCCCAGGACAGCTGAAAGAAGAATTTCTCAATAGAAATTCCTTTATTTCATGGGTTAGTGCTTTCTTGCTAAAGGTATAAAACCAATGTGGAGATTTTGTTATCAGTTCTGGCCTCAATGTTATAGTGGAGCTGACAAAAGCATCGGTGTTGGTGTTTCATTTGTTAAATAATTAAAATTTTGACTAACTAAATCGTTAATTGAAGCTGCATGAACAGAAAGAGATAAAAGTGACAGAAGAATCTTTTGTAAACACTTCAGATGGTGCAAAACACCAAAACGCTTCCAAATGCTCTTTCAGAGTGAACTGATTTTTTTGGGCTCAAAGGTAAACAGGATTATTCAGGACTAAAATCTAAACAGAAACTTTATTTGATTATGACTCTCTATTCCCTTTAATAAGGCCATATATATATTCAGAAAAAGTTGCATCAGGTCATTCTGCTCACCACTGACCACACTTCCCAAAGGACGTTTTGCAAGCACTGCACCCAGTTAAGCCTGATGAGAAATGCAGGACATATGTTATGTGTAGTAAATCCAAATGTAGGACCGCTGAAAACCAAAGATAGTGTGGGAGCTGGAGGTTCAAGCATGCTTGAGCAGTAGCTCTTCTTGATTATCCTAAATGCTTAACAGCCTTGTACTTGATTTCTTTTGTACAGTTCTTAACATACCATTTTCTACATGATATTACAGAAACCACTTTTAATAGTAGGTGTCAAATTGATACTTTTTGGACAGATTGTTCTCAGTTGAATCATCAGGGAAAGTGACATGTCAGGCTCTGATAGAGGTCAATTAATTCTTAGATGCTTTTCTACATCACAGACTAAATGAGTAAGGAAATACTGTATCACCCTCCATAAGGTGTCATTAACAATATAATCAGAAGAATTTTACACAAAATCATGTTTGTCTGGTCCTTTTCACCTAGAGGTCTTTGAAGAATTGTATTTAATGGTGGTAGATATCTTGACTTTTGTATGATTTCTTTGGATAAATAGCAGGCTTCAGTGTATACTGTTGTTGACTACGCTTTCAGGGAGGTCTATGTATCTTTAAAATAGAAAACAAAGAAAAGTCACTTACTGGAAATAAATCTATCCATTAACTCTTCCAAAGAAATACATGCACATAGATACTTACTTAGTGTAGAAAGCTGTCAGTGAACAAACCCCGAGCTGACTTACACCCCAGCAAAATTGTTCATTTTCCTCAGGAAATGGTGGAGAAGGTGAAAATGAAGACCTTGTCCAAACACAAACCCTCTTGCAATGAAGTGTGAATTCCAAGAGATTAAAGGAGTGGTCTGGCAAGCTCAGTTTCAAACAAGTTTAAACAGCAATGCCTAGATTTTATTGTTGGATCTAAAATGTGCTCCTATAGATTTAACAACCTGATCAGACCTGTGTTTCCACAAAGCAAAACAACTATTCCACTTTACTAATGTGAGAGCATTTCTGCACTAATAATTTTGACAGAAGAAGAAATACGCAAAGTTCTTGTCACAAATATATTCATTAATTTACATATCCCACTCTCTATTTTATGCTTCACATATAAGAATAAGATACACTGAAATCTCTAAATGCAACGGCTTACTGGGGAGGAAAAAATCCAATGGAACATGTTGAACACTCCAGTCAAATCTTATGTTGTCTTCCATTTGAAGAAGACAGAAAGAATTATTTATAGTATTGCAAAGGTCATCAGGGTTGCCTTGAAATACCATGCATTTTTTGACCAAATTTCTATTTTCACAAGATGCTACAAGACGACCTTTCAACATACTGTTACACTTAGCAGTGATCATTGAAACCAATTTCCTGAAGTTTTGAAAATTTTGCCAATGCAAATATCTAGCAATCCCACTTAGGAAAGTATCTTGTGTTTCAATAAATGAATAGGGTTTATAAATAGCATTAATAATAAACAGGACTTTACAACTTGTGGTGTTCACTCACTAAATATGCTTACTTGGTTCGAATGAAAACGAAACTCAGTTTCAGAATAAAAAAACCCAAACCGAAGTGGTTAAATTATTTTCAATATGCCACAATTTCTGGAATTAAGTTTAGCATGTACATAAGGAAAATAGGAAAAAATGTTAGGAGGAGGATAGGTGGAAGCAGGCAAGTAATCATCAATATCCTGCTATTTTAAAACAGTGGGTGTAGTTCTGAAGCATGCCACCCCATTTCCTTAAAAACTTCTTTCCTAAATCTTCACTTAAGAAGAACTTATTAATTAGAAGAATCAGATATTGGTAACAGATTCATAGGACTATGGTATCTTACATTACATTTTGAGACTACAGTTTGTCTGTAGGTCTTTTATTTTTTAAATAATACTAATTCCACAGTTTAGGCTTGGTATATCTTTGTACTGTACTAAGAAAATCCTTAAAAAATATGGAAAATATCACCAAATTATTTCATTAGATAAAGGTTATGTACATTGTCTTTCTTTCTTTCTTTTTTTTTTTTTTTAATATACATTTATTTTATTCCAAATATGGAGTGGAAATTTGTACATGTTCCTAGATATTTGTGATTCAGTCTTGAATTTCTACAATAATATTTCAGTCTATTCCATTTAAGATTTGGCAAGTTTTTCCTGTGGTGACGTGGACTGGTCTGAACTGGATGCTATAGCCCCTGTTCTATAGCAGGAATAGCATCAGCTAACTTGTTTAACTGTAAATTTTGAAACCATCAGGATGCTGTTTCCAAATGTGTGATGTACACATATCTTAGAAGGAACTGACTGTTCCCTGCTTGCAGTCATTCATGCAAGTTTTGATGATGTCTTCTCATGTCCATGTCTGGACTTAGAATCATGTCACAGATCACCAAGATTTTGAGAGGGAAGCTATATTTGTTGTTGTGCTTAGTATTTCCTATTATTCACAGTTTTGTATTTCTGAATTTGCTGTTCATCCGGGCATTTTAGTATCTGGTGTCTAAAAGACACCTGTGGGTATAAATAACATATACATCAGGATAACTCAATGCTGTGGTCAGGCAACTCAGAAATGAGATGATTCTCTTAGTAACTCTTTAGGTTTGGCTAAGCTGTTGTTGTAGTTAAGCTAAGGGGTGGTCACCAATTTTTCTGAAATTAGCTTGTAGTTTTTTTAGAAATTACATATCTCTTTTCAGTACCTTCACAGTCTTCCACAAAAGGCATCCCTGACTGATAGAAAAAAAAAAATCTTTTGTTAATCATTCTTTCTTTGTGTTATGGGCACCATGAAGCAAATGTTCACAAACTGTTCAGTTCCGCATCCATTTACTTGAAATAAAATTTTAAAATTACTTCCTTACATTTAATATAAAAGAGTGAATAGTAAAAAAAAACCTGTTAGTGTTATTTATGGTTCCATATTCTAAGTCACTCATGTAAAATAATTTACCTTATAATGTTAAAGCTAATGCAGCTAGCAAGATTTTCTTGCATTGGAGTTTAGTAAAATTTGAAGTGCTCTGCCCCTTAAGTCAATGGTTACAATTTCGGGGGGGGAAGAGGAGAATTTGTTACAAGCTGAGGAAAACATTCAGATGCTGAAATGTTAAGTTTTGCTGGTTTTAGGATAAAATCTTCAGATATTCAGTGCAAGACACTGTAAGAGACATGCATGCTGTACGTGACAGCTCATTCTGTGTCAGCTCAGGGATCCCCTGTGTTGTGTTGCTTTGTATGTTATGTGCATGACTATCATCAGTATTGAGCTTCTTTCTTTTTGGGGGTGTTGCCTAGATTTTTTACTCTGTGTTCTTTCATACAAAACTAGTTTCTAACCATTCTTCCAGTGGGTAGAACGCTCTAGGAAGAAGACTGTCTCCTTTGTGGGATTAGTTTAAAAAACACAAACACTTATCCTATAAGTAAACACTAATTTTAAAAAAATGCTATTTGTTTCCTTAACTTTCATGTCGGTGATGATCCAGAAGGTGGTTCTAATTTTGAAACTTGCTTTTTGTTGTTGGGTTTTTTTGGTCTTGTTTTGTTTTGTGTTTTATTGTGGGTTTTTTTATCCACAATTTTTCTAGTCAGAGCTGTTATGCTTTAGGCCAAGTGAAATAGAGGGATATTATTTCCTTTCGTGTTCTTATTTATAACACCTCTCATGAAAAATGAACATGCTATGCCATTTTGTTCTCATTATAGTCTTAACATTGTATTAAAATAATAAATGTTAACGCTTTTTTGCGTGTTCTTTCAAGCTTTGTAACAAGCCCGATATAGAACTAACATTCCTTATCTCATTCTTGTTTCAAAGGACTCAGCTCACGTACAGATCAGCTTTGCATCAGGTTATATGGGGTTTGCTAGTCATATTATTCCAACTACAAGTCAGATTATTTTTTCAAATATCAGATGTAGGCTCTTACATGTCAGGTAAAGCAGAACCTTTGCAATACAGTTAAATACAGTGTGTGCCACCTGCCATTAAAGATTTTTAGCTTTCTATGTGCATATGGAGAACCGGATATGGTCAATAATTACAGTAACCCATTCAATACCCTCGCAATCCTGTAATAATGTGAAGTATGCAAAGATGTAACTATGCATTGAGGTCAGCAAGTAGCTGGACACTTCCACCTTTAAGAGACCATTCCTAAATCATTTCTCCAAAGAACATTTTATCAAAGGAAAAAATGGTAATATATGGGGCCCAGGGACTTCTGCTCAAATCCAAGCTCTCTGACTTTAGATAGTGAACCTAGACAGAGACAAATAAGTGGCTGTAGAAGGGAGAGTAAAGGAACAGCTTAATTTAACAGTCATTCTTATAATTTTATATATATATATAAGGAAGGTAGATAGCCAAAACCAAGGAAACCGTACCAGAAGAACCTGACGCTCTATTTCTAAATTGGCTGGATGACTTTTAAATACATTTTTTATGTATTACAGAATCACAGAACGGTTGAGGCCAGAAAAGACCTCTGGAGCTCATCTGGTCCAACTCCCTGGTCAAGCAGGGTTACCTATCTTACTAAAGGAATAAAATTATTAAATGCTAAAACATAATTCACTGTGCAGAGTATGGAACTAAACATAAAAGAAGTGTAGTTTCTTGTAGTTTCTTAAATTTTAGACAATGTTAATTTGATGTTAATAGGGAGTTTTATTCCATCTAATAATTAACCAAACTTGTTTTGTGGTATTGTTTGAAGCAATATTTTGTTAAAGAGTTGTGCAATGATCCAGGTGCAGAACTCTGAATGTTCTGTTCAATGGAGAGAGGTTGGAATCTGTAGCCTTTCAGCAAAATATTTAAATAGGTGAAGAAAAGTCAATCATATAACACTAGATAGTATATGTTAAGTGAAGTTAATGTACAGTCATTGTTTTCCCTAGAATAGATCATATGTGTTTTATATTACAGAAATGGAACTATTCTGGACTACTGAAACCATGTATATCGACATATAGCATATACAGCATCAAATTAAGATAAAGCATGAACATCATCACAAAGAAACCTGTATTTCAGCTACCATACATATTTTATTGAAAATGCCAGAGAATTCCAGAAGCCAGAGTTTGGTTACTGACAGGTGAATTGGAAAAATGAAGATGGATCACAGTAAATTAAACACACAGCATGTCTCTAATACAGTTTCAATTAGAGCATTATCTTCTGCACATGGGCTAACTAGACTGTCTTAGGTTGGCTTTCTCTGGAAGTTCTGCTTGTATTCCAGGCTCCTGTTTTAAAGCTTAAATTGTGATTAAATAAACTATCCCAAGCAAGAGCCAGTCTTTGACTAGACTGAGCCAGAGAAGCCTTGGCAACTAACAGCAATACTAAATGTCAAACTCTCTTTGTTTCAAGGGGGAGATACCTGCTACTGGGGCATTCTTGCGGCAGATTGATTCCAGCTCTGGCTGGTGAAGACTCAGATAAAAGGGCAGCAGACCTGGGACTGTTACTCTGGTTACAGAGAAGAAAGAATGCTCATATTTTGTTAATCATCTAAACCTGTAAAGAAAACATCTCTTTATCAAAATATTTGGAGTGCACAGCATATCGAGCAATTAGGGTCTCTGCCCTCACAGTGAGGAGACATATTTTTAAGGTGGCAATTTCAGCTGGTGAAAAGAAAAGAAAAGACATCAGTTACCTTTGGAGTTGAAAGCCATACAGTATGGCCTTCCATTATGCATTTACAGGTTGTTTTTTCCTTATATTCTGTGACTCATGCCATGGACAGCATGAATGATACTCTGTCAGAAATTAATCTGCATTTTCCTTTTTCCCTTCACCTCCTTAGCTCAATGTGTAGCCCTTGGCTATCTTACTTAATGCCATTCAAACTATTTTCCAAGGAAAGTATTACTTACTTACATGAGGGCTTTCTTTTGACATTTGACATCAAAATATTTTGACAATATTTTCTCCAAATTCACTAGTCTTTGAAAACCCTATTGAAGGCAAAGGAGTTTGCTATCACATTGTACAAATGGGAAGAGAATAATAACAGAGCTTGAAATCAAAAGTATCTACACTAGATTCACAAAATTTGTGACATAGTGTTTTGTTTGGTTAGCTTTGGGTTGTTTTTTTAGAGTGCTTATTATTAGACTGATCTTTGAATATTCAAGTTTGGTTTCTGTTGACTTCATCTGCCTCCATGGACCAGCCTTCTCAAAGGACATATCAGTCTTGAATCGGGCACTGAGAAATGAGGAACTCAAAAGTCAGAACTGATGCTTCTGAACTATCATTTTTCAAGAAAATGCAGGCATCAGTAGTCCAAAGACAGAAGCAGATTCCCAAGTTCTTCATTTAGTTGTTTTCACTATGAAAATCACATTTCTCATCATGAAATCCATCACTGTAAGGAAAATAATTTGTAAAAAGTAGTTCTCTAAACGTAGAAATAAAAGTCTTAAGCACTGCTCAATTATTATAAGGGAAGATGATGGCTGTGTTTAATAAGATACTTGGCATGTTTTTGAAATGGATTTAGGACATGATTGCCAGTAATACCAAAGAATTACTTTATATTCCAATACATCCCTCCAATTCTGTGTTCCAACTCACAGCCATTTTCATAGGTTCTGAGGAATAATAAATACAAATGAAACCGTTTTGTAATTTCTAAATCCATTACAATCTATTGATAGTATCATTTTTTTACTACTTATATCTCCTCTGTAATTTACTTTTATCTTTATGTATATATACAAAGTAGATAGAACATATCTTTCTTAAATGCTGTTTCAATTTGATAGATTTTACAAATGTTATTAAGAATACACGTGAAATGAACTGTAACTAGAATATTTTTCTCTAGTAAAATCCTGTAAGAATGATTAAATACAGCTATTGATATTTTCTTTTGATGTCTGTGTTGAGAAATATCTTTCTGATATAGAAATGTTATATAAATAATCAATGTACTATATTTCCTTTGTGTTTAATTGCTTGCAAACCTTTGGCATTAATGAAGTATTAAAACAGTAAGGTTTCCCCTAAACTGCAAATGTTCCCTAATGCAAATGTTCAATTCTTTGCAACCACTGAAACAATATTCTTTGATCTGAAACTGTGTAATATGGTTATGTTTAGGAATCCTTCAACCTTTTGCCAGTATTTAGCTATTACTTGAAAAAATTTCATCTGAAATGCATCATCTGCTTTTGGTCTTGATTTTCTTGTCATCATCCCATGCAATGCCTTCAGCCTTTTGCATTCTGTACTTTAATAGTTCCCTGGAATATTTCCATGCCTTGAAGGATCTGTCAAGAGATTTCATCGTGCCAAGATCATCTTCTGGACTGCGTTTGCCTTTAAAATACCATGATAATAAACAAAGCTGAATATAGAATTTGTTACCTTGCAATACTCAGTCAATAGGATTAATAAAAAAGTAGTTACAGTTTAAAGTCTGGCCATATGTAACAAGATATGAATTAAAGCTCGGATAAGCTGGGTGGTCATTTGTGGATGATGAAATACTGAGTGGATAGGTTTAGTACTGAGTCTTATTTCATTAGTCATTAATGAATACCAGGTGCTAAAATTTAATCTGAAACTCTAGGGAGTGAAGTTGTGGACATAAAAAGAGGTTAGTAGGTTTTTTCTTAGTTTTTCCTCTTGGTGCCTTGCCATCACTGATGATGGGTCTTTCCTGTCACAAGACGTTCAATATTCCATTTTGAACATTTACACCAAATATCAGTGCCAGTACTGTCTAAGACTTTTTCATGCAAACAGTAATCAAAAGTATTGTTTTAATGCAGACATTGATTTTTTTTTTTTTTTTCCTTGTGAACTTTGTTATTTCTCTGGCAAGAAATACCAAGAAAAGGAACTTCAAAATGTCTACATTGGCATCATATGAAAGTGTACATTACGTGTCACATGCATGCTATATGCAGGTAAATAACTGCAGATTTCATTATTTCTGATTTTTTTTTTTTTTCATTTTTCGATGTTTTGAGTATTCTTTATGGAATTAAACACAACTGAAAAAACACCACAGTCAATCCCCTACTCTTCCATGAATATCATTCTCTCCTCCCTAAAGCATATAGTAGCTTTTGTGTAAGTAACTGAGTCCACAGCAAATATACATGCCATGCAGGTTGCTAAATTTCATCTTATTTGATAAGAAAACTTGCAATTTGAAGACTAAGTCTGATCCTCCACTAATAAAAAAGATTTTAAAGTAAAGGAAATTGTAGCAAAACCACTTTTTTAATGCTTGTGACCTGGTGAGCAAAAAATGTTTTGCTTTCCCTGCGGTTTTATAAAAATTGTCAGAACACTGTAGTTTTAAGAGTTCAAAGACTTAAGAGGCTGAAAACTGAAAAGGAAGTGGTAATTGCCTAATGCTAAGTTATATATTAAAAGCATATGAGAGGTTTTAAAGTGGCTTTGTGTAGAAAATAATGAGCTACAGAACTGCTTATAACAGTAAATTGCCAAAATTGCGATGTTCTAATGCTGGCTCTACAACAGGTCCTCATTCAGAATCAGTAATGTGCTCTTTGTCTTCCTTTCATTATTTTAAAAATAAGTGACACTATGATTTCTGACAATATACGTTGGTAAATCACCAGAGGCTGCATGTGCCTGCAAGGAGCCACATCTTCCTGTTCTGCAGAAGCAACTAAATGCAATGCTTCCTATGGGCTTTGGAAATTCTTCAGAAACTCAGCTGCCCTGTAGAAATTATTGAGGGTTTTTTCCAAGTGAAGAGCATTAAGGTGTGGTCATTTTGTGTCATATCTTTGACTGATGTAAATCGTCTACATGTAAAGGACTTGTGGCAATTTAAAACAGAAAATGCCCATGTGTATAAATAACATTTCTCACCTGTTTCCCAAACTAACAGAAGATTTTTGAAAATCTTAAAATAACACTTCTTAGATATAAATGACATACATGAAGTCTATGGACTAACTTCTAAGCCTGGCTTTAAACACTATGGAAACTTCTGTGATGTAGTGAACACTGCCTTTTTTTACCGAAGACCCCAACAACCACATTTGCAAAAACTAAACCATAGTGGGATTAGATAATGTTAAGAGGCCTCAGTCAACAGAAATTTTAATCACATGTTTAGCTCCACTCTTATTTAGTGCTACAATTCTGAAAATATTTATCATATATGTCAATTCCTCTGCTACCAAAATTAAGTACGTGAATGACTATTTTGTTGAACTTGGCACACTTAATGGAACATAATAGCTTAATGGCGTGATGGCCATACCCATTTCAGACTTAAGTGATAAAAATTTACTTCTGACCATTGTCTTCAGTGGAGTTCTCCCAGGTTCTATTGTTTGAGGTCTTACAATTACTTTTCTTCAGCAGTTTTTAATGTTTCTTTTTTAGCTTTGTTCATCTTTTGTCCTGCTTTTCATCTAGAGAGCAATACAAAATTGATTTGCCTTGTGTGTTAATTTTTTTAAGTCACTGTGGAACATATTTAACAAATGTCCATTGCAATACAACACATTTTAGCATATATCACCAATTATACTCCTACTAAGTAGTTACATATCAAGTGCAAATCTATGGCTATTGAAATTAACTGACAATGAATATATACAAGCAGGGCTGCTTAGAAGCTTCAACATGAGACTAACTGATCAATAGATTCCTTTCTGTGAAAATTAAAAATTTGCATGAATATTTCAAATTTCACAGAAAGATGTTTAAGGGAAATTATTCCCTAAACCTAAGATATTTTCTTTTTCATTCAAGCCAAGGCACTAAAGAAGGAAGCCTCTGTGAGGCTGAATGAAGTAAAGATTATGTCTCAGTGGGAATGAAAACCAGGATGTGACAAGAACCTAGTGCAAGAAAGTCCAGACACCTGAATGAGAGTTTTCCACTTTTCCAGTGAATACTCGGGGCATTTTGACAGTCTCTCATGCTTTTTAAAGTCCTTTTTTGGTGAAGTTGATGTAGCAGTAGTACTTTTTACATTTAATTACTGTTTTAGGAACAGGAAAATGTGGAGGTTTTCTTTTAGTTTTGGAAGGAATTAACCCACTAATGTTTGGCAGTCTGTGGTGACATTTTCTTATTTTTTAAGTAGGGGTTAGTGTACTTGAGACAAAAATTTTTAGTTTTATTTAATGCCATGTCATTCTAAGTATACGTTGGTCACAAATTTTTCTCCTTCTGTTACAACTCAAGATACATATGACAGGATTGGTTGTATGGTATAATGAAATATAAGATTTAACGTCTTGATGCTCATTATTTTCTTAACCTTAGTTTGGTTTTGCTTTTTCCAGCTATTCTGAAGGATACCAGGTTGCTGTCTGCAAAGTCAGATGTAGTGGCAATATACATTTGCAGTTGTCAATAACTGGATTACTCAACTGTCAATTCAAATAGGAAGGATTCAGTTTCAAAAAGCTTGAAACCGCAGTCTTTAAGACACAAATTCTCCTTAGATATCCTATTTCTGCATACAAATCTTTGCACTATATTTGTCACAACTTTTTTTCTCCAGTATTTTAACAAATTACAAGAAAATTCTCTTTGTACTGAGAATCCTTTGCCTTATATACACACCTGTCAGCTACTGTAGGCTGCTTGATGACATGATACATAACAAAAACTTGCTTATTCTTGAGATGTGTTTTCCTTTTTTTGTTTTGTTTTTATTATATCTATGTCCTTTCACTAATTGTTACCTTCTGTATTTTTTCAGTCTCTTTACATTTCCTTTTTCTTTTCATTGCCAAACACAATGAGTGAAGGACTATTTGAGCGATAGCAAGTTTTATTAGGACTTGGTTTGGCACAGCACTGTGATGCCAGCGCTGCACATGATTGTAAATCACTAGAAAATTTAATCTTGTCAAAATTTGAGTTTCGGTGTCAAATATAAGAAGTATCCAAGTTACTTTAGAAGCACAAATGTCATAATTGGGTTTTATGTTTGTAATAGAAAACTGCAGCTATTAATGATGTGACACTGATTGTGACTGGTGATGGGTGAAAGCAAAGGAAACCTGGGTACAGCTACCAGATATTAATTATTTTAGCCTGACAGGCTGAATTTTACATCTTTTCTCCAGATCCATGAAATCTTAGTGACTGAAACACAGTGAAATATCTGACTATGGATAGGCATTAGGATGGGCATCCTGTCCTTTCTTTTAACCTTGTGTGTACCACTGGACATCTTTGCTTTATCTTTCCTTTTTCTCTTGTCTGCCTTTATCTTCAATTCATACTGTGCAAATAAACTTTTGTTAGCTTACCTTTTTTAAATTTGAACTATTAGTGATTTCTCATTTTCCCTATCTTATTTTTGTTATCAGTCTTGCTTTTTCTTCTTTTGAATGCTTCTAGTCTTTTGTAATGACACTTTTTTCCACTAAGATTGACACCAATTTTTTTTTTTAATACATTTCCATGTTTTCTGTGCTTCTCTCTGTGTTTTTTCCTGTTGGTTTTTTTTTTTGTTTTTTTTTGTTTGGTTTTTTGTTTGTCTGTTTGGTGTGGTGTTGTTTTTTTTTTAAGTTTCACCTGAATGACTTGTAAATATTTAGGTGTATCCCTTCTACAACTGACATACTGTGTTCTGTGTTATTTGATTATGAATCTCAATACTCTGTGAGTAATCTCATAGAAGGCAGTGGATTAGTTGCAGCACTTTTCTATGCAGGTCAATGGCTGTTTTAATAATAGTAGTAATTATTATTAATCACAAATAGTTTCTAATTTTCTTGTTGACAAAAATGGGGAACAAAATATTTTTTTTTGTTTTGCATAGTACAGATGACCTTGAAACAGAATTAATAAGTCAATATGGATAAGTTACTGGCAGGCAAATGTAACACAGAAGGCATTTCTGTTCTACATTCTGTGCAAACCGCAGATTTGTGAACAGAAATTGAAACATCTTCATAGTTTAGAATCTTTTTAGACTCTTGCTTCTACATTGCAGTTGCCTCAGATACTCTTAAGGACATTAAGAATCATATGGCTTTTGCTCTCTGCCTCTTCTTATTTAAATGTTCTGCACCATAATTAAATCTGGATCAAAAGCCCAAGACTTTAAAAAAAAAAAAAGTCTGGGCTTGAGAAGTGCCTTACTTAGGCCATTAGCACACAGAGCTTACTGCTGGGAAAGACTGATGCTCAAAAGACAGAGCAAAATAGCACCTGCTTTCTCACGCTGGTTTATGTTTGCAGTCTTGATAAAAATGCAAGACAGCATATGCAGAAACTGTGAGGAAGCACTATTCACATGGTAATTCCTTTGTATTTGAATAATTTCTTTTCAGGTGCCTGAATGAACGCCAGACTAGTGGGAGGATTGGAGCATCCCCTCCTTTAAGTTAATAAGTGCCATATTTAAAGTCTGACTGATCAAAGACCACCACTTTGGGCACTCAAAAATGAAAGGTGGGCTCGCTGGTTGAAATCAAATACAAGTTAATCTGAATAATTTATGTTTAGATAACATGATACCAAATGGAATTTACCAAAACCTTAGTTTTGCTGGATGAGAGCAAACGGCATTGTAAAGTTTTCCTCATATTATTTCCACTCATGGGGTAGTGACAAAATACAGAACTGGGCTGACACTTGTTGAACCTCAGTCAGATGCAAAATACTATTTTTAAATAATATTATGTCACAGGACAACAAAAGCATGCAGAAGAGCCCCAGATCAAAGCTAATATTCAGGATATGGGAGAAATAAGTGTAATCAAACTTAGTACCATGAGTTGAGGCTGGTGGATCAGAACTGACACTGTACTTATCTGAATTTTTCTGATTGGTGTCATAGCATCTTAATCTTTGTTCAAATTATTAAGACATTTAACAGCTGGAAGTACCCTGTACCCAGGGCTTCTGCTGAATATTTGATGAGTCTGAAAATTAGACCAAGCAATTTTCATATGTAAGCATGCCCACTGTAATTTTGACAGGTTTCTTAAGGTTGGCCAGTGCTAACAGGTAAAATAATACTCTGAACAGAATGTGGTAATTGGTGAAAATCTGTAGCCTCTCATATGTTGGAAGTCTGGCTCAGCATGGCCTCTTCTATCAGTTTTTGTTCTGACATGTATGTATACTGGTGTGTAGCCTAAAATCTATTTGCAACATAAATTGTGCTAAATGATTGCTCCAATACAAAGTAAGGATGTACAATGTAGCCACTCAACATTAGGCTGCAAGCCACCTAAGTCTAAGCCCTCATCTTTCTTTTTTATCTGCAAGGAGCTTCTGTTCCAACACTACTGTTCGGATTTGATATGGGATGTAGTTTAAGATAAGAGTGAGGTGCATTGCGTTTCACACCATGTCATCTGTACATGTGCCTGTTTGCATTGTTTATTGTGTATTAAAATTGTGCTGACCTACACAGCAGAAAGCATAATTAATCAGTGTCTTACTTGCCTCGTTTCAAATCAAAAGCTAACTTAATTAACATGGTTTCCCACACAAACAGTAAATCTGTCCATATCCATTAAAAGCTTGGCCAAGATTTCTAACAAAACCTCATAGTTTTGCAAACTTTTTGGCATTCGTGGCTAAGTGTCACATTGGCAGCAAAACAATAAACTAGGCTCAGCTTTGCATCTTTTCAGTTTTTCTTATGGAAAGATTTTTGGTTTTCTAATTGTTGACATTCATTACCCTGAGAAGCTGGACTTTTTTTTCTAGGACTGAAGAATAGTATTAAATCTGCATAGGACTACAACATGTTGAATTTGGCACATGTTCCTTGAAGGGGTGGATCTATTTTCCTTGCAGGGTAGCATCAAGCTATCCTCAATATAAAGGGAAAGAAAAAGAAGTGCCAGTACTTCTTGATTGTGAGGTTTGCTTTGAGTTTTGCTCTTTTGCTTATTTTAATTAAAAATATAACTCAAAAATAAACTATAACTCAAAAATAAAATAGAAAGCTTGGTCATGCAAATCTGGGAACTTGTGTACCATAAAGTAGCTTTGGATAGCTCACTTATAAATAAAGACCTAAAGAAAACATGTAGAGATGTATGTGGGTAAACTTTATTGATTGCTAAAGGTGCTGAATGTGCCTGACACAAGCTGGGATTGTGCGCTAAGTGTGAGAAAACTTATAAAAATCAACTCCTCAACCAAATGGGAAGTTTAGTGTGTTAAAGTGTTAACAACTGTCCATTGCTGTGTGCTGGAAGAGAGAGAGAGGTGCATCGACCGTCTGGCTCTGGCCCAGCGGCATGACAGGGAGTGGAAATGATACTGTTCTCACCCACCAAACTGTGTGGATGGTACATTACTGACGTTGACAGGCATCATATAGTAATAAATAATAATAAAGTAGACGATAAGATATCTATTCCTTTATTTTCTTCCTAGTAGAGGGGAAATCAGGAAATCTTTCCAGCACAGAGATATAGGAGGCAGTGCCAACTAGAAGGGAGGAACTCTGTGTATATTAGAGGAAACAACTCTTTTCAGCAGTCTTAGGAGCGAGATGCAAGGTAAGATAACAGCCTACTGCATTTCATCATCCTGTACTAAAAATCCATTCCTGAAACATATTTTTTCCTAACTCAACTTGAAAGCCAGTACAGCTCAAGTTTTACAGTAATGTAGAAACTATTTAGCAGAAGTCCAAAGTGCATTTTCAGACAGAGGAAAAAACTAGCCAAACCTCCCCCTTTCTCCTAGTCACGTCAATTAATCATCTCAATTTTAAGGAAATCAAGGACTTTGAGTGATGCAGATAAATTTGTCTTGCTTACATGAAGAAAAAGGACAAAATAAGAGGAAATTTTAATGATCAGTGTGGTCTGATACTGGAATAGTAAAAAACTCTCCACTGAATTCTTACATCCTTTGGTGCTTTTTGTCTTCGCCTTGGAAGGCAGATTTATTCTCCATTTAAGATAAATCTGGGATTTTTTTGTGGTTTATGTATGTCTCTATGTTTGGAATGTTTGTCAAACAATCCTTTAGTTGTGGGATAACCATGTTATGCCTTTTATAATTAGATCTTCCACATTGTAAGGGGCTTTTTGGATACAGCATCAGTCAGTAAGCACATTACTAGCCAAGATGAATTATAGATGAGGATATGGGTTTGTGACTGTTGAGGTATTGTGTTGAGAAGCTGCTCTCGCTCTCTCTGTTTGTATATATGAAGGAAATGGATTAAATGCAAATAACACAGCCAGTGCTTTACTTGTAGGTTAGGGTTTTATGTTTTTCATTTCAATTGTTCTCAAAATCCAGTTGGCTTATATTTATCAGGTTTGGCCAGAAAAAGAACTCACTCTTGTCCTAATGCTGATTGAACAGATTTCCTGAACTGTGGTCTGAGGAAAAACACATTAACTGTAATAAATAGGTCTTATAAAAGTTTTAAATCCCACTATAGCTAATCAGTTTGAACAAGACATTTAAGCTGTAAATAGCTTTTAAAAGTAAACAGAGCTTTACACTAAGTGACAGCTACTATTGCATTTTCTGCTTCGAAGTGTGAGAAAATTAATGTACCGAGAAAGTGCCTACTATTTAAAGGCATCTTGCTCCAGACATTTCTAACAACTGAAATTTGCAGTGGGTAGACCACTGAAGTGTCTCGTCATTAAATTATGCACTGTACATTAGAAACAGATGTATCACTGGAAACCTTGTATGACAGCACAGGCTTCAAGATTTGCCAATTAGGATGCTGTTAAAACAGAAAACACAACATGATCTACAGATTAGCTGGTCTACCTAAGGAAAAAAGGCAGAAAGGGAGCAATGGTTTCCTGTTCTGCTATAAAACGCAAGTTTTGAGAATTAACTAGTGGATACATTTTTCTTTTTTTTAACCTGCAAAGCAAGGAGCATTAATTGATGGGATGGATTGAAGCATTTTTAAGGTGTTTCTCAACTGGTAAATGATATAATACTATAAAATAGTAAGATGAAATATGCTTTTTTTAAGATATAGTCTTAAGAATGTACTGATTTGCATAGAGAGGAAAAAATTAACAAAGGAAGAAATATAACAGGTGATAAAGTCATATTAGAACATTACATATAATTTGCGTAACAGTGGTTGTGAGGAGGGATTCAAATTCTGCTATGCTTTAAGACCAAAATGCTGTAAAACAGTTCCTTTATGTATTTTACATCCTTAGTTTCTAGACTTTTTGTTTGACTTTGGTTAGATAATGAGATATCATTTTGTAATGCTGTGGGTTACCACTTTTTTTCTCTCTCAGAATATTTCATATCTCTAAACCTCAGAATATTTATATTTTAGAAATATAAATTTCTATTTTAAGCAAACTACCTTGTGCAACCATGTGCTTCCTATTGCTTCTTTATGAGAGATGAGGCTAAAATGCGTAACTTCTCTCTTGTAAACAGTGAAGCCACTGTTCGCTTTTAAAAGAGGATTAAAAGGCTAATGAGAAAGCTAGTGTAGCTGTGCTTTAGATGCCTGATCCAATAGCTGTCAGAGTTATCTACGTTCAGTAGGTTTAGGAAGACGGATTATAAATAGGCTTTATACAGGAAAGGAGTTCGTCCCAATTTTTTTTTTCAGTTTGAATATTTGTACTGATACATATTACAATTGTTTCTGCTCTTCAAAAATCCTGATGTCATGGCCTTCAGCCAAGGGGAAGGGTAAATGTTTCCTGAAGGGATGATGTTGGTACTCCTCAGCAGTGAATATTTTCTGGAGACTTGCTCAATTCCGTCAAGAAAAATTGACTTTCTAAGTGAAGATGGGTAAAACTTGCATCTAGAAATTGTGGTTTTAAGATATATGATTTTTTTTTTTGCCCCCCTATACAAACATTTACTCTCTGGGTTGTTTCCCTTCCTACGCTTCATCCTGCTGTCAACTCAATTCTAAGCACTTTCACCAAAAAAGGTATGGTTAAGTGGAAATAAAGCTAATGGCAAAATCCATCTTTTGAAGCGGAGATTAGATATCTATGTCCAACACCAGTTTTTCAGACAGCAAAATTGGGGGAAATAGAGAAAATGAGAACAAAGAGCACAAAAAATATCTTCTCTTTCAAAAATATGATTGCACACATGGTTCAGATGCAGGTTAATAAAAATAAGACAAGAAATTAAATTACAGAATGTTTCAAAAAATGTGTTTATACCACTGATCCATTAGAATAAGACCAGATGTGCTCCTGACAGTTGCTGAGAATAACATTCACCAGAACAGCTAATTGAAGGGAAATGTTACATACTTTAAAGCAAAATAAGGATCAAAGCATTTTATTAATTTATTAATTACATGATGGACCAGCAATCAGTGGACTATACATTCAAGATCAGTATCAATAATATAACAGATCATCAACATCAGTTGGCACAAAATGTAAATAACACCTACAAATTTCTAAACAGTCTTCAAAAATCTAATACCAAGAGGTTCTTACCGTACATATATGCACACACACAACTACATGCATATCCCCCCTCTCTCCCAGGCTTTCGGGATTACAGGCACACCCCACTCCTGAGTGCGTAGGTTAACCTACCTGCACACCCTTCCTAGGGAAGACATGGGTGCTCCAGCATTGTTTGTACCTGAGAAGCACTCTACACCCCACTGACCCATGTGCCATAAAGTCCTCCATGAGGCCCCACATGCATACCCCACGCTGTCAGCCACCAGCTGGGTGTAGGCTGCTCCCAATATTCCCTGGAAATGCTGGATAGAGGTGATGGTGCCATGGGGTGGCATCCAGCAGTGCCAAGCCATGTCTAACTGTTGGTCTTTCCGGTGTAATGTCTCTCACCATTACAGACTTTCATAATTCTCTTATCTTTTTGGGTTGACTAGTCCGTCCTCAGTTCATTGGAGTCACTCTATTTCAAAGTTCCCTGGTTACAGTTTGATCTGGCTGATGGTCATCATCCTCTGATGTAATGCTCATTTTTGGACAAAACGCCCTCCAGAAAGTTTTGTGCATTTGATCCAAACACACTGTGTAGACTCACATCCTACCAAGTGCTCTTTTCCAGATCACTTGCCAAGGATAATCCATGAAGGCCCTACCAAAGCATCCTGGCTGCTTCATTTTCACTCTAAGAACTCATGCAGAAACTTTGAAAAGAGAATGAAGAGAATATTCAGTGCCTAATGAGATTTAGGAAGATTATGATCAGTTTCTCATCTATATTAATATTTTTAAATCATTGTAATTATATTAAAAGTACTCTAAAGTGAACAATGTTTAGTGTTAAAGTTGTTTCAAGGCACCTTTAGTCCTGCAGCATGCTGTATGCTGGCTTCATCAAAACTTTAGCTTATTTAAAAGGCACTAAAAGTACTTGAGAAATCATAGATCTAATGGTACCCATTAAAAGTGACTGAAATTAAATGCAAGGCTCCACTGATACTGCATCTCCACAATTATAGTCGCCTAGTCCTACAGAAAGCCACCAACACTTGCTTTTGTTTTTCCTGTTTTTCAAGAGCCAGAGTGTGGTATTCACCTAGCAGAAGTGGGGAGACACAGGAACATTTCAGGACCTCACACTGTAAAATCGATCTAGCGCTGAATTAGGGTAAAATCCCTGTCATGACTGTGAAATAACAGGATAGTTATGAGTGGCTAAGGGCTGTTGTTGTTGTATCTATTCGATGTGTTTGTTCCTATTCCACATAGCATTGCAAATTCTGCCTTTACTTATAACTGAAACCTCTGATTTTAACATGAGGACAGCAAATGTAATTATTTATGTACACATATTACCCCTCTCTTACGTTTAGTTTCCCTGAGATTTTAACAGTAACAGCTGGTTTTCCTAACATTTTACTAAACAATGATACTAGACTATATATTTTCCTAAACAACGATCAGAGTGTATTGATTTTATAAAATTATTATATCAGAGATTAGCAATTTTAAGACAAAAAAAAAACCAAATAATGAAACAAACTATAAGCAGCAGATTTTTTTTCTAGTAAAGCCTACTGCAACAAGCCAGTGAGTATCTTCAAGGTTTTTTTTTTTGTTGTGTTTTGTTTTTAGATCTTATTTTATTTTTTTTAACCTATGCTGTGATTTGTTTCTGAGTAGGCCATTTTCTGGACTCAGGTTTTATCTATTCTGGCAGGCTCAATGATGTCTGGTTTGAAACAAAGTCAATGTTTGATATAATCATTGTCAGCCTGTGATTAGCAGCATCCTTGTAGTAAACCACCCACAATAAACAATCCAAAGTTTTGTGGTCTTAGAATGGAAAAATACTCAGTGTCATGAAAACTGTATCATTATAATTGGACCTTAGGTAACTATCTACAGATTATTCTCCTTTACATAATTATGTAATTGTTGCAGGTTCTTATTGAATAATAGCATGAGTTGCTTTTAAGACAAGATTTTTGGTTGTGGTTTAGCAGGAAGTCAAAGAGAAGTCTACCTTTAGGACCCAACTCAGATGTGGGCCTGGCCACAGCCAGTGTAGACCCATAAGGGGTATCTGCTGTCTGGCTGTGTTGGTTCAGCTGCTCATAAGCTAATTTTTCCTTTAGATGAAAGATTAAAGAGGCATCTTATCCCTTTGCAGGTAAGTTACTAATCAAAGGTTTGATGCCAAACAAAAAATCTAAAGACGACTGGGGAAGAAAAGAACAAACTCATTGTCCTACATTCATCTGGGATAGTTAATTTTCTTGCTAGTAGCTGGTGTAGTACTGTGTTTTGGATTTAGGATGAGAATAATATTAATAACACACTGACATTTCAGTTGTTGTTGAGCAGCACTTGCGCTAAGTCAAGGACTTCTTAGCTTCTCCTGCTGCCCTGCCAGTCAGAAGGTTGGGGGTGCACAAGAAGATGGAAGGGGACATGACTAGGACAGCTGACCCAGACTGGCCAAAGGGATATTCCATACTGTATGTCAACAGGCCGAACAATAAAACTGGAGGGAGTGGGCCATGGGGTGGCGGCTGCTGCTTGGATACTGGCTGGGCAGTCAATGGGTGATGAGCAATTGCATTGTGCATCACTTGTTTTGTATGTTCTTTTATTGTTATTAGTGTTTTCCCTTCTTTTTCTGTCCTGTTGGACCGTCTTTACCTCAAACCACAAGTTTTACTTTTTTTTCTGATTCTCTCTCCCATCCCACTGTCAGGGAGCAAGTGAATGGCTGTGCGGCGTTTAGCTGTCTGCCAGGTTACACCAGAACACACATTAAGAACACTTAGCCGTCAGTCATTTTTTGAATACTCATTAAAAGGGAAAGCCCCCAAAGACTGACATAGACCAGCCTTTTATGCTCAAAAATGAAGCAAGCTTTAAGGTGGTCCTGTGGCCCAGCAATAGTCAAAGGACACATATTATAAAGAAAACAGTTCTCCTGCTACGTCTACTGAACTGTATGTGATAACTCGGAGAGCCATGAACAAAAGAAGTACTGATGAATACACTAATAAATCTGTTAGATCAAAATTTAGGAAGCCATTATTTGGAAAGACATTGAAGAGAAAATATGCTGTGCCTGAATTAGATGTTTACCTTTTGGAAAGAAGCAAAGCTGGCATATTTGTGTGTCATGGCTCAATATGAGGCACAAATTTTTCTCAGCCCGTGTGTCCAGCACCAGGGATAATGAAAGAGAAATCTATTCAGTATCTTTATTTATTAAAGAAAAATATTGTTTGCCTTCAAAAATATGTGAGAGTAATGGATTCTAGGGAAAGTTTTGTATTTATTTACTTGTTTAAAGTAGAGTTTAGAAAACGGTCTGTAATACCCTTTTGTTCCACCATTTCAGGTAGGAAGAGTGTAATGTACGAATCATTTACAAATTCTCAGGTAGCTGTGACAAATGATAAACTTCTAACTTGCTTCTTCTGCCATTCTAGAAATAGAATGTATTATGTTAATGGTCCAGACTTTCATGTACTATCCTTAGACACAGTGGTAGCAAGTCTTTTTGAAGGTTTTTGGTTTTGGAATCATTTAACCTTGACTTGCATCTTTAGGCCAAGATGAAATGTCAGTCACCACTTGTAACACACACTTTAACACTAGGATTTACAATTTTTAGTTCGAAAAGGATGCTGGAAAGAGGGCAGATTTTTGCAAAAGATTAAATTACACAGTTCTCTATTATCCTGATATCTTGCATAGGCAGAAGTGTAGAGAGATACTTTACAAAAGCATCATCAAATGATCATTACATAAAAGTCTGACATAACAGAAATACAACATATGATGTTAATCAGTGGATTAGTTTCTCACTTTTTTTAAATTTTATCACCAGCCACATGCTGTCAGCTTTAGGTGATTGTAGAGATGACAAATAGGATAGAGCATTTATATCTTTTTTTTTTATTATTTTTAAAAAGAGTAATATTACAAGATGCAGAAGATTAAATGCAAAGTAAATATTTCACATATGGGCTCTAGGCAGATGTATGATCATCTCAACCAGTTTCCATCTCACATAGGTTGGAAAATTGAAGAAAAGTAATCATATTCTGCATTAGAATAAATAAATGAACCACCACCAATTAACATAAACAAGCTCTAATAGTAACAGTAAATTTAAAGGTTTGTTATCAAATACCAGTGCTGGTATGTTAAAAGAAAGTACTAAAAGATCCCAAGTATGGGTCAAATGACAGAATTCTTGTCAAAATCCACACTAGACTAAAACACCAGTACTACACCGTTCACTGCAAAGGCAATTTTATACTTGGTGGATAAAATATGGATTATCTGGGAAAAAAAAACCCCACAAGATTTTTTTAGATTTCACTATTGGATTTTCTTCTGATTTGTAATAGAAGTGAAATTTCAAACAAAAGTAGCAGAAGCTCAGGCTGGCAGAAGTATGCCTGATGGACTGCTCCATGGCCTTAATTGAAAGAGGACTGTGTTCCCCAGCAACCTGCTGGGACTCTTGACTAATGAAAATCCAAACCTAAAGTAATTATGCCAAATAATGATAAAATCAGGTTATTTTACATAGGGCTGGGCCCAGGAGTGGTGGCAATGGCCTCACCTGTGAGAGCTGTTTTCTGATTGAACAGTGCCATGTGAGAAAGATGCAAGAAGACATGAGCAGACTTTGTTGAATTAAAGATGACTGGCTTCAAACAATCTCTGCTGAGGAAATGGCCCCAACTGTTCAGAGTTATGAAAGGTTCTATGACCAAGGCAAGGCAGCAGAAGAAAGAGGACAGGAACTCCCACACGAGTGTAGCCTGGAAGTTGGTAACCTCTGGCAGCAGCAGGAAGGTGAAGGAAGGTTTGTGCCAAGGCCTTGATATCAAAGGAGGATGAACAAGTTCTGCTAAGGGAATGCTCAAGAGAGAGCACTACAGAGAATTATAGAGACTGCAAAGGCTCGTTCAGACCAGTATCTGATGTTTATCATTCACATGAGTCATATGGCTAGTGGGGACACTTGAGCAGACCATAGGTGATTACACAGCTCTAGGTTCAGCGTTTAGTAGGACAGCAGTCCAGATAATGTTCCTCTCAATTCTTCAGGTTAAGCACCTGATTAGTAGGAGACAGATCCAGCAGAGTAATGCCTGCCTGCTTAACTGGTATTTCTAAGGAGCCTGGCTTCTTCATTTATGTTTTAAAAAAAAGGTTGCTATAAAGAGAGAGGCTCCATGTGGCAAAGAGACAGAAGAAAGCCTGTGAACAAGCTTGTTAATCCAGTGAGGAGGGCTTTAAATTTGGTTCTTCAGGGAACAGAGGTAAGTAAAGAAAATACTGGTTGAGGAAGGCTACAAGGGAGGCTTGCACATTGCTGCTTAGAAGGGAGGATATTCAGAGATGTCAAGAATCTGTACACTGATATAAGAAACTGGGGCAACTAACTTGAAGAACTGGAAGTGTCTGTGAAGTGAGAATGTTATAGAGTGATCAGAGCAGAATCACAAAGACTGGGTGGGAAACCACACATGACTTTCACGGATGGTGTGGGAGCCAACTTAAGCAGGATGCAGGAACGACCACAAGATCATGGATGAAAGACAAAGAACAAATTTAATTTCAATACCTCGTGAATCGGGGAGTCTCCGCAGCAACGCCCAGGCAGAGGGACACAAGCAGGGCATACAGGCAGCGCAGGGTGGGAGAAAGTCGTTGTTAGCAGGAGCATGCTTTTCAAGGGTTCAAGCAGGTGTAGTTTTCCACTGTGTTTTGATCTTCTTCAACAACAAGGCAGTGATGTCATGTATGCTAGATAAGGTGTCCCTCAGTCCATCCCAGGCTTACATTATCTAAGTGCAGACATTCTACTTGCAAGCACACAAGACTGAACGACAATTAGTGTGATATGTGTGTTGTCCAGCATCCTAGGTGCGAGTCACTTGAGCGTGTTTACAAACCTCCTCGCCAATCTTCCGTTATATTCCCACAGGTGGCTATGGGTTATTTAGAAAGAATAGATGGGGAAGGTGAGGAAGGGGCATTGCACTGTGTGTAGGAGCTGCCCAAAGCTCCAGGAAACTGCACGTTGTGAGTAATCTCTGAACCAAGATCACAGTGGACAGCTGCACTAATGATGATGTGTTGGGAATCTGTTACAGGATTTTCCAAGTGGAACAAAAGGATAAAGCTTTTTGCAAGCAGATAATAGAAGTCTACTTAGAGTAAGGCCTTACCCGTAGGGTTTTCAATCTCCCAGACATTCCGTGAGGAAGACAGCATGAGTTCAGGCACTCCAAGAATTTTCTAAGCCATATTTTGAGTCAGATTCTTAAGGCAACATAAAGGGCCAAACACAGACAAAAAGAACTTTCTGTCTGCTTTACCTTCTGCTGACAAGCCATGACATAATTTTGCCTACAACGCAACAAGAGATTATTGAGTTTAGCCTCTGGAGGTAGACTGTGAAGACCCAGCAGAGTGAGGAAACTGATATCCTAGAGGGCATAGCTTATTTTGAGGAGAGGACCGGTAGGACAGTGGTAAGGGTAGGGAAGTTCAGTTTATTGTAGCAGAAGTTTTTATTCTTTTCTAGTGATTCCATTAAGTTATAGGTTGGGTGTTGCGTTACATGTAGCTAACTTGTGAAGTGTTACCAACAAAGCTCAGAGCAAACGCTTTCCATCTCTCAGTCTTTTCCTTTTCTGACTCTAGTTTTCTTGTTGCTTCTGCACCACATCTATTTCTTTCCCTTCTTTAACACAGATCTCTCCTTTTCCTTTATCTTTTCAACTTTTCAATTATTTAAACATTTTCTTAACAGCTATACTGTTCTTGCTAGTAGCCTACTTAATTCTTTGCTCTACTTAATCTTTGCAGAGGTGGGAACAGTCATCAAATGTTATGAGGGATCAGAAGCAGAAACAGATCATGAGGACTTACTGGATTGGTAGCAGAATCAGCAATTACAGAACACTCAAAATTCAATACTGTCCAGATGTCTGAAACTTGGGAAGAAGGGGAAAGAATGGGAGAAATAATGACATGTCTTCCCTCAACCTGGAGTATCTGCAATCCTAGTAAGCTGTATTCAAAAGGGATTCACAGTAATGAAAAAGCATGACTTCTGCTTTGTTTTAATTAATCAAGTGTGAAAGTGCTAATGAGAAAGCACTGCCAGTCTTGGGAACAACATATAATCAAACAGAAAGCCTGCCATAAGTTACAAGTACAGTTTCTTAAAGTAATGTAGCTCTATAGAAGATGATGTACTTTTTGAAATAAAAATATGAAAGACATATATGAAAGAAATTACATCTGATCATAGCCTTAAAGAAGAGAAAAAAAGTTGGTCTCATGAGGAAAATGAAATAAATGTACAGCAAGGTATAATGTAATACTTTATAATTGTTGAACTCTTCAAGAATGATCTTGCACACAAATTTTAAGAATGATTTATTTTCTTACCTACGAAAAAACACAGAAAAAGTTTGTACATGAAAACATTTTCTTAAATAACGTCTAACTGTATTTAATAACTTAATAAGAAAAGAAGACTTAGGCTCCTTGCCTCTCACCTTAGCAGACAAATCTGTATGAAGATATGGTTGTATTCTTAGGAGTTTCCAGTTGGAGGTGGAAGGTTTCTTTTTCCATTAACATTAGAGCCGTTTAGAGGAAAATAAGAAATGAAGGGAAGTAGAGGCCATAAGCAGAATATTAGTATAATACTAATAGTAAAATACTTCTGGTGTTCCTTTTTGTTTCTTCTTCCAACTGGGTGCTGTGCTGAAGCAGTCAGAGATGTGATGACTCGTCTCTAGAATAGCAAGAAGCAAGAACATGGAAACTTGGCTCTTTGTGGCTTGAGAAGTCAAACAGGATGTGGGTTTCAATGGGCTGCTTAAACAGAAGATGTAGGCAGAATCTGCCTGCTGGTTATGTTACGGTCAGCTTCACAGTCTGGTTTCATTTAATGGCAAAGAAGAATGATGGCACTTTATGGAAACAGTTAGGACTTAAGGAGAAAAGATTTAAGAGAAGAAAATGAGTGTGCTAGATGACAAAAAGGAGGAAGTGTATCTGAGAAACTGTCATGTGCATAAAAGAGTAACAGAATATTTCTGGTGGAGGGATGGAGGAGAGAGAACAAATTCTGAGTAACAGTAGGGTGGAGTTGACAGCTTTGATCATCGTGAAAGTATAAGATGCACCCTTCATCTGCAAGCTTGATAACAACAAGGCTAAATTTTTACTTGTGTTTTGGAGGACAGACTTTCTAAACTTGCAGAAAGTAGTGTGTGTGTGAGCACGTGTGCCAAGAGGTGGGCCCTGTTATATGTTAAATGCATGAGATATTAGGAGGCTCTGCTTTCCTTTACTGTGACCAGAGAGAAGGATTCTTTACTATAAAAAAAAATAATGATATAATTATCCTCCCTAGAGCATTTAATTACACCCCTGGTCTTCAACCTCAGCCATGGACAGACCTAACACTACTTAGTAGACTGAGATGGAAGGATGATGTAGAATTCCTAAAGAAAGTAGGACTTTTTTGTTAAAGAATTTATTCCTATTGAATAATCTTTGCCCCAGCACTTTTGCTTCCAGGTGGACTACAGAGAATCCACTGATAAGACAATAACATGCCCTTTGGTCTAGTATGCATTATGAACGGGTAGTGTCAAGACTACAATTACACTCTATGCAAGCTTTTTGTACAGCAGAATACCACAAACAAAGAAGGATGAGATAAGAATGAAGCTGAAGGATTCTCTGCAGCATTCCTCCTTACTCTGTAGCCACTACCTACCACAGATCCATACTTTCTTTTACTCCAGTGATCTTTCTGTTATCGGCTGTTTCATATGTGTCTAACTGGCCTATGGGAGACTATTCCCCAAGATAATGAATGACAAAGCTTAAAATCCACAATTATTCTATCCATAATACCTGAATATACTTTTGAGTTTTTCACTTATGTAACTTATAAGCATTATTGTTTACCTTGACATAGCCGATTATTAATTTTTCTGTGATATAATCATCTCTTCTGCGTTGTAGCAGCATCATCAAGTTTCTGAGACTAACATATTACTATGATTTTAATTTTTGGTAAAAATAAAAAAAAAACTTTTCAAATGTTTTATTTCTAAATGAACTTATTTGCACTTTTAACTTTATTCATACAAACCATTACTGATATAGAACTTAATTATACTTCTGAGAAGTTTTAATTACTAAAGTTTTGACCATTTCCTTATCAGAGAGAAGCACTTATAGGAATTTAAACAAGTCTAGTGCTGCCAAATGATGTCGTCCCCTGTTCTCTACTCTTTCTGAGCCAGGCTCTGTTTTTGCTAGAGAATGCTGAGATTTGGACTTCATTGTCAAGGAATGCTCTAGAAGGTAAGTTTTTCCATGTGATAGAAATAAATATTTGACTTTTGAGGTCTCTTTATTATAATTCTCAAAATTTATTTTCCAAATGTGGAGCAGGAGTAACAAAAATATATAAAATGTATATTCTGAGGGAGAGATGAGTAGGCAATGTATCATACATCTTAAATGCATACAGTTACCAGTTGTCCACATCTTGGAAAATTTCACACTTTTTTTTTTTTTATGTTTTCATTTTCATTTGTTGCCTTACAATTCCAAGAAAGAAGCACCTATCAGAATGCAGATCAGAGAAAGATAATGAAACGAGGGCTTCATGTTAGTAGGATACAGACTTATTCACCCATGGGTCACTTTTACGGACAGCCAGTAATGGTACACACCTGAAGTCACTCCACTCTGATAGCTGCTAGGTAAGATATGTGAGTGAAATATGAGATCTTTGATTCTTAAGGATGTGTGCTCACTGCTGACTTCCCAGCTTTCTTGACATACACAACAGAGGCCAAGATAGAAAGGTGACTGTATAGCAGTAGTCTATAAGGAATCAGAAGTCCTTGGACCTTAGGTGATGAAGCTTGCCTCTTTCAGACATTTTGATGGAGAGATGACCATAAGACTGGAGCTCAGCAACTGACATATTCATGAAGCTAACGAAAAAATATGAGCTGGTTATAATTGATTGATGATTACTACTAGGGCTCCCTATGAAGGTTTCCTGAGGTCAGTAACAGGAAACAGGTTAGTTTTATAAATGTGACGTTCAAGTGAGCAACGCAATGGACATAAAACATCCAATATGCTGAACTGATTGTGGGATGTACTAACCTAAATGACATAGTAAACTAAATGGGATACACAGGTCCCATCTCAGCTAAACATATATCTGATGTCCTGGTCAGGAACTCATGATTAGTAATTTTTTTTTTTTTACATATGGATGACAACAGACAGATTAGACCTCAAAGGAGAAAGTAATAACTAGATGTTAATTCTCTTTCCCCTGTTTCCCCCTACTCCTCACCCCACCCAGGGGAACCAATTCTTTTAACCACTGTACAACACTCCCAACACAGAAATTGAGGACAGATTGCCAAAAAAAACCCCACAAAAACCAACGATCATCAAAAGATCTCCAAAGCTATTTGAGTGGATTCTGAGCAAAGATCTAAGGCTATGTTCTCTAATGGTTCATAATAATTCTGGCAAAATTTTTGCTTTGTTTGTTTAAATGCATTAGTTGTACACCTTTTCCTGGAAAAAAAAAACAAAAAAAACATCATTTTGAAAATATTTTAAATAAAGGAATTTTGGAGGCCTAAATCCTTTCACGTGGACAGTTGTTAGAAATCTGTGTGAAACCAGAATACAAAAAAGAACTTAAATTCAAACCATCTTGTCTGCATGCCTGCAGTCAAAACCAAAGTTTTAAATCAATCTAAATGTGTAATAGTACTCAAAATTCTATTTCCAAAAGCGAATCCAACTTGCTGCTATAAAAATAATATATGGGTCTTTTTATACTTTTTAGTTTCTGCCAGGTCTCTTTAGCCAAAGAGCCAGAATTCATTTTTCTTCTACCATTGCTTAATTTTAAAAACTTTTTCAAACATTGTGTTTTCTTGTTGTCATGAAGATTGCTAGGCTACACACTCATCTCAAAAAGAAAAAGGAAGCATTATCTCTTACCTCTACAATGATTTTAGATGTAGAAGTCTGTAGTGCAAAGATTACAGAAATCTCTTTGATGGTCCTCTGTGATGCTCACTGGCGAGGTGACTTTGAAATCAAATAGGTCCAACTCTTCTGAATTTAGAGGGAAACAAGCTCATTCATTCCCTGTCCTTTAGTTTAACTACTAGGTTATGAAGGCATTTTTCTGAAGTATCAACCTTCACTCCATAATGACCCATAAGGATCATCAAGTCCAGCACCATGCTCCTTGTAGGACTACATAAAACTAAGCCATATGACTAAAAGCATTGTCCAGACACTCCCTGAACTCTGACAGGTTTCTCAGCCTTCTCTTCTCCAAGCTGAACAAACCAAGTGACCTCAGCCACTCCTCGTAAGTTTTGCCCTCGAGGCCTTTCACCATCTTGGTCACCCTCCTCTGGACACACTCAGATACTTTGAGGTCCTTCCTATATTCAGGTGCCCAAAACTGCACACAGTGCTTGAGGTGGGGCCACACCTGTGCAATTTCGAGTGGGACAATCACCTCCGTTGACCCGCTAGCTGTGCTGTGCTGGATGCACCCCAGGCTATGGTTGGCACTTTCGGCTGCCAGGGCACACTGTTGACTCATGCTTAACTTGCCACCAACCCAACCCCCCAGATCTCCTTTCTGTGGGGCTGCACTCCAGACTTTTGTCCCCCAGTTTGTATGTATAACCAGGATTACCCCTTCGCAGGTGGAGAATCCTGCACTTGCTCTTGTTAAACTTCATACAGTTGGTGATTGCCCAGCTCTCTAGTCTATCCATATCTCTCTGTAAGGCCTCTCCACCTTCAAGGGAGTCCACAGCTCCTCCCAGTTTAGTATCATTGACAACCTTACTTAATGTACATTCGATTCCTGCATCCAGATCATTTATCAAAACATTAAAGAGCACTGAACCTAAAATTGAGCCCTGGGCTTAACTTGAATTTATTAAATGATTTTTTATCCAACAATATGCACATTCAGATATTTACATATGCAGCAGCAAGGCCAACTATATAGTTAAATCTAAGATGTGCATAGAGAATATTTAGGGCTTGAAACATTATGACCATTTGTGTGGATAATGAAATCAGCTTTTTCAAGATCTGACTAAAAGTACATTGAATTAGTTCTTTATACCTGCTTTTTCAATAGATCTAATAACAGATACTGTTCCCCAAATCTTTAAAATTTGGCTATGTTAATAGCCAATAACAATAATACTGGTCTGCACAAGTAGGAGGTAAGGAAAAGAAAAATCAAGGTTGTTAAAGAACATTAAAGAGGGATAGTAATTGTAATAAATGTTCTCAGCTTGCTTTCTTTTGCAGCTTGTAGCTAGTGAATGTCATCAACTGCAATACATTTTACCAGTTAAAGGGTGTTTAATTTGTCCTTCTTTCATGAATCTTTTGCTTACCTGCCATCTACTTTCTTCCAAACAGTCTTTTAATTCCAAATTTCTGCCACTATGCATGCCAAAGATAAAGTAGTGTATTTCTTTTGAGGAGATGAGCATTTCTAAATTATTTTTTCTTTCTCTTTTATCCCCGAAGTTTAGACACACTAAACTTTAAAAAAGTATTGTCCATTCAAATTTCCTTTGGGCTTTTACTGTTTCTTCATGTAATTCAACCACTACTTTTCTGAGTGTCTATTCAGGAAATCTTTTGTTACGCTTATTTGTAAGGAGTTCCTAAACAGAAATATATATATGCGTGCAGTACATCTGATGTGTCTTTATACACTATGTGTGTGATAGGTGTTCTATAAATCTGAAGAATCCTGGGTATGTAGCATTTCTTGTGAATGCATTATACATTTTATCTGTGTATTGTGCATACTCAGCATTTGCAGAAATTTTGAGCAAGTGTCCAAAACTTTTAATTTTCACTGTAACAATATTTTCTAACACAGAAAGAACTGTGGGAAACCGTATTGTTTCATTGTTCTTGGTCCAGGGAATTTCAGTTCCTGATGGACTATATCAACTCTAACAATCTGTGTGAACCTGGAAATGTGGATTTATAGAGCAAAGCCATTCACATGGAAAACCTGATGTTTGTACTGCAGCATATCATAGGTTTTTTTTCACTTCAGGCAACTAGAATGTATCTTCTGGGTTTGTTTTATCCAAAATTCAGTTCATATGTTCCAGGAGTGCTCTGTGATATGAACAGAAACATGATAAATGGGGGCAATTTTAATATTTCCTTCAAGATCACACTCCTGATTCAAACAAAAATCTAATGTAGGGAGACCCATAGACTGCTGGTTATGCTTATGTGAATTCCTATTTCTTGTAAATATTTTCCAAATAACTGTTCTTCTTTGCGTAGCTTTAGTTTCTTGTTCTACAAATACTTATGATTTTGTTTTGTGGAACATTTGTAATTAAGTTTACAAGAAATGTGATGAGTTAAGTTATGATTAGAGGTTTATAGAGTTTGATTGAAAAAAAAAAAGACTAAACTTATCCTTTTTGCTCTTGGAATAATGTTATTTTTCTTGTAAAAATATCGTGTGGCACAGGGATTTAGGAGCAATAAGAAATGGGTTTTTTTTTTAGCTTTTATAGAGGAAGAAAGGACAGATTTTTACCTAAGTGTCAAGAAGCAAGGAGTCTGGACAGTCACAGATTATTTCTTTTTATGAGTGACAGGAAAAACGATAGCGTTGTTGGCAGAAATTGAGCAGAGCAAAATGAATCAAAAGGTAAACTATGGAGCTTAGTTAGTGATGGGTAAAAAGAGTCACAGAATACACAAAGTTCTGTCAGTAGCATACAAGAGACTTCATCTTTTTGGAGTCCTTGTGTCTCTGAACAGAGTAAAAGCAAAAATGACATCACGAAACTGTTGACAGATGGCTTTTATGAACTGTAGAATAAATTTGACACATAATGCTTTTGAAGAACACTGTGTGGAATAAGCCAGCCTGGAATATTTTTTAGATTAATTTTTGTGACTGTGATCTTCCACTATGGTTATAAATATTCTTTATATAATTTTGGTTTGTGTGTTTTCCTTTTGAACTTTCCCTTTGACAATAAGACTTTATTCTTAGCAGGCAATTTAGACAGCTTATGCTTAATGAAATGTAGAACACTTTTTCTGGGGCTGACATGTTTTGTATTGTGTGGCCTGTATCTTATACTTCAAGATGTCTGTGTAAAAATAAAAAATAAGCAAGGCAGTTTGTGCTTTTTTCTTGCCATTAAACCATAATCTTATGCATAGCTGAAAATATAGCTTTTAAATATGTTTATAAACTATTACCTCAGTTTCATTTTCCATTGATTTAGATTAAAATATCTTTTCAAACATTAATTTTCACTTGCACCTATAGTTATACATATGATAGCCTTATAAAGTAAATTTGAAGTGTTTAATAGGCAACATATGTAATTATGTTTTGGACATTTTGAGTCTCTTTAGTTTGTTGTTACCTGTTGATTACAGTTTGTGAAGTACTGGACAGAACTTCAACATTTAAAAAAAAAAAAAAAAGAAGTCAAATTTCCAAGCTGAATTCTGGGATTAGTCTTCCTTTCTTGGTCCTACCACATGCACTTCTCTACCAGAGCTGAACATAGAAGGACACTTGTCACTTAGAATTTTGTAAATACAAACTGAAAACCTTTAAAAAATTTGAAAAATTAAACCCTTCAATGTTCATCTTTATTCTTGCATTAATTCTGTGATTCCTTGAAACTTATCATAGATATATTTCCAGAACAAAAAAAAAAAAAAAAAAAGAAAAAAAAAAGAAAAAAGCTACAAAGTCCTTTAATGGCATTTAAATGCAAATAAGATTAAAATAATTTTTGTTAGAGATCCAGATTAACATTGAATGGTTATTATTCCTTGTTTGTCTGCTTAACTGGAAACAGATTTTTCAGTATTTCTCCTTTTCCAGTGAGACATCTTTATGCTAGTGGGGATATAACTTCTTTTGTCTGTGTGTTTGTGTGTTTCATTTTAGTATGCATCATCACATTGTTTAGTGAAATGACTAAATGGAGGGGCTCTTTATTTTTTACATACTGATATATGTGGTTTATACTTTGTATGCTTTTAATTTAGTAGGGCAGTACTTCCCATTAAAAGATGGCTCTCATTACAAGCAAAGTTGTTATGGAACTGTGTGCGTAAAGTTTAATTCTCACTCAATTTAAAAGAAATACTTTGGAAACAAATGCATCAAAGCACAGGAAAGTGGTTAGTAGGCATTTTGTTTTTTAAACAGATGAGCAAATTCATGTGACGAGTGGGGCCTCTGGGGCAAATAAAGCAATTAAATCATCTTAAATGGGGTTGTGGAATCTGTGTAAATGACCCTGCTGGTCTATCTGCAGCTTTGTGGCTTTTCTTTAATGACCACTTGTCCTTTCTTTGCTACTGAAGAAATTATGCATTTTTTTTTCTTCCAAAGCTGACCAGTTAAATCAACAACTGTTTAACTCTTCCGCTGGATGCTGGATACAAAAGACATGTCACTACCATAAAAAGAAATAGTCCCTTCTAAGGATTGTCCTTCACAAAACAAATTCTATATTAGTTAGCATATTGTATTCTTAGCGTCCAACTCAAATCCTGTATTGATCTTCTATTGCCCAGATCTTGCTTACATTAGTTTCATCTTTAGGAATGGAGTTTGATGTTTTCAGTCTGATTCTTAGCGAACAGCTGTTGTTATTGCAAGAAAACATCTTAGCAGATGCTACTGAGTTTCAGATGTGTAGAAAGCCTTGGTAAAGGTAAAACAAGCTGAAAAGACAAAAATACAGAACTATCCACTCATTCTTCAAAGTAATATCTTCTAAGAAAATGCAGTAAGTTTCTCATAAGATTCAATGAGGTTTTTGGCTTATGTGTCCATTACCTTGTCAAATTAAATTCCTACGGTAAGAAAATTAATGACAGTTTCTTTATAGAATCACAGAAACATAGAATGGTTAGAGTTGGAAGGGACCTTAAAGGTCATCTAATTACAACGCCCCTGCCATGGACAGGGACACCTTCCACTAGAACAGGTGGCCATCCAACCTGGCCTTGAACACTTCCAGGGATGAGGCATCCACAGCTTTTCTGGGCAACCTGTTCCAGTGCCTCACCACTCTCTTAAGCACTTTCCTAAGTTCTATATGCTCATAGAAGGCAAGAAAAGCTACAATGATTACTTTCTCTAAAATCCAGGGGAAAAAAGATCTAAATTTTTAATTATTCTGTTCTTTAAATTCTACTTATCCTTCTTTAATTACCTACATATCTGTACCTGGAGTAAATCACCACTTGCAGACTTAGTCCTTGATTTTGCAACTGATTCACACATACATGAATTGTAATGTTGCTAGGTCCTGTAGCCTAAACTTCTTTTAGAACATGAATCTTCTTTCTTTGCTATTCATCTCACCAGAAAATGTTTTTTATAAATTACATTAAGAGATATTTCAGGTTTTAAATTTGTTGAAATTTTATAGCTACAAGGAAATATTTTCATTCTTAATGTAAAACGTCTTATTGTTCTTTGAAATTTAAAGCTGCCATATAGTGGCATATTATTGCTCATGACACTAAGTAGTAGGTTTATTTTTTTGTTTTGGTTTGGTTTGCTTGTTTGTTTGTTTTTAACCCAGAAATAAACATTAGATTTAGATTATTAATTCTAAAAAGAAGAGAAAAGTAGTATTCTGCAGGCAAAGGGGTACAAATTGTCAAGTATGTTGTGGACTTAGTGATGATTTAAAAAATAAACAATTTACTCAGCAATTCATAAAGATGGTGAATCAAAACTAAGGCAGTGCTGTTAAATATAATATTTAATGACTGAAATATACCTTAAAGCCCTATAACTCTCAATCCTGGCCAAATATCTGCTTATGGGTCAAGGGGTATGTTATTAGACCCTTCAGAACTTCAAATTTTGTCAGTTACATAATTTCTGACCCCTTAGGCTTGACGCATCAATCTCTTGGTTACTGGCATTTTAAACTTGGTGGCATGCTTTTAGTCTTTCATCTGTTGTGCCAAACTCAGTCATTACTGTCCAAGCCAGTTGGACAGAAAAAGCAGAGCTGTCTGGCTGTTCTGGCAGGCAGAGCTTCCCAGCTGGCCTGTCTATAACTGGCCTCTGCTAAATCTCCAAGTAATTAGCAATTTGGCCCTGGTGAAAGGCTTTTAAATGAGAGGAGGTGCCTGAACCAGACAGCAAACCACTGGCCCTTTCCCATTGTTTGGCCTAATAAATATAATATGGTAGATGGCACACACTTGTCCCCTAATTCCTTAATGTTCAGCTTTTATCCCATCTGATTCTTACAGGAGATTTATTTTGGAGAGCTGACCAAGGTCCTGACAGAAGTTAATGACAGAAATTACACAGCTAGGTATTTTGGTAGCTTACTTGGAGTTTTTTTGTTTGGTTGGTTTGAGTTTTTTGTTTCTTTCTTTCTTTGTTTTATTATTATAAAAGCTCAACCAACAAACCCCAAAACAAACAAAAAACCCAGCACCCCCACAACACCAACTCTTTTTCTCTCTTCATATAATTTGAGTGGATGTGCAAAGGATACTTAATCTACATAGCTGTCCTATGTAATTCATGCTTCTAGTTAAAAGTTAAAGCTTCCATTGCAATTAGTGGGTAGAGCAAACAGCACTGTAGTTCTGACGCTTTAAGACAATGATTGTTCATCTCCCTCACAGTGTGTGAATATATTTTCAGTAGAGGAGCAAGTCCCATAACACATGAATTGTGCTTTCCTAAAGTCACCTTTTGGACAACAAGACATGGAAATCAGTGACTAAAAGTGCAGGTGGCAATTGCATTGAAAGTTGAGCCTTTAACATCCTGGATGCATATTCCCTCTGCTGGCATACTTAAACATAAGAATACTTCCTTAATGTTGTGGGATGTAGTGGCACTAACGTGCTCATATTTCCCTCCCTTGTTTTGTGCAAGGCAGATACGCGTGACTGCGTATGAATTAGAAGGTGTAATCAAGCACGCACCTGATTTATAGATTCTAAAGCAATACTTAGAGCTCTTAGTTGGTGTCCATTATGAGGCTTTTCTGGGCATGTCTGTACTAGAACTTCAGGCACCAATAAGGACAAAATCTAAGTTTCTCTGCACTGAAGAGTGCAGTGTGGGCTTGAGCGGGGAATTACATCTTGTGCTAGATGCCTGCAAGAAAGCCCACATCCTTTTACAGACCTGCCTCTTTGTTTTTAAATAGGGGCACCCCCACTTAACAAGAATACCTGTTTGTAGGACAGAAATCTCCTTTCCTAGAAAAGGCTTCAGCTGCTTTTGAATCCCTGTCTCTAAGTGAGACAATGACAGCTGTTACTTCTGGCAACGATGTGAATATTTCCAACCACATATAGTTTTATCAAGTTCCATTGCCCATGAAAGGTAGAACCTATTGACTCAAAGCTAAAATTTTCCTCCATGTGTTCTATTAATGCTATAACCTTTGAACATTTTTCAGACAAATCACCTGAATCCAGATCCCAAGTATTATGTGCAGTATTTTGAGTCTCAGTGGGATTTTGGAAATCTACGGTTATAAGATTATGACCTGTTTTAGACACAACTTTTCTTGTTTCTCCTGCATTGCTCAGAACAGAGGAGAGATGATGTACATGAAAGGGTTTCTTTTTTTAATGCATATTAACTAGAAAAAAATCACATAATACCTTCAGGGTAACTAAATTTTTGGAAAGTGATTTGCCAGTTGACGGTTAATTATAAATTGATTGTTAAGTCCATTTTGAGGCAGCCAAAGTTAGAGACTAAATTTCAAAACAATTTCCTAATTCATCTGGAGTTTATAAGCTTACACTTGTAAGCATTTCAAGATATCTGCATTGAGTTGCCATTCAAAATATAATATTTTCTTGTATTTGAAACTGCCAGGAAAAAATATATCTGTCTTTTGCTTCCCTTGCTGGAGTGTCAGCTGTGAGGATGGGCATGTATTAAGGTTTCTTTAAGGAATGGTGTAGGGACTATTCTATTAAACTTGAGATTGCCCTCACAAAGGAAGACGCACAAACAACCTGAGCATAATCATATGCAATCCTCTTCATCAGTTCAAAGACTGTGCATGTAAAATATGAACTTCAGTGATGTCCTGGTTTTAGTGGCCAGCCCAGCACAAACCACAAGTCATCTTTCTCAGTTTTAGATTTTGTGTTATTGCGCCTCTCTTGTCCCTGAGGTCCCATTCAGTCAAAATTTTGGTGCAGTGTAGCTAGCACAATAGGCCATATTTTTCCATTAGACATATAAAGCCAGAAAATCTTTTGACGTCAATGGGAGTTCTGTGTATGCCTGTGAGGGGAGAATTTTTCCTGCTGTGGTTTCCCTATATTATTGTGTATTTTCCAACAATATTAAAGGGCAGCCTCTGTCTGTCTTTCAAAGTGCAGCTTTGCCACCCAGATTTCAGAGGCTTTGGCCGGGTTGTTCCTCAGTGTGGAACTTGGAAAAGAGAAGGAAAGATTCACATGTACACAATAGAAGTACAATTTTCTTACAGGAAAACTGCCGTTCACATGCATGGGGGGTGAAAAGAATTGCCAATTTAGCAGTTAAGTAGACTTTTACACCGTACCATATGACACCATAAACTATGTCCCCACATCGTGTGTCTCAGAAATTGTGGAGCACATCGATACATACCATTTGAAGTGAAAGGAAGATGATGAATCAATACTTTATATTGGCCAACAGAAAAATCACTTTACAGATATTGTGGTCTTTATATCCTTTGAAACTTATCGGTTTGAGTGTAAATTCTTTGTTTTATCAAGTCCTGCTTTATAATCTGTCTAAATAAGCTGTAAAGCATGTCTACTGTATATAATTTTCTCTTCTGTTTGGCTTCACAGGTCAGTGTTTGGAAGGTGTTCAAATTTATAGTTTTGTTTAATTATGGTGTTTTAAATAATCTACTGGTATAGTTGTTCACTTATCATGTAACCGACTTCCAAGACACTTTTAAGTGCACATTCCATAATGACTACGTGGTATGTTTTTGTAGATCTTACCTTTCTTTATTTCAGTGGATATGAGAAAATATTGGGTTTTGTCATTTACCTTTCCTTTTATGGTCTGATCACAGATCAATGTTAAACTGACTGAAACATTTAGAGGACAGTATGAGCTCAGAAGAGAAAATTATTTTCTTCTTACAATGACAATTTAGTTAGAAGCCTCCATCACATTTTGCTTAGTTGATTGGGGTATAACAAAAGAAAAAAAAAGGATATAATTAAAACTATTCATAACAGTATCTGTACTTGGCCTAAGAAAAATTAGTGAGTAGTTATCAGATTTTTGAATGAAATTGCACAAATTAGAATGCTGAACAGGTATTCTTTTTGCTTTTGGGGTGTAACAGGTTTAAGCTGTGGGGTTACAGAAGGATACCTTTCTTCTCTTTGCCATGATGTTGCCTACTACAATTAAATCTTCTTATGCTTTTCACTTACACCTGTAAGTGTGTACATCCTGATCTTCAGGATCACATATCTGCTTGTTTTTTTGTCAATGGCTAGGAGATGACTAGAAGTAAATGTGGGTGCATTCATATTTACATGAGTCCTGGTGAGGTGCATTTGAAATACCTCCTCCTCTTTTTAGCTGATTCCAGTTAATCTAGGTTTCTATTTATAATTAAGTATTTATGCACTATCTATCTTGAGTATAAAGGAACTCACTTGTTCATGTAATTCTGAAAAATTTGCAGTAGCAAAAGGAAAGCAGGCTTATGGCTTGATAAAAATGAAATACTTCAATTAGAATCACTGCAAAATAGTAGGGTAAAGATCTTGTTAACTTTTACCATATTTTTTTTGGTATTCAGATACTTAAAGACTATTTACCAGCTTAAAATTCTTTGATTGTTAATCTGTTTAAATTAATATTTATAGTAAAATATTTTCTTTTTTTTCTTTTTTTTTTTTTTTTTGTCTAGAACTTTTGCATTATTTTTGGATGTCCTAGAATTGTAACCCAGCCAAATGCTGGATTGTGGATATCTGATCTACAGCTCTTTATTAATACCTGTTGTGTTATACTTTGTCTTCATTACCTGGAGAACTTGTTTTTATTAGAAACCAGACTGAAAGAATGGCTTATTATCTTGAAGTGTAGATAAATGATGTGAATGGTATAATGAGCATAAATAGGGAATGTTTATTCATTATTACTTGTAAGGTGAGAAGTAGAAGCACACTAACAAAATTAGCAGGCATCAGTTTTTAAATGCAAGTACTCTTTCTACGGAACATGCAACTGAACCATGGAACAGAAGATTTTCTGGAGGCCAAAAGTAAAAATGAGTTCATATAATAAGTAGACAAGCCAGGGAAGAAAAGTCCCACATGAAGGCTATTAATCCAAAGATCTCAATATAGCTATTAGCTCAGAAAGACTTTCAGTTCACATTGTCAGAAAATAAACTGGTGGAAGTAATCATGGCATCCTTTCTTGTTCATATACTTTTTTCTTAAATGTACACTCTTGGGTACTGTTAGAAGCAGTGTTTTCAAATTAGGTAGATGTTTATCTCAGATTGTACAGATATTCTGTTGCTAGATGCATCTGAGCTGCAGAGGTCTGCCAGTCAGCCCGGAGTGTTGGTTAAGATACTGACCACCATGTCTGCCTCACTTTTAAACGCATGGAAAACATTCAGAAAAAAATTGCGACTTTAAGAGTGAATATGAACAACATCACCATGAAAATAAAAGCCTCTGTGCTACCAGAATCAAATCAGAAAGAACATATCTAGTTCATCCACTAAACGAATATAAAATCATTGCTGGGTGTCTGTAAGCTTTGAGCCAGGCGGTGGAGAAGATGACTCTAGAAACAACATCAAGTTCTTATCTTACTGAAGACCATACCTAATTAATATGAACATCCTTCCCTGTTTGTGCCCTTGTTTACTCTGTGTAAACAACTTGAAATAGCTGTTTTCCCCTTGTGTTCAAACAAGCAAAGACCTTTGATGTTATGAAGAAAATTAGTAACAGGTGAAAGATCATGTTTAACAGTGTAAGGACAGACCATCCATTGACTTTAAAGTATTTCTCCTCTAATCTTCTGTAATTCCTAACAGATAATAACTGTTGTCTGTCACTAGAACTCACATATATTAGTTTCTCTGAAGCCGCTGTGTGGTAAGAATAAATATAAAAAAAACCCCTTTAATCATATGCAGTAAAGCAGAATGAGGGAACGTATGAAATCACTGAGATATACATAGGTGTGTTTGGCTTCCTTTTCATATTCACTTGAACTGCACAAGAGAAATTGAATTTAGTTCTCTCACTCTAAGGATAAACAGAATACATATGAGTTGTGATCAAATGCAGTTAAAGTGTTTCTGGTGTAGAAAGAGATTGTAACATACACTGTTTTATACAGATTTCAATTTTGGATTATTCAATTTGTTTCTTTCTATGTGCTTTTTTACCATTGTCTGTGATTTTTTTAAGGTTTGGTGTTTTTTTTTTCATATACAAAGAATATGAAATATTTTTTTAGGTATTTAAAATAGTTGCTAACTATTCCAAAAGTCCTCTAAAAGGCAGATACCCATTTCACATTTAAATTTCCCTTAAGATCCACTTTTCCCTTTTTTGCATTTTCAATATAGAAAATATTTGCCCAATTTTCTCTCAAATAAATACATTGATCTTCCTACTGCTATTAATTCTTAAAAAAAAAAAAGCATGATAAAGCAGATTAGCTCATTCATGGCCAATTCAAGTTAGACATCTCAGTCACTGTTACACCATTATGTCTGCTTTCAGAAACAGATTTCTGCTGAAGATTGTTAGCAGGAGCTTAGCAGTTGTTCCTTTCTACTGAGCTCTCTGAAAAAGTCCTATCGCATAGCCATACATTCTAAAAGGACTTTTAAGACTAGTATTTCAACCTAATTCATTACACTATGAAAAAACACAGAAACTCAATACAAAATCAGCTTTCAGACAGCCTCTATCACATAATTTCTTAGAGTTAGATTGGTAAAGATCAAGAAAATTAGGGGAGGAGGGGATGCAAAAAAATATCAACTGCTTGTCAACATCTTTTGAATAACGCTAAAGGAGCTATTGAGTTGCAAAATGGCTACTCTATAGATGCTCTTCTGGAGAGTTTTAAACCACTTGTTGAAGATTGTGGCACCTAACCTGCATTAGCCAGCACCTCAGTCTGACTTCATTCAACATATTGCAGCAGTGATCTGAAAGTTCTGGTACATACCAGAAATTCATATTTTTGAAATTAGCTACAGTTCAGTAAGCTGTGGGTGACATCGTGATGTCTACAAACTCAGCATATTTCACAAAAAGATGAGAATACTGGCTTCAGGTCTGAAATTCTATTGTGTAAATGTTTGCATACACACACTTTGTTCTCACCAGTGTACCAGGAAAAAAAAAAAAAAAAAGAAGATGGAAAAGGGATTTGAATGCAACAAACTGTAGTTTAGCTTCTAAACAAAAGAAAAGTTTCCATTTTCTTTTTCTTGTGAATTACATGAAAAACATTAGAACTATTACTGAATTTTAGCAAATGTGTGTATAGCCAAGACTGAGTGAAAAAAGACTACTGGTTAAAGCATCAGTCCCACGAAAAGAATAAGAATTGATGATCTAGTGCTTCTTCATCCTGAAAGAGTGATACTTTCTAAATGGAAACTGAGAGCTATTCTATGTATTATACCAAGTGAGACAAGTATATGTCACAGTCTGAAAATGTTATTTTTATATAAATGTTATTTTTATACAAATGTTAATTTCTTACCAACAGACTTCTGTAAAATATTCAGTAAGGTTTAACTTAAATAGAGAAGTACCTATGCTATTTTCAAAAATCATTCCTCAGATTAAAAATGTAGCACAAATGCTGCTGGTATGTTTAAGAAGCTCATAGTCCAAGTGTTGTGCAGACGAATCAGCATTTATAGAGAGGAATCGGCTTCTCTCCTTGCTTACTTAACTTCAGAAACACAGTTCAATAGCCTGACAGACAGACTCTGAGACCTAAATAGGAGGATTCTCAGCAAGGGAGCTGCGTGATCTTTTCTCCTTGTCTTCACATGCCTCTACCATGAACACACTGCATGCCACATCAGAAACATGAGAAGACTTTGGCTTTGAAGGTTATGGCTTTGGTTGTTTGGGTTTTTTTTTCCCCCTTTGGTGGCAGCTCATTTGGGGTAAAAGTTTTATTTCCTGCTTTGCACTAGCATAAAAGCAGTTGAAGACTTTCAAAAACAGTGGAAAAAGACAAAAAAAAAAAAGACTTTCTGTGTTAACTAGGACACTAAATTAAAAACGAAACAATATGCTGTGTGCCACTTGGAAGAGAAAACATATTTTTTTTTTGCCCTTGATACGAAAACCAAGTAAAAAGTCCATTAGAGCTCTTTATCCTTTCTCTTGACCTCTTTTCTTCTGTCCCTTCCTACTCTCTCTCTTCTCCTCATCTCTCTCTCCCTTCAGCTCCCCTTTTTGTTCCTGGAACATACTGTTTCTCTTACGAGCTAACAAGTTTGATGTGGCCCTGTGTCTCATTCCCTTCCAGGCTTGCAGCTGTTTTGGCAACAGAAGAAAAAATCCCCATAACAAATCAAATAAAAGCCCATTCTGTGAAGAGGAATTGAAAACAGCAGGCCTCAAAGAGGACTGCACATGAGATGCCTTGTTCTGGCTTTCAACACGACTCAAATCAGAAACACATTACCATAATCTGAAACAGCCCACTGCTAACACAAGACAGATGGTGGGTAATAACCCATGCATCATTAATAAATAAATTCCAGCATTAAAGGCTTTACAAAGTATGACAACATTATCCGGGCAAAATTACTGCCCCTTTTCCACCCCCAACATTATTTCACTCTCTTGTGGGTCTCTTTCACTCCCTTTCTCTCCCTTTTAAAGTGATTGTACTTTTGAAGGAAATTAAACATAGTGCAAGTTTTAATCAGATGAAACCCATCTTAGTGTACAAGTCTGAAACTCCAGAAGGGAAAAATAAAATAGCTGCCAAAGTGTAATAGCTCCCATGTACTTCTATTGAATCAGCAAATGACGATTTAGTGCATTGCACTCCACCAGTTGTCTTTGCCCTCTCTAGTATTCTACTATTCTTATATTTCACTACAAATTTCAAGCACGAATTTTGGCATTGTGTTTTCACTGTATTGAGAGATACATGTATCATTTCTCAGCATTCCTTCTACAAACTATACCATCTGTCTTCTCCCCTTTCTTCCTCACTCATTTTGGAGATAATTTGGGGTAAAATATATGCTTTTTAACTTGAACAAATGTTGGAGTATGTTTAAAATAAAATAAGATGGACCTACCACAATGCGTTTGTGCCTGACCAACATGAGTATATCACTTGCAAGGGGAAGGGAGAACAGATGGGCTAAATTTTTACAGTGTGTTACAAAGTTCTAAGTACAGAGCTTGAATCCCAGATGGAATTTGAAATCTGTATGTTTCCAGAGTTCAATAGCGTTACTCAGCATTGGGATGCAAGTCTATCATAAAGACAGAAGTGGGCCTAAGTGTTTGTTTGTGTGTGTGTGGTGGGTTGACCTTGACTGGCCACCAGATGCCCACAAAGCCACCCTGTCACTCCCCATCTTCAACAGGACGGGGGGAGAAAATACAACGAAAACTGTGCGGATCGAGATAAGAACAAGGAGATCGCTTACCAATTGTTGTCACTGGAAAAAAAGACTCCACTTGGGGAAATAAATTTAATTTATTGCCAATTAGTTATAACAGAGGAGGATGGTAAGAAATAAGAACAAAACTGTATTCACCTTCCCCCCTCCCCTCTCTTCTTCCCAGGCTCAACTTCACTCCTAACTCTTCTACCATCTACCCTGAGTGGCACAGGGGGATGGGGAATTGGAGTTGCAGTCAGTTCATAGTTCTTCCTCTCTGCCTCTCCTTCCTCCTCAGGCTTTCCCCTGCTCCAGCATGGAGTCCCTCCCATGGGATGCAGTCCTTCATGAAGGTTTCCAACATGGGCCCTTCCCATGGGGTGCAGACCTTCAGGAATGAACTGCTCCATTGTGGGTCCCCCACAGGGTCACAGGTCCTGCCAGAAACCTGCACCTGCATGGGCTCCTCTCCATGGGCTGCAGCTCCTTCCAGGCACCTGCCCCTGCATGGGCTCTCCATGGGCTGCAGTTTCTGGAAGGAAGGAAAGAAGAGAGGAAGGAAGGAAGGGAGGAAAGAAGGAAGGGAGGGAAGAAGCAAGGAAGGAAGGAAGGAAAGAGATTAGTTATGAGTTTACCTGTGGCTAAAAGACTAGAAGGAAAAATGGTAGGAGAAGGGAAACAGTGTGCACAAGTGAAATCAGTATACATAGCTCCATTACCTTTGAGTGATATTTTGCACTGGAAGTGAATCAAACTTGGTTTCAGTTTAAATGACTAACGGTAGAATGGCAACTAGCCAAAGGGAAAAAAATATCAAACTTCTCAAGGCAAGATTTTGGATAGACTGTTACTAAGAGCTTCCATCCAGACTTTTGACTCTTAAGAAATTCAGAAAACAGAACAGCTTTCTTCCCTAAACACACCCTTGCTCCTTTAAAAACAAGATCACTCTCCAGACAAAACCAAACCACCACAGATACTGTTCAAAACTTAAAAGTCTTCAGCTCTGTAATATTTGTATCATTACAGCAAGCATAAGGCTGATAGTACTTGCAAAGAACTGATTGGAAGAAACATTCACATTTACCTATGTAAGTAAACACTCTATAAATTTATTTAGCGTATTTCCATTACCCTCTTCTAATTACAGTAAATAAATACACAACAGCCTTCATGTCCTATTAAGATATAAATGTTTTAAATGCAACATTTGCTGCAATTAAGTTAAAAAAGAATAAAACCACTTTGATGTCAGCAGGCATTGTATGTGTTAAAAATTTTGGGTAAAACTTTGTGAGAACTCTGAGGGTATCTTATGTTCTGATTACGTACTGTGAGAAAATATATTAGCAGATCTTATATCTCGTAGCATAGAATTTCACCACAAAAAATTGTTTATCCATAAAATCATTGCTTTCACATTTGTAAAGTTTTACACTGCACTGTTCAGCAGAAAATCCAATGGTGTTATGAGTAAACTAGGAAAATCCTCTAAAGCTAATATTGTGAATCTCCCCTTCAGCAAAATGATAGAGCACACATTTAAACTTCTATATTTAAAATCTACCTTATTAGGTAGTTTTCAAAGATTATGAATATGTTAAAAGCTTCTGTATATGCTTTTAACTATGGTTAGAAAAATGACATCTGGAAACCTCAGTTATGTCTTGCTTTTGTGTTCATGAATTAAAAAGAAACCAGTCATATAAATTTTGTTCTGATAGCATATATTCTCAGAAAAGGCTGCATATTAAAAAAAAGGTTAAAAAAACCCCTGGAAACTGAGGGGGCAGTTGCCAATTCAAGCTTATTGATATTTTGACCCTCTTTTCACAATATGTTTGTATTTGTGTTGCAGCAGTGAAAAGGGCCAGTCAGGCTATAGAACACTGTTGCAAGCCATTCTTTTCAAATCCAGGTACGGAATTATTATTTAAAGCTTTGCCACTAGTCCTTTAACTTTAGAAGAAGTAGGGACACCTCAGCAGATCCAACTCCTATGCTTGAAAAACACCTGTTTGTATGACCTACTGTGATTTACATGTATTTTATGATTCCCAATCCACCTCAATAGTTATGAATTATGGAGAGAGATGTTTGCAAATAATGTAATATTCTTTCTTTACTCTATTTATTGAGTAGCTGGGTAGTGACAACCAGGATTGTCAACTTATATCATAAATTTCTGAGCACGACAAGAAAAATATTGCTTTCAAAAATGTGGATGTAAACATCAGAAATGCAAAGGATCCATTCATTATTACTTGATCAACCTTAATTTTCATGTAAAGTAGTTTTAGATTTGTCCAAGGCAGTAATCTGCATAAAACAGTCTACTAAGGGAATAATATCATGCAGAGAAAAAGTGATGATGAGGTAAATCAAGATTTGCCTAAAAGCGGCAATTTTTTCTGGAAGAGATCGTCTTTTTCTTAGATATTCTTGTGCTTTATTACAGTTTCTCAGCAGTGACTCAGTTGTTCAACTTATATCAAACTTGTGTCAAGACCTTTTAATGGATTATATTGTCTGAGTGCACTGGACCAGCTCAGGGCTCTTCACACCAGTTCCTCTCCCTTCAAGTCTCACTTACTCTTCCTAAGTGATGCACAGGGTTCACAGGGCCTCCTACTCTGGGGAGGGATTAAATGGGAGTGTGATAAATCCATCTGTGGGTAATTTACTAATGAGCATTTTCTGCCACTGTGCAAGGGTATCCATCACTGTTCATAAGTAGTAGTGCAATGAAGCTGTTTTTATGCATTAGAAACAACTTTCTGAAATGTAGACCATGGTGCAATATATTGAATTTCCCATAGCATGAAAATGTCTCTAATTTTCTAAACCAAATGCTGTGCAACAGACTTAAACTAGGGTCAGTATACATGTCCAGACATTCAGAAACTTCTTTAGGATGCTAGGTTCTGCTTCACAGATATGAAAGGCCAATGCCTCAAACTAAATATCTCTTCTTAGTATGAAATACAGAATTTTCCACATTAAATGTCTATTGGGATACTGAACCTAAAAAGCTGAAACATTTTTTTTTTCTAATTTTATCAAAATGTTGTCAACTGACATAATTCTGCACAAGTAAATGCCATTTTTCTATTAATGAGAAGTGCTACATGGTTCTAGAACAAAATTTAAATATTTGGTTAGTATTTATAATTGTTTAATGTTTATAAAAATACATTGTTTTTCTCATAAAATTTAATTCCCGTGCATAGAGGACATATGAAGTACAAACTCATTTTAGTTGAATAGAAGCACAAGTATGAAAAAATAGCAGTTATAAATGTAGTAATACAAATTTATACAAAAAAAAACCCCAACATTAAATTAATAGCATGTGCATTTTTGCTATTGAGCAAGCTGTGCATTGTGTGATTATCACTGGTGCAATTTTCAGTTCTTAACAGTTTTAAGAAGCCTGTCAGTCATTTGCTGTTGTAAAAACAAACTGATATTTTTATTTTAAAAAAACCTGCAAATAAATTAAAGGTAAAAAAAGAAAGAAAAGGGAAAACATAATTCCAACTGTCAGCTGGGATGTTTAAAAAGTCAATGTTGCTGAAAAGAACAAAGTATCTTTTGCTTTTTAAATTCAGCATTCTTAAAAAGCTTAATTGTAATCAGATGCATAGCACAATTAATTTCAAGAGTACAGGAATACTGATAAGAATAATGAAGACTTGGGTTAAATAACGTTTAGGTGAGTTATATATATTGTAATTTCCAGGGTCTTAGGAAATTTGCCTTTGACTGTTAAAGGATTAGCTGAAGCTATCTATGAACCATTAACAAAGATCTCAAGAAAGCTGTGGATGATAAGTGAGGTCCCAGAGGAGTAGGGAAGGTCATATGTAATGCCTATCATTAAAAAAGGAAGAAGGAGCACCTAGGGAGCTATAGACTGTTCAGCCTAAATATAATACTAGAAAGCTACTGGAACAAATTATTGAACAATCAATTTGTAAGTTCTTGGAGGATAATCAGGTGCTAAGGTATGGTCAGCATTAATTTGTCAGGAATAAATGGTGTCAAACCAATTTAATTTTCTTTTTCTGCAAGGTACTGACTTTGTGGTTAGGGGACACTCAGCAGAAGTGCTGTTGCTTGATTCTATTAAATTTTTGAATGCGCCACATCTTTTATAAGCAAACTAAGCAATTATGGCATACATATTACTACTACTAGATGGGTCACAGCTGGTTAAAACCTCAAAGGATAGTTGCTTGTTTTCAAACAAGCTACTTGTTTGAAATGTAGCAAGGTTGGTTGTTGTTTTTTTTCCATTTAGTACTAGTAATTATATTAATTTTCATGCTAAACTTCCAATTTTCCGTCTAGCACATGGCTGATGTAGTAATAATAAACCAGTAGAAGTTTTCAGATGACTTTCAGCAATGAGAGATGGCAGGCCCTTTAGAGTACAAATAAAAAATCTTAAGCAATTGATTTTGATAAACTTATGAATGAACAAAAATCAGGAAGATGAAATTCAAAAGAGATGAGAATAATGTGCTAAATTTAGGAAGAAACATAATTTCAAATTGAAAAATAACTACTTAGAAAGCAGTTCTGCAGAAAAGGACATAGGTATTGTTTGCACTGTGCTACAGGCTGAATGTAGATTTATAATGTGATGAAATTACAAGACAGGCTACTGTCTATCAGGTTGTACTAACAGAAGCATTAAAACGTAAAAGGTAATTACTCTCCTAATCTTGGCAGTCATGATGTCTCACCTGGAGCAGCATACATGACACGGGTCACAGGGATTAGTACAGAGGGGATAAGATGAAGGCAGTCCAGAGAAGACCAGCAAATGTAAGTGGTTTTAAAAGCACAGTATATCAAAACCATGGAAGAATTTGGAGGTATTAGTTTGTGGAAAAGAACTGTGTAAGCAATGTCCCAATCTTAATTATTCGAGTCCACTGACATTGGAAAAAAGTAATAAACAAGGGAAATATGCTCTAGAAGTCAGGAGTATCTTTTAACGGGAAGAATTTTGCAATTGAACAAATTATCTAGATGTGTGACCCCTGTCACTGTAAGGTCTTAAAAACAGGTCGAATAAGATCTACCAGCTATGAAAAAGGCACAGATAATCCAGCCTTTGTCCAAGGATGGTGTTGTCCCAGCACTTGTAGGGTCCTGAGACACTGCAGTCTGTAGCATGAATAATTATTTTAATCAGAGGTAAAACTGTGCACATTTTTTCTTATATCACTTTTGCCCCACATTTCAAAACATGCCAGCTGAATGTGTTCTTTGCAGATATTCCAACCACTTTGTTGAATACTTCTTCATGATCCATGCAAAATGTCTTAGACTATTCCTCTTTTAAGCAACTTCTAGGAGTTATTAACTTCATTTACAGGTGAAATAAGACTTTCTCCTGGTATTATTAAGATTTTTTCAGCTCTTTGAAAGGCAGGAGTTTTTGATGGGTATATTCTAATACTGGTGAACAAATTTTAAGAAAAATCCCCCAAAATCCAAAATACTTCCTGTGAAATATAGGGAAGTAATATTCAGACTGCAGCTCAGAGCACTGAAATAAAGGTGTCTAACTTCCCATTATTTCTTGAGAAGACTGAGAAGAAGGAATCACTAGCTACACTCCAATGCAGAGTGTCAGTCAAAAAAAAAAAAAAAAGACAAAAGGAAGGTCTGTGTTTATTGGGAGAGTCATTTACATGTCTTGGTACACATTGATGAACAAAACCCAGAACGGAGATTTGGGACCTGTTGAACTTCCAGGAGTATTTTTATTTGCAGAAACTTCTTAATAAAGATCCTTGAATGTACTTTTAAGTTATGCCTACCATAAGGAAATGTAATACACAATTTAAGTATAGTTTAGACTGAGAGAAAATATCAAATAACGTAATTTAACTCCATCGTTCTAGAACAAATTTTGCCAAATTGTCTTTGTAAAGAAAGGTTTGACAAGGTCTAGCTTGAATGTCAATTGATTGTTTCTGTACATTTGTGAAGAACTTTGTAAGCTTCTGAACACCTCAACTTAGGTCAGACATACAAGAGACAAGGCTAAGCAATAAAAAACATTCAAGTTATATTGGTACAGGAACAAAAAGTACAAACACAACTGTGACAAGAAACAGGGAAAGAAAGCTTTATTTTCCCTTGTACTGAGTATAAAGTCAAATGATCTAAGTGGCAAGGGGCTGGAAATTTCAGCTTGCTAATGAACGAAGGAATGAGAATCTGCAGGCTTTAGAACAAAAAAAAAAAGTATTCTATGAGTATCTTTACATTAGGATCTACAGGATCTGTAGTACAGGAAGGAAGGAAGGAAAGAATGAAAGGAGGGAACGGAGGGAAGGGGAAGGAAAAATGAAAAAGGAAAAATATGTCCTCAGGCAATACTTGATAACTGATACATCGTCTATGCAAAGGATTTTGTTTTTTTTTATCAATTGTCTGAACTTGAAAATGCATATATATAGCAGTTTTTCAAAACTTACTGATACATCAACATATGTATTTATAGGGTACATCAAGAATGATTTAATTTCTCTTTTCAAGTTTTCTTACATAGATTTGCTTTGTTTTAGCAAGATGGTGCTGAAAGTGTTTGGAGGTGACAGCAAAATGTTTAACAAAATTAGAATTATGTTTTATTTCCAGTACTCTTTTTTTACTTATTATCACATATTTCAGAGTCCTTATGTATATTTAAGCACCAGATTATGTCTTTTGTTTCACTGGTCAACCAATCAGCTTTTTGTATTAAATATTTTGTTCTTATTGAAAGAGCCCTCTCTTTAACCAAAGACTGCATCTTGCTTTAACATGGGAGTTGAACATCTTTTATGGTTTCTTGGCAAAATATCTCATTCCTAATTATTGGACCGTATAATAATAAAGCTCTGTTTATATATCTATGCAATTTTTGATGAATATATGAGAAGCATTTAGTGGTGACTCAGGATGGAAGAAATTCGTTAACAGTTTTGCATAAAAGACAGTCCATAAAAGACTGCTGATTTGATAATAGCTTTCACTGAGTTTGGATTCAACTACTAAGAAATTCATTTTCTCTGCAGACTAATTCACTGATTTTATCTCTTTTTCTAACTCAGTGTGCATGGATCATAGTATACGTGCATGTTGTCTGCTGTATTATTCAAAAAGAAATGTAAGAAAAGAAATATGAAATAGGCCAGTACAAAGAGAAGGAACCCAGGAAAAGTGATACACTTGAGCATAAGCCAAGATTCAGGTAGCATTTCTTGTTGATTTGTGTTTGTTCTCTTATTTTTTTTTTTTTCAAGTTTTTCAGGAGGTAACTAATCAACATCAAATTTATGATAGAGGGGATCTGAATAATCTACTTGTTATATGGATATGTTATTATAACATTTTTATAATGGACGTAATCATAGCCTTTTGTTCTAGAGAGAATGGAAGGGTTGACCCAAGGGATTTCTCATTGGGTACCAATGGGATTTATCATTTGGTATGATGATATTGCCAGGCCTTGACTTTGTGCAAAGAAAGGGAAGAAATACATCTTCAAGTGTTGTTACATATACCATTATCTTGAAGGTAAAATAGGAGTCTTGAAGCTAAGCATGTCCTTCTGACACACTCATTACAACAAGAAGTTGAAGAATCAATGATTTGGATTGCTTCAGGAAAATGAACTGAAAAATAAACTGGCAAAAAGAAAAACGGAGGCTCTTCTAATATTAGTACACTGTTTATTTGGTAGGAGGAATGGAATTTAGGAGAAATTATTTTAGGACCATAACATGTAAGATGGAAGACTGGCTTAGAAGTGTTAGCTGGGAATACATTTCAAAGTACAACTTGAAGATCTTTTCAGCAATGTCAAGCGTATGTTGCTGCAAAGGTACACAATTGGGAAGCAGGATTTATTCTTAAGTTTACAGTCAGAAGACAGTATTGGAAAGCACTGCATAAGGCAGAATGGAGGTATTCATAGAATCATAAAATCATAGACTGGTTTAGGCTGGAAAGGACGTTGAAGCTCATCGAGTCCCAGCCCCCCTGACACAGGCAGGGACACCTCCTACTAGACCAGGTTGCCCAACGCCACGTCCAGCCTGGCCTTGAACACCTCCAGGGATGGGGCCTCAACAACCTCTCTGGGCAACCTGTTCCAGTGCCTTACAACCCTCAAAGTGAATAATTTCTTCCTAAAGTTTTATCTAAACCTGTCCTCTTCCAGTTTAAAGCCATTCCCCTTCATCCTATCACTACATGCCCTTGTAAAAAGTCCTTCCCCAGCTCTCCTGTAGGCCCCCTTTAGGGACTGGAAGGCTGCAATAAGATCTCCCCGGAGCCTTCCCTTCTCCAGGCTGAACAGTCCCAACTCTTTCAGCCTCTCCTCATAGGATAGGTGCTCCAGCCCTCGGATCATCCTCACCTGCTGGCCACACTTCTTTTGATGCAGCCCAGGATATGGTTGGCCTTCTGGCCTGCGATCGCACATTGCTGGCTCATGCTGAGCTTCCCGTCAATCAGCACACCCAGGTCCTTCTCCTCAGGGCAGCTCTCGAGCCATTCCCGGCCGAGCCTGTGTTTGTGCTTGGGATTGCCCCGACCCAGATGTAGGACCTTGCACTTGGCCTTGTTGAACTGCATGAGGTTGGGTTGGGCCCACCTCTCCAGCCTGTCCAGGTCCCTCTGGATGGTATCCCTCCCCTCCAGCATTTCTACCTTGCCAAACAGCTTGGTATCATCGGCAAAATTGCTGAGGGTGCACTCGACCCCACTGTCCATGTCACCGACAAAGATGTTGAACAGTACAGGTCCCAGTACCGACCCCTGAGGAACGCCACTCATCACTGCTCTCCACCTAGACATCGAGCCATTGACCGCAACTCTTTGAATGCGACCGACCACCCAGTTCTTTATCCACTGAGTGGAATTTTCTAAATACTTAGGAAAGATTTCATCTTTATACCCTGTATGTTTATGATCTTACATACATACTTATATATAGGAACAAGAACGTATGTCACCTGATCTCTGATGTCAAGAACAAAAATAAGAGAGGAAGCAGGAATTAAGACCTCCTCTGATATTTTATGGTGAAATGCTGTCAGGTTCTGGTGTTTCTTTTTAACAATATAATTAGCAAGTATAAAGACAACATCCAGTCTAGCAGACTCCTAATAAAGAGATGCAAGTAAAAGAGAAGGAAAACCTGATTAGAGTTTTAAGTCATTATTTAAAAA
>NW_009646428.1:550323-569342 GCF_000708025.1 Charadrius vociferus | reverse complement strand
TGCTGGCCTTGCACAGGCCCAGTGACACAGAAGAGCTTCACGGCCACACTATTCAGCTGCACTAACACTGGGAATGACTAATGTTTCCAAATTCACTGAAGTGAAGGGATCCACCTGGGCAAAATACCTTTAGAAATGACACTAGATTTCACTCAGGGTCAAACTTAGCCTGCAAGTGCTAATAATAATGTGTCTTTTATACATTGTCAAAACTGAAGGAACATCTGGGGAAAATATCTCATCTTTGAAGCATTTATTGAGGCACTAAACTGTACAAAAATGAAATAATTTACTGCTGCTTCCTTAACTTCCTTAACTGATCTAGGCAGTTATGTTTTGACTGCAAAGAAAACTTTTGGCCCTTAACTTTCCCTAAACACTGTGAGGTTTGGCTTCTCTGTCTGCTTCTTCATTTGGTAAAAGAATATCCCCATGCTGAAGAGTCTGGCTATCCTCCCACACTTTCAGTGGGCTTCGCAATCCACTTTCTGTTTCTAATTTCCTGCCCAATACAGCTGAAACCTGGTTAGTGTTGCCAGCATACAATTTGGGCTAAGAAGTCCAAATCTCCTAAAGGACTAAATTGTTGCCATTTTCTCTCCTTGTATTTTTTTTTTTTCTTTGAACAAAGCTTTCTGAAATTGTACTAAGTGTAATACAGGGATATGAATATCACTGCTGTATACAATCAAACACCTACTGAACATGTGGCCTCATTCTTTTCTGTTAAGATATGAATAGAACCAGGGAGAAACTGCAAAAATTGCTCAGTTCTGCTGTAATTAAAAGATTTCCTTCAGTCTACTACATCTGATGCCAGTATTAAATACTTAGCACTTTTTAAATGTATGGACTTCTTTTGACCCTTGGAAACCTTAAAAAACAAACTTTTTATTTAATATGTAAGTGTATAGGATATTGAGGGTTTCCTGTTTGAAACGTACTCATCATCCACAGATTGATAGCTTCATGGAATGATCTGATCAGACATGAAAACAGATGCTAAGGACATTAGTTGAAAATAGAAAGTGAGATTGAGATGAATTATTGCCCTATTCATAAACTCTTACAGCAAAATTCCCTAAGCCTCCGTACATTATTTATTATTTTAGTGTCTGTAGGGGAGATAACTACACTGCAAAACACTCAACTGTAGAAAAAAAAGTGGGTGTGGCAAGAAAACTTATCAAATTTGCTGAAAGAAAACAATCTTCAAAAGTAAGGCCATTCAAAATTAAGATTGCTGTCATATTCCTAGAGAAATTGTCTATACATCTGTGTTGTTACTCGCGCATATATACAGTATGTGGTATGGGAAAGCAACTGTTAAAAGAGTAGGACACGTTTTGAGGAATTATTATTTTTTTATGTTTACCATTAGGCAAATAATATGTGTACAAGATCCATACCTGTCCATCTTAAAGTTCTGTTCAGATAGGTGTTTTGCAATACCAGATGGTTATTTAGATTTTTGAGGGGATGATTGTATGGTCAAGTGCACTGGTTTACATCTAAAAGAAATTAATTATCTTCTTTCTAAGTCATTTTTAAAAGATATTTTAAAAAGATAACCCTAATAACTTTGTGTTTGTCACTTTAAGCCATATTTTCTGGGGGTTAGTGCATATATGGGATTCGACTTAGCTAAAAGTATGACATCTAATAGAGATTATCTAATGCAATCTCTTTGTGCCTCCAACAAACCATTCCTCTAATAACCTTACATTAAAACCTGGAAAGTTTCTTCTCTACAGTAATTACATGGATCACTGACATGCCAGTCCATGGTGGTACCATGTCTTGATCCAATGCATACAACTGTTCAAGTCTCTCTGTGGCTTCTTAATCTTAAACAGTGCTTACTGTATCTCAATTAACATTTTAGGTTTTGTTTGACTGTCTTACATTTGTTTTGTTTACCAGAGCACTGTATTGCACAGTAACTGCTCTGGAAAGCCTAATATTGAATGTTTTAAATACACACCTAAATTCACACAACAGTTACTTTGTTTACCTTAATGTGCATTGGTTATATTATGGAGTTCCCGTGCATTTAGCATTGTAGAGTATGTCAATATAGCAGTCATATTTAAAAACAAAATCAAACCCAAATAACTTAAGAAACATTGTTACTGAAGCTATAAAGCAGTTGTTCCAACCTCAAAAACTTTACCACATTTTCTGCTATGAGAACATGAGGCTAATTATTTTCAGAACTGTGTTTTTATGAACTAAACATCATTATTATATTTATATGAGACTAAATAAGCATGCAGTATACTCATTTTTTTTTTCTCTTGCCCTTCCTCAGCTTTAGAAGTGGAAAATAAAACTAAAAATAAAGTATTTTAATGAAGTTTAGTCCTCTATGGAAAAAAAATATTATCCAAGATCACAGTCAACTACATAACTTTATACTTTGCTTGAACCCTGAAAACAAGGACTTGCAGAGCCTTAACTAAAGCTTTTAGGAACTTAGAACTCTTAAGTCTGCTTTTGTGATATAAGCCTAGCTTTGGTGTAAAAAAACTGAATAACAGCAAAAGGAAATATCCGCAAGACCAAATGGGCATTAAAGGCTTTCCCTAAATTGGTGTGCACTTGGTCAGCTGGACAGGAATGCTTTACAGGGTTTTCCACTCACTGAATATAAAATAAATCCCAAGCTGCAAGGCCTAGCACTGTAGAGTGATGATACAATGTCTTAGCTATTTGTCATCAGGATGGCACATGGTTATCAAATGACAGAATTTGGGATTTTGCTAGAATGTGAATGAGACTTGATTCTTCATGCTCTTTCTTTAAGGTCTTAAGTACATAATGGCAAAACTAATGAAAATAAGGGAGTTTAGATGAACTTTGAACAAAGATATCAAGTCATCTGTGATTTAATTTAAGCATGAAATGGGAATAAATAGTATAGTTAAGTTACTGAAGGTAGAGCTGAATTCCTTCTTGTACATTCAAGTGAAATTCAGGTAGATGAATGGTTTTTACAGTTTTGCTATCTAGGGGGAAATTTACAATATAAAAAAAAAATCATGTAGTATAATTTTTCACTGTATCTCATGTGCAGTCAGAGACACTTCTTTTCCGAATATGAAACTATTTATTTGCAGAACCAAATTTGAGACGGTGGCTTAAGGGAAACCTACTTGGAGTTCTCCTTCATTGGGCTTCATAGGCCCTGCTCATTTTACAAGAATATCCCATGGAAAACATTTTTAGAATTGATGTGAATAATTTTGTATCTTTTTGAGTAGAAAAATACAGGGTAGTCAAAAATACGTGTACAGTGTTATTTTTGTCTCCTTCTTTAGAAGTCCTTCATCAGGGATGAATTTGTTGTTTTATTTCAGTGACATCCCAAAGACCATGACTGTACTGGTGGGCAAACCACTGAGGCTTTTGATCATGAGTCAGGAATGTTTTTTTTTGGGGAGATCTTTGCTGAATTCCATCCATGCCTGTTGTGGCTCAATGTCTTTCTAGTTGCAATGCTGTCAAGGAGGGTCATGTGTACATAGGCTGTGTACAAACATGCATAAAGATATCTCTGAGCCTCAAGGGGACATAAGCTTCTGGAGGTCTGCTCACTCTGCAGATCACCTTTACTTTTGAAAACAAGATATATCTGAAATGTACTGAGGCCCTTTTATACTCAGCAAGGTACAAATGCAGAGCACTAGAAAAGCTCTGCCACTGAGTGTTTATAGTCTAGACAGATAATGGATCACAGAGAAAAAGAATGAGTGAGGAAATAACAGTACGTAAATTATACCACTGTTCTCCTCTCATCCACAAATCTCGTCATTTTATCACAGAAAGAGTTAGATTAGTCAAGTCTGTTTTACCCTTAATAAATCTGTGCTGGCTATCTCCAGTCTCCCTCTCCATCACCTGCCCCTAATTGTGCTTAAAGAGAATTCCCACTTTGACTGTCCTACAGACAGAAATGAGGCCAACTGACCCTTGGTTCTCCAGGTTTTGGTTTTGCCATGTTTTGAAGATGGGTGCAAAAATTGTATTTCTTCAGTTGTCAGAGACCTTCTTCAGTCTCCCTGACATTTTAAAGCTGATGGAGAATGACCTTGAAGGGATATCAGCCTGATCTCTCAGCACCTTTAAGTGCTGCCCATCAGGTGCCAAACATGGGTTGATGTCTTGACTCAACCCTCATTTCTGTCTGGTAGCTTCTCCTCCTTGAGCCCTGTCACTGACCCGCAAGGCCTGTCACACCTTGTCATTGAGGACTGAGGCAAAGAAGGCAGTGAATACCTCAGTGTTGTCTGTCCACTGTCACAAAATCACCTGCCTCATTCAACAACATTCACACTTTTTCCTTGTTTAGCCTTTTACTACAAACATAGTAGTAGAAGCTCATGTTGCCCTTGATGTCCCCCCAACTTCAGCTGAGTTTGGCTTTCCTGAAACCATCTGTGCATATAAGGGCAATGTTTTAAAATTCTTCCTTTGTAGTCTGTCCTTGTTCCATCCCTGTATGCTGCCTTTTTGCATTGGAGCTACGCTGTGAGTTGTCCACTTAGTCAAGACCACTTTGATTTTCTGAGTGTTGGGATCAAGAGTTCTGGTAGTTTGTCCTTAAAGACTTCTTAGCTTTCCTGAGGTCCTTTGCCATTCAGAGCTGCTTCCCATGGAGTACCATCTACCAGTTTCTGAATAAGCCAAAATCTGTCCTCCTGAAGTCCAGGATCTGTGCTCTGTTGTTCTCCTTCCTCACTCCTCTCAGGACCCTGAAAATCATTACTTCTTGGTCACCATTGCTGAGGCTGCCATTGATTACAACATGCACAACTCACACTTCCTTGTTAGTGAAAAGCAAGTCCAGTTGTGCATCACCGCCACTTGGCCCATCCAGTACCTGTATCAGGAAGTTACTCCTGATACACTCCTGAAATCTTGATTGCCTGTGTCCTCCAAAAATGTCCTTCCAGGAGGTGTCATGGGTCTGTGACAGAGACATCCTTAAATATCCTAAAGAAGGCTTCACCCACTTCCTCACCCAGAATGGCTGGTCTGTAACTCATTCCCACTATGTTTTCAGCTTTACCAGCCTCTCCTCTGACCCTGGGACACAAACTCTCCCCCACACTCTGTCTGTTCCACACATCTGACTGCTCCTGTGCACAGGGAGCACCGCCATCCGCTTTTCTCTGTGTGTGCCTCCTGAAGGGCTGTGTCTGTCCATCACAACACTCCAGTCGTGCGAGCTGTCCCACCTCCTCTGAGCGATCCCAGCAATGGCCCAGCTGTGAGACTGAACTTATCCCTTTTCAAGACAAAAGATGGTTTTGCTATTTCTGGAAATAAATGAGTCAAAACAATAAAACTTCATTATCATCCTTTTCATATTACTACAAGATGACAAAAGTTTCAAATTAAATAAATGTATGAATGTTGTAGGTACAAAAAATACAAAATGTACATAAAGTTATAAGAAAGGTAATCCATGACATTTCTCTCTTTAATTTTTGATCATTCATTCTTTGGTTAAGAGGCACTGAAAACTGTAACTGCTGCGAATTGTGTAAACAGTAGTGTGAAATGATCTATCAGGAATGAAGCTTGTCATTTGGATGAATACCAGTCTCAGCTTTTGTAATCACTGAAGTTGTGTTCAAAACATATGTAAATAGCTCTTGGTTTGGTAGCATCTTAGAGTGGTTTCTAAGAGTGTAAATGACCTCACAAGGTACAAGGCTGTGTGACCACTTACCTAAGAAATGTTTGACTGTTTCTAGTGGGGACCTCACAAAATACTAAGCAGTCAGGTCCATGTTATTCACATGGTCTTAACTGAAGTCTCAGAAAATGCTGCAATTTTATTTTTCACTTAGCAATTGTTCTGTGAATGCAAATTCTTGCTTTTGAGTTTTTGGAAGAGCAAAGTTTTGAAGTTAATACTGTGTGTGGTACAGAAGAAACTGAACTTAAAATGTTGCTTCCACAAATATAATTTTATTTCAGGATAAAAATGTGTTGTTCAGTGTGATTTTTTTCTGTTCTGTTGACAGAATAATCAATAACAAAACAAGAGTTCCAAGGATAAGTTTGCAACACTGGTAATTATAAAATATACTTGTTCTTATAAAGCTGTGAATATTAGCACATTAATAATTTTTTGAAAATGGCTTAGTCCAGGAAAAAATCTTTCTATATCTGAAAAATAAAGCACATAGCTTGGTAGTATGAACTTAATTAATTAGTGCCTTTTATAGTGGAAACAAAAATTTGAAACACTCACTCTTTCAGCTATGAAATATTCAATAAATTTAAATTACTATAAGCATTCAAAATGCATAAAAGATGTAGGAAGTAAGAAAATACATTGCTAGCTCTACAAAAGCCAATAGATACAAGATTTTTAGTAACAGATAATCAGATTACTCGAATGTGACTGTAGATGTCTTATTCCTCAAAGGCAGGTAACTGGAACAATTCAAAATGAATATCACTTAAATAAAGATAGGTCTGTCCTGGCACTGTATAGAAATCACTGATCTCATCCAGACCTTATTGTATTAACTTGTGACCTTAACAGGAGCCAGAGGTGCAAGTGGAAAAAAAACCAAAAAAAGTTATTAACAGCATTTCTATGAGCAATAGATCTTTTCATAGATTTCTAGACAAGTGGGGACAATTAGCTTGACTCAGATAGACCCTTTACTAGGAATAAAATGGCTAGGTTGAAGGCTAATTGTGTTTTGCATCTGCCACCTAATAAAATTTTGTATCCCTCAGGGTTTTCATATGACCAAGATTCATCACTTATCATCATCTTCAATTCTGAATCCCTGGAAGCCCATGCAAGAGCTGACAGTGTGACCTAGGTTCATCTGATAAATCACTTGAGGAATGAGGAGGGCATTTTGTTTTAGTCAATCAATTTAAAACTGGCTTGTATTTTAAAAAGCATGGGGGGAGGTTTTAGACTTAACTGGTTTTATTACTGAAGCCACCTTGAACATTCTGAGAAATACGCCGACTGTTATAATCAGGGGAACAAAATCAGGTCAAGGGGAAATTGAATAATATAATAGAATATTCAGCTAAGTCTTATGGGACAGAAGCTCAATAATGGTAATTTCAGTTCTTTTGCACAAGCTTTCAGTACTTTGCTACCTGAAAAAAAACAACAACCAAACCAAACCAAAAAAAAAACTGAAAAAAAATTTAGTTTAACTAATATTATGGTACTTCCTAAAATGGACTTTGAAATGCTACATGAGCAAATCATATTATTTTTAAGCATAAACTCTAGTGAAGAAGACAAATGGTAATATCCTTGCTCTCTCATGCCTCTTTGTGCATTTTCAACACATCAGAACATGTCCCTTGAACCTAAGTAGCAATGAGCTGAGGAAGGAATTAACATAGTTTTCTCTACTTTTCTTTTGAGATATAAACGAGAATTCACAGTAACAGGAAAGGAAGCAATGGCTTGCCTTCTCTAAATGGGAGAGCTGTAAGAAATCTGGAAAAATTCTGTTTCAGAAAACACCCATGTAAAACATGCTAGAAGGAAAAAGACAGCATGGAGTGAGGAGACCAGTCAAAATTATTTCTAGTATAAAACCAATCATAAAGTGAACAATTAGCTGAAGTATATGCTAGGGCTTTCATTTAAAGTCCTTTAAATAGTCAATATCTTCTGTCAGTCACCCATTTAGCCTGATAGCCTGCAAAAAGTAGAAGTCATTCTGACTGAGGAATGCTGTTACAATGAAGAAATAACTTTTGCTACTGTAAAGCATAAGAAAGCTTTTATGATCCTGCATACTTGGCCTTTGCACAGTCTGTAAGTGGCACCTCAAATAATCTAGCAGAAAAGCAAGTATTTTGTGAAGGTCAGAACTAGAAATTCTGTATGTTTAGGCCTTTCCAGGGCTTTAATTATTTTGTAAAATTAAAAACATATTTTAAAACACTGCATTATAAATTTTGTGTCAGATTTTTGTTTTTCTTATTTGCATGGCTACCACTTTGGAAAAATACTGTAATGACTCTCAGGGCTCATTACAGGGCACAGCACTGACTTACATTTCCAGCCAATTAAAATACAAAGCTCAGTAAGTAACTGAATTTTGTGCTCAGTTTCTAAACTGAAAAAGAAAGGGGCACAGACTGGGAAAGGAGAATGAACAAAGAATAGTATAAATCAAACTGAAGTTCTGTTTTAAAGAACCACAAAGCTGAAATGGACCCTCCTCTCTCAAAATTTCATAAAATGCAGAATATTCCCTTTGAATAAAATGTTTTATGTCAGGAGAATTTACTTCAGGGACGTTCAGGTTGTGGAAATACAGGTTTAAAAAACTAGAAGATGAGGAGATAAAAATGATTTTGAGACATCTTATTGCTTAGTAGCTGACTGACTTAAGGTTGTGTTTTCAAGCTTTCTGTGACAGTTTGGGTCTTTGTGTGAAATAATAATATAGAACCATATAAACACAGAATGGTTTGGGTTAGAGGACACTTTTAAAGATCATCTAGTCCACCCTCCCTTCCATAGGCAAAGATATCTTTTATCAGATCAGGTTGCTTAAATCCCTGTCTAGCCTTAACTCGGATATTTCCAATGATGGGTCATGCACAACTTCTCTGAGCAGCCTGTTCCACTGTCTCAGCACCCACATCATAAAAAAAATTTTCCATTGCCCCTTGTCCTATCACTGCAGGCCTTGGTAAAAAGTCTCTCTCTGTTTTTCTTATAAGCCACCTTTATATATTGAAAGGCTGTAATAAGGTGTCCCCGAGGCCTTTTGTTGTCCAGGTTGAACAACCTCAACTCTTTAGGCCTTTTCTCATAGGAGAGGTGTTCTGTCCTTCTGTTCATTTTTGTGGCCCTCCTCTGGATCAGTTTTAACAGGCCCATGTCTTTCTTGTACTGGGGAACCCAGAGCTGGATGCAGTACTGCAGGTGGGGGTTTCATGAGAGCAGAGTAGAGGGGGAGAAGCACTTCCCTAACCCTGCTGGCCATCCTTCTTTTGATGCAGCCCAGGATATGGTTGGCTTTCTGGGCTGCATGCACACATTGCCGGCTCATATCCGATTTTTCAACCTTCAGCATCTCCAAGTCCTTTTCTGCAGGCCTCCTCCAAATCAGTTAATCCCCTAGTCTGCATAGGTATTGGGGGTTGCCCTGACCCACATGCAGGACTTTGCACTTGTCTTGGTTTTCATGCACCCACTCCTTAAGCCTGTCAAGGTCCCTCTGGTCCCTTCCCTCAAGGAAATCATCTGCACCACTCAGCTTGCTGTCATCTGCAAACTTGCTGAGGGTGCCCTCAATCCCACTAGCCATATTATTGATGAAGATATTAAATGGTATTGACCACAGTATGGAGCCTTGAGGGACACCACTAGTTACTGGTTTCCACTGGGACATTAGGCCATTGACTGTAACTCTTGGATGTAGCCATCCAGCCAATTCCTTATCCACCTCACAGTCTCTCCATGAAACCCATATTTCTCCAATTTATGAGCAAGAATGTTGGGAGAGACAATATCAAAGACCTTACAGAATTCCAGGTAGGTGACATCAGTTGCTCTTTCCTTTTCCACTGATGCAGCCACTCCATCATAGAAGGCCACTAGAGTAGTCAGGCAAAATTCGCCCTTGGTGAAGCCATGTCGGCTGCCTCTGATCACCTGCCTGTCTTCCATTTGCTTTCACATAACTTACAGGAGGATCTGTTCCATATCTTACCAGGCACAGAGGTGAGACTGACTGGTTGGTAGTTCCCAGGGTCCTCCTTATCACTCTTTAAAAATGGGTGCATTGTTTCCATTTTTCCAGTCACTGGGAACTTCACCTGCCTGTCACAACTTCTCAGGTATGATGGGGAGTGGCTTAGCAACTACATCAGTCAATTCAGCACCCTGGGAAGTATCTCATTGGATGCCATGGACTTGTATGTATTCAGGTTCCTCAGGTGGTGAACCTGTAATGCTCTTATGGTGGGAAGGGCTTGTGGTTCAGGGACTTGATAGATGTGAGAAGAGTGAAAACTGAGTCAAAAAAAGGTATGATCACAGTCCAGGCTGCCACCAGTCTTGACCTCTTTTATTAGTTCATCTGTGTTGGTAAGCAACAGGTCCTGTAACTGTTAGCCCTTGGTTGGGCTATCATGTGGATTATGAACCTATCCTCAATGCACTCCATGAGTCTCCTGGGCTGTTTATAGTTTGCTGTGCTACTTTCCCAACAGATGCCAGGAGGATTAAAGTCCCCCAGAAGGAGCAGAGCCTATGAGCAGATGTTTTCTATAGCTGAGCTTCACCAACAGGGTTCCCTTGACTGGGTAACCTGTAGTAAACACTAGCCACAAAATTTCCTTTGTTGGCTTGGCATCCCATTTTTAACCATAAACTCTCAATCTGTTCATCACTGTTTTTCAAAGATCGCTCTGTGCAATCAACCAATTTTTACAGAGAGGGCAACCTTTGCCCCCCACCTCTTTCCTTGCCTGTTGCTTCTGACCTATTTATAGCTACCGATTGCAGCAATCCATTTATGTGTTTCGTCCCACCAAGTTTCAGTGATAGCAGTTAGATCATAGCTTTCTAGCTGCATGGTGTTTCCAACTCATCCTGTGTGTTACCCATGCTACGTTCATCAGTATATAGGCACCTCAGCTGGGCTACCTACCATGTCACCTTATTAGAGGAAAAAACCCTAATTCCTTTGAGGCATTTCACAGGTGTTTCCCTGTTGGTTCCTAATATATCAGCATCCCCTGGCACTTTGTTGCTCAAAACTCCTTTACCTTCCCCCCACTAAGTCTAGTCTGGCCATCCTGTTGGTGAAGATGCCCCTCTTGGTCAGGTGACTCCCATCAGCTCCCAACAGACTTGGCTTCTCAAAGGAAGACCCGTGATTATAGAAGCCAAAACCTTGAGTATGGCAACAGCTATACAGCCAAGCATTCACCTGTTCAATTTGACTTCACCTTCCTAAACCCAGTCCTCTGACTGGGAGGATAGAGGACACCACCTGTGCTCCTGACCCTTTTAACATTGTTCTTTTGGTGGTTCTAAGTTGCTTTGACACAATATCATTGGAGTTTACATGGAATAGTAGGAGCAGATGACCGTCTGTAGGGTTCACCAGGCTCAGTAGCCTTTCAATGTCATGAATGCAAGTTCCTGGTAGGCAGCAAACTTCTTTAAAGATGTCTGGATGGCAAATGGATGCTTTGGTGCCTCTGGGTATGGAATCTCAAATTACTAATGCCTAACATGCTTTTCTGGCGGCACTGGTTTTAATGTGGGTAGGTGGCTGGATCAACTTTGCATGATTGACTTCCTGCCCACTAGTTACATGTTCTTCATTCTGCAACCCCAGAGCATCGGGTCTGTTATGTAGGAGCACCTCTGGGCATGGAGGAAGGTTCTTTCTGCTGCCCTGAGCAAAAGGGTCCAGTCTCCTACATCTCATGAGTTACTTGTTTCAGTCAGCTTGAGGCTGAATTCAGGCTTACCTTTCCCTTGCACAGACTTAAGGCAGGGACATTGCTCAAACTGGGGCAGTGCGCAATACTATGTATCGATCTACTGCTCACATTCTTGGACAACGTGTGGGTTTTTTAGCTCCTCTTGTAACATAGTTACTTGTCCGATTTCTTCCAGCTGGGCACACTTGCAACTATATGACATCCAATTCTGCCTTCAAGTGCTACAGGGACTTACATATACTGCAGCTTGAAGGGGAAATTCTAATTTTAACTGTCCAGCAGCGGTAATTTGTGATGGAGAAATGATCTGGCATGGAGGGCAAGAAGGCCCAGCTGGAAGAAGGTGTTAAACTGGCTGGAAGCATGAATGACACAGACAGGATGATTCCTTGCAAGGGAGAGGAATTGCCCTTGGTCATGAGGTAAAAAGCAGCCTCAGAATTACCTTGTAGACCATCCTGGAATGGGAGCACTCAGGGGCCCAAGCTCAAGGGCCATCTTTGGGCAGCAAAGCTGGGCTGGGGGATGGACCCATGGCCAGGCTGAGATACCCCATGCAACTGCTGAAGGCATTGGTGCCAGTGCAAGTGTATATGAGAAATCTGCTTGTGAGGCATCTTTGCTGACTCCATGTAGAACCATATATTGTTATGGGAATCTGCCAAATGCATTGTGCATTAATTTATTCTTTTATATTCAAGAACAAATGTGTGTTTAATTCATCTCTAGGCGTGCCATAAAAATTCCACAACAAGCTCCATGCAACTTAAGGGGTGGTACACCTATTTCAGTTCCTGTAGAGGTCTGTTTGGGTAGAGTGTTCAGCATAGGTAGGCTGTGGTGCTTCCATTTGTGTTTCGGACACAACCTGGCAGTTGCAGTGGGTGGTCACATTTTTCTTTCAACAGGTCACGGTCTCCTTGCAGTTCTTAGAAAAAGAGTCCACTTATAAAATAGTAATTACTTTGAAAGATGTCATCCTTCTAATTCTAATTTCCTAGAGACTTCAAGCTTTTGAGTAGGCTTGCACAGCCACCAGTTAATTGGGGTGATTGTCAGGGCTGTGGCCTGAGCCTGTGTGCAAGCAGAGCAGGCAGCAGCTTGTTCACTGGCAGAGTGCGCAGCCCTTCCCACGTGCTCTTCTGTGTGAACTGCCACACAGACTGTTGACATTGTTCCCAACAGATGCTCCTCCTTGACTGTGTGCCATTGTCACAGTGTTCATGGTGGCTGGCACTCCCTCAACACTAGTTATCTGTGGCTTCCCGTGGTTTGAACTGGCCGTGGGGGCCACCAGCAGCACCACACTTTCGCCCACACCTCCTGTGCACATGACATACCAGAAACTTACGTAGATCTTTAGGGCATAACCCACCTATTCTTACTTCCCTCCCTATCATCACCAGCTCGTACTATCCATTTTCAGCAGCTGTTCAGCATGTGCACTTTCATGCAGACAGCATTTCCCATGTGATCTGAACTCTCCAAAATAGTGTGACATGGATCTTGATGCCTCCTCAATCATGCATACAAGATCTAGGGAGGAATTAATGCATAAATACCTCTGTGTGTGTCTGTGAGTATGTAGGTGATAAGGGCTGAGAAAGCAGAGTCAGAACAAAGATAACAGTGGGGTGGGATGTGAGGTTGGGAGTAGGTCTGGGTGGCATACAGGTAAGTACGGCTGATGGCTTCGTACTGACACTATGACACTATGTGTTTATTTACAGAGGTTGAATGATGTGTATGTGTGTCGTGTATGTTTCTTCATGGTATGATTATGTGTAGAGGTCCAGGAGACGAGGACAGCACACGTACACCTGTTGGGCTTATAGCAGAACATTTGACTGGAAAAATTATGCAATAGAGATATCAGTCCCTCTTGTACCTGCTTCATGACTTGAGCTGTTGCCCTGCCCACAGCAAATAAAGTAGCCTTCCCTCCAGGGGACTCTCTAGTTCTGCTGCTGACAGCAGCACTGTAGCTGGGCTGTGCCATACCTCGGCTCTGACTCAGACAGGACCACCTGCGGTGGGTAGCAAGTGGGTTTACTCACTATACAGTCCCATCACCTGCTTCTGCATCCACCAGTCTCTACAAACACAACTTCCCTGAGGCTCTCCTGTTGTTCTAATATAGTTTATTATATTCTAGTGGTACTTAGTGTTAATTAAAGATATAATTTTGAATCAACATTTCTCCTTGTTAAAAAGAAATGCTCTGAAATTTGTCCTGAGGCAAAATAAAATAAATTCTCAAATACCTAAATTTCATACTGAGTGGACATTCTTTTCCAGAAAATTCCAACGGGAAATTTTTGGAGAAGAAATTCTAAAAAATCCTAATGAATGTTTTAGAAAAACATTGGGAAAAAGCTAAATATGCATCTAGCAGCACAATATCACAGAATCACAGAGTCACTGCAGAATCACAGAATGGTTGAGGTTGAAAGGGACCTCCAAGGGCATCTGGTCCAACCACCTTGCTCAAGCAGGACCATCTACAACCAGTTGCCCAAGATCATGTCCAGGCACATTACTGTGTCTGTATCCTCTACATCCAGAAAAAAAAATATCTGAGAAATCCAAATATTCAGAATTTTATTGCATAGTTAGTAAACTATATTGATTTATGCAATATATAAAATTACAAATTCACATTTGCATACAAACAAACAAGTTTCATTTACATTAAGAAAGTTGAATAATTAACAAATTGCAGTATTTCTATAAATAGCAGAATATATCGTACACTTGGTATTTTATCTTTTGTAAATGTTTTTCTATGTTATTTATCAGATTAAATTAATTCAGCTTTCCACTGTGTTCATCATGATTTTTCTGCAGGATTTTTTTCATAGTTAGACTTTTCTATGTAGTTATCTTTTTTCAGACTTCAACCTATAATTTCAACTGTCTGTTCCACATGCAGCCTGCTTAACTAACTTTGTTGTACAGTTATCAAAAGAGAACTCAGGTTAAACCTATTTTGCATGCATGATACTATAACTTCAATCCTTGTTTCATTGCTTAACATATCATTATTATGTAAACAACTAGGTTATGTAATATGTTTACTTCAGTGTTCAGATAGACAAACTGAGTCACTTGGTCGTTTCCTTTAGAGTTTTGTACTTTGTTTTAGTCTTTGAAATAATCGTTGCTTCCACCCAATTTGTAATCCTTAGCCAAAACTGGACTTGAGTCTTTGTGAGCATATACCTACCACAAAACACAGAAAATGTGATTATACTGTAAACTATGCTTTAAAGCATACTTCCTTTCTAGACTTGCATTTAAACCTAATTTGAAGTTCCCTCAAACTTCAGCCAAACTATGCAAAATCTCAGTCATTTGAATTTTCTCCCTGTTTAGTAATTTTCGCAAAATGTATTTACAATATTTGAAAACCTTATTAATGACCCAAATCGTCTTCCCTATTAGTTCTTTGTATTTGATAAGGAACATTTACTGTTCAACCGCTACTGAGACATGAGTTTCATATCTCTAGTCAGTATAAAGTTAAAGAAAGCCATTGCCAAGGAAAGGCGTGGGAAGCTGAACCATGTGCACTGAGTAGCTCTGTCAAATTATGGATGTTAAAAAGTTCCTCACAATGGCCATAACAAATTCTGGTTAAAGCATACAATTTCCAATTGCAACATAAAACGTATTAGGTTAGAATTCCTTGGAAAAAAAACAGGCTTACAGACATATTTTTATCTCCTGGCCTACTAATTAGGGTACGTACACACTTCATGGTGCAAAAAAGGAGCCAAGCTGCATTGCTGCAGCGCTCTGCCCAGGCTCATTAGCTCTAACAGCGGGGCTAATTAACTCAGGTGCAGTACCACACAGCAATGGATGTTCTGCTTTGGGAGTTATCATTTGAATTAGTATTTGCATGGTACCACTTGCTCTGAAGAGAATGTCAGGTGTCTCAGAGCTAACTGTATGTCTTTAGGGTGCTGTGCGTTGTAATGCAGGCATTCACCTTAGATACACCAGTGCCTTCTCTAGTCTCTCATTTTTCACTGGAAAGGTACTGCAAAATTTTAGTTCTGGAGGATCTATCCCCACAACATCTCATGTATCAGGAATTTAATTGTTTCAGTTGTGTTCTCTGGTTAAATATGTATTTTCACTAGTGACTTTTTGATCCAAACCTTGATTCCAACCAAATATTACAAAGAAACAATATTTCCCTACTAATTGCCTAGGGCCCCATAGTGAACTAGTGTAAATTATGTCACTGTCTTACAAATGAATAAAAAACACTTTAATTTTGTGTTGCATAAAACATCTTTTTTTTCTTTGTCTTTTTTTTTGTGCTAAGGGAAAATTTTATAATTAAATATTTTTTTTTTTTTTGCAACTTACTCCATCCATTCCTCCCCTGTGCTTTTCAACTGTTCTTTTTTTATTTATTTTTGTATCATACTTCATTTATTTATTTAGCTAGTTAGTCATTACCGTACATTACTTCTTACATTATTTTTTACCATATTAACTGGTCCTGTATGTTTTCTAGTTCTGAGGAATCATAGAAGAATACAAGGACAGATACAACGTTAATGTACATATATTCTAGTAGGTTGCTTGCATATGTAAATAATAGTGACAAATCACTTCAGGTATATCTTTTAATAAATATCGGTGTAAATTAAGAGCAATCAGGTATTTAAAAATCACCATTGTCTTAGGCTAGTATATAGCCTAAATCAGCATGTTTAGAGACTTTGAAATCAGCTGATGTGAGACATCAAATATTACACTCTTGATTTCACAGAATCACAGAATGCTTAGAGTTGGAAGGGACGTTAAAGATCATCTAGTTCCAGCACCCCTGCCATGGGCAGGGACAACTTCCACTACAACAGGTTGCTCAAAGCTCCATCCAACTTGGCCTTGAACACCTCCAGGATCGGGGCATCCACAACTTGTCTGGGCAATTTGTTTCAGTGCCTCATCACCCTCACAGTAAAGATTTTATTCCTAAAATCTAATCTAAATCTACTCTCTTCCATCTTAAAACTATTAGCCCTTGTCATATAGCTGTACTCCCTGATAAAGAGTCCCTCCCCATCTCTTCTGTAGGTCCCCTTTAGGTACTGCAAGCCTGCAATAAGGTCTTCCTGGAGACTTCTCTTCTCCAGGCTGGAGCAACCCCAACTCTCTCAGCCTGTCCTCATAGGAGAGGTGCTCCAGCCCTCTGATCATCTCCACAGCCCTCCTCTGGACCCACTCCAACAGGTCCATGTCCTTCTTATGTTGAGGGCTCCAGAGCTGGACACAGTACCCCAGGTGGGGTCTCATGAGAATGGAGTAGAGGGGTAGAATCACCTCCCTTGACCTGCCGGCTACTCTTCTTTTGATGCACCCAGGATGTGGTCAGCTTTCTGGGCTGCGAACACACATTGCTGGCTCATGTTGAGCTTCTTATCAACCAAAACCCTCAGATCCTTCTCCTCAGGGCTGCTGTCAATCCATTCTCCACCCAGCCTGTATTTGTGCTTGGGATTGCCCCAATTCATGTGCAGAACTTTGTACTTGGCCTTGTTGAATTTCCTGAGGTTTGCACAGGCCCCCATCTCCAGCCGGTCCAGGTCCCTCTGGATGGCATCCCTTCCGTTCAGCATTTTGACTGCACCACAGAACTTGGTATCATTGGCAAACCTGCTGAGGGTGCACTCAAACCCCCATGTCATTAAATTAACCCAGCATACCTAAGTTATTATTTCTGCTCTTGAATATACAATGTTAATTGTTTCAGAAATTATAACATTATTACACTACCTAATTACACTCAGATTCAGTAATTTCTGCAAGCTTCCTAATATTTGAATGTGAAGTTAATTGTGAATACAAAACTGCAGTTGTAAAGAGAGGTTTTATAAACCTTGCTCTCTATATAAGAAATTAAGTTAAATGTGGAGTTTGTTTCTGTCCTGTTTTGAAATCAACGACATCACTTATAAAAAGCTAAAGACTTGTTAAAGATTAAGAACCCAGACTTAATCAATGAACTGACAAATGGTTTTAATTCTTTTTTTTTAAAAAAAACCATGAGATAAACAGGTTATTTAGTATCTCATTTTACTGGTTAGGCTGGAACTATTCTTTCCCATGAAAAGGAAAACACATAGTTTTTACATCATAGATTCAGTTGCCAGTTATTCAAAAATTTTCCCACTTTCTCATAGAGTTATACACAAGAGCAGTTTGCATGAGATCTGGCCATCAGTTTTACTTCTGTGATTCCTATAATTCAAAAGACAACTTACTTTCTCTGACAAACATGCCCAGCTAAGTAAATAAAGTCAGTAATTGTCACTTTCCCCTGTATGCTAGCCAAATATTGATATTTTTGGTAGCATTTTTTTCCAGCAACAGAGGTTTAGTGTACCTAATTAAGACATATAATAAAATAATACTAAACATCCAATTCAACATCAACAATTTAAATACTTTCATGAAGAGGTAAAGGACGAATATTTTCATGACTGATTGTAGATTAGAAATAATACTGTCATTTTGAAACTTGCATTTGAAAAGTCAGCTGACTCAGTAAAACTTGCAAAAATTGAAAATAAAGACAACTGAAGATGTGTATTCACATAACATAGGTTCAAAATAAATACCTAGAAAATATTTGCCCTTCATTTTTGTAAAACATAAAGAATCTGATGATGATATAAATGATTCAATGATACTAGTCAAATATATTTTTTTGCAGCCTGACTTTATTCTTTTAAAATGCCCATCAAAGCTTCATCTAAACGTAAGTGAAACAATAAGAAAAGACTCTGCTGTTGCAAAACTGAATATATTATTGTTCAGTAAAGTAAAAACTAAATCTGTTGTTATTTGATGTGTTAGTGGAGCATTATATAACACAGTACATTTATTACTAGAGAAGTTGATTTTATATGTAAGGCTTGAATCATAAAAAGTTGTGCATCAGTTGTTAGCATTTACTATTTCTTCAGGTACATTACTTTTCAAAAGGTTTCATTAGTTCTTTACTAAAGGCACAAATACCCATGAATCTATCTGTCAAAATGTGGTTGGAAGGGGAAAATATGTTCATGGTTCATCTAAGAAAACAGTTTAATCTCCTTAACATGTATGTGTGCATATATACGTGTGTATATACATGAACACACACATAGGCAAAAATCCTGAAAACATCTCCAGGAAGAAACTTATTTGCATGCACAAATGGTATTTGTATTACAAATTATTCTTTGATCCAATCAGAAAACTTCCTCTAAATTACTGATATTCTACATTATTTTGTTTATGTAACCTGTGGTAAGACCCACTGAGTGCTATTCTAAGTCATCATATAAATAACAAAATGCCATCTGTAGTGAAGTTTACTTAATTTGTAGGATCCACCATGTGAGATATATCACATGATTGGTAGAACAAGGATATTTAAAATTTTATGTACACACATTACCCATTATGGTTTCTAAAACTCGGCTTTATTAGAGGATTGGTATAGAGTTTGCCTCAAATGGCTGAGGACAAACTCT
>NW_009646428.1:485543-550305 GCF_000708025.1 Charadrius vociferus | reverse complement strand
AGACAGATGGTGTTTTTCCCCCAGGTGTTCTGGAACACCAGGAAGAGGCCAGCCCTCATGTGGCACAGAAGAAATGTGGCAGAAAGGGCCGTTAAAAATCAGATGGAAACAACTTTTTTCCTTTTCATGCCTCCACCTCTCTAGTTAGTCTTGTGTCCCAGAATTTTATTTTGCTCACAAGAGGATTTAAACAACAAAGGAGAAACGTCAGTCAAAACCAGGCAGGCACCGAGGTTAACTACCTGTTTCCCATCTGTTTTCATAGGAAATAGGTGACAGCATGGTCACAAGCAACATGTTGTGTGGCAGGGATGTGTGAGACACAATCTTGCCACAGATGGTACTGCCCTCAGACGACCATGCAAGAAGTTCTGTGCACTGGACTTGTGCACTTGCAGGAAGCTGCTTTAATCTCTAGAAGTCAACGCTTCAGGAAAAATTACAAAATGGAGTCTGGAATTCATATTTGAATTTCAGGATCACATCTATGTTATCTACGTATAATAGAAGATAAGAGAATTATCATTAAATCTCTCCCTAGGACACTGCTGAAACGACAACGCTGTGCAGTTTCTCTGTATCCTCATATTTATGAATAAAACAATTAGGATTCATACCAAGACTTTTCTTTTCAGTCATCTTGCTAGCATGTACTACAATCTTTATAAAGTTAGTGAAGCAAATTATAATCAGTTTATATTAAAAGAAATTGTGTTTGGTGCTGGAAACAGAGCTACATTCTATCTCATACATAAGGCACATAACTAAGTAGCTCTCTAAAGAGGAACTGCATAGTTAGGATGGAGTTGCTAAAGAGAAAAAACATCTTATTTTTTATAGTTGTTTTACAGATAGTAAAAATGTAAGCTAGAGTTAAATATATTCATACAAAAGGATACATGTATATAAACAAGGATAATTTCAAAGAAGTTATCCAGCCTGTGCCCCCCCCCCCCCCTTTTTTTTTTTTTAATCTGGGAAATTAGAAAGACAAATCTTAAAACTCCAGAGAATTTATAGAAACATGTTTGCTTTTTCTGTGTTGCCAGGGTTCCACTTTTTTCTGGCTCACCAACTAGTCTGAAAATGATCTAGCAGATGTACTTCCAACAGATAGCTAAGAAGCGGTAGAGTGGGTAAAAGGGCATTAAAGATCTGAGCTTTCCAATGGAAATCTGCATGTTTTTTTCACAGAAGTTTTGCAAAACTGATCCACCTCAGGGGAAAGGCTTGATTTAGGTGAATTGGTGTCTCTTACTGGGGAAAAAATGAAAAAGTTATGTCTGAGATCTTCTAATAATAAAAGTGTTGCTGGTCCTGAGCAGGGGTGGAAGACCAACTTACTGACAACAACCTTAGTTTTATGGTTGTGATGTTCAATTCCCACAGGCAGTTTGGTAAAATCAGTGCCTTTGTTTCAGTTCTTCAAAGAATGCTTATCTACGTCATAGATGTGTGGAATACAAATATCCAAAGATGTTCAGATATTCATGCTATTGACTATATACATTTAGTTGTCAATATACAGAAAATGCTTCGGTTGGACCAATATTTCAATAGGTTGGAAGCTTGAATTCTTGGAATGTGGCCATCTTTTTGAAGATGTGAAGGTCATGGCATCTTTTCCCATGCTGTCACAATATGGTGAACAATATTCTGTAAAAAGTGAAGTTCACTCAAGAACCTCAGTTATTTTGATGCTTTCAATGAACACACCCAAATTCTATTCAGGTATGAAGGGATAAGCATGCTGTGCAGCACTAAAAAGCTATTTGAATTTTCAGTAATTTGTGTAGCACATATAAAATACCAGAATACAGTACATATTCTATTTGACGTGTTCAATTCAGTGTTACTCAGTGGTGCAGAAGGTGTTATCCACAGCGATTCTTTTTCAAGTGTACGGTCTCAGGAGGAGGGGGTGGGTGTCATCTATAATTTGCAAGCCAGACATCCTTACATTTCCACCAACAGCATTTGCTATCCAAGTAGCTTAGTGCATACTCATGATGTTAGTGATTAGTGCTTAGTGTTTAGCTCAAGGCTTAGTGTATATTCATGATCTCTCTCCTTTTCTTTCTTCACCTCTGCACTTTTCCTCTTCATCATTCCTTGATTGATTTAATTCACTAGGTTGAGATTCTATCAATGGATCAGCAAACTCAGTCTTCATTTACTTATTACTGTTTTCTACCGTAGACTACAATTCTAAATAATCAGCGTGACCATTTTATTTTCATAGTTTCATCTTAATGTCTACAAATATCTGAAGTTGTACTGTGTTATGGTCTGTTATGAGTTTTCACCACCTAAATCCTTACTTATATTCAGGCTTAAATACTTGTGGGCTTTTAGTGGTTTTCTTTTCCAGTGTTCAGAGGAGTGTAGGATAGTAGTCAGGAAGTATACATTCAGCGTATTATCTGTAGGAAATACAAAGATGCATTTGATAACTGTAGAAATACAGAAAAGACTAAAATAATTTTACAGAATGGCTAAAATGCATAGGTTAAGAGGCAGATCTTCTTCAGCTGTCTAAAATCCCTTTTGCTAAACTGTTTTACACTATAAGTGATCCCTAATTGCTCTTCTTCTAGTCAGAGAAATCTCCATAAATGCAGTTTTGTGTTCAGAGAACACCAAAATTATCCCTAATGAAAGAAAGAAACCGTGGCTGTTAAATTAAGAAGTTAACAAATCATCCTCAAATGCATGAACTTAACCATTTCACCTTCAAAATGCAATTCATACAACTAGTTGGAAACTCTATGTCATATTTGTGAAACTGGCAACTTTAACTATTTATGACAAAACACCTATGGCATTTAGGTGTCTACTGTAAAAGTACTATTTTGCTCCTTCTCCTCCTCCATCCACCTTCCCTTAAGCCAATTTTCAGTAGTTCAAGTGGAAAATTTCTGATCTGAGCATAAGGGAAAAGTATATTATTTTCATGGTTAGACAACTCAAAAAGACCTTGAATCTTTCTTTGAGCAGAGGTCAAGCAAGGAAAAATTCAGTACAATAAAGTCAGAAGAAAATGAAAAGAACCCCACCAAAACCTAGGACAGAAGGTACAAATCAGTATAGTTTAGTTCTTACAGCAAACAGCATAGGTAGGTAATAAAAACCTTGGCCTTATGGAGATCAACAGCAGAACTTCCATTAACTTTGGTGGGGTAAAAAATTTGTTGAACTTCCTGTTTGTAAACTCTCTGTACAAATAGTAATGACTTAAACCTTCCTATATTTCTGAAAGCAAAGCAAGTAGTTTTGCCTCCTGTTTTGTACACGGAGAAACACAGAAGGATTAAGAGCATTATCTACCAGCCACAATACAGATAGTGTCAAATTAGGAGCTGGGTAGTATCATGCCAAGGAATTAACCCGAGCCCTGGGAACAGCAACCACATTCCTGTGATGATACAGCCCTGCTGCCTCTCCGGATACAGGGCCAGGCGGTTGTGATGCTGCAACATGGGTTATGGTCGTACGTGACTACTGAATTAGTTGCAGGATCCAGGCTGTGTTTCACTCACCCAGTGATGTCTTGATCACTGATCACAGAAGCGCTCTGCAGAAAAACTGAGCCTGCATTGTAGAGCAGTTGGGACCGTCCCCACTTCCCACTACCTCGCCACACTGCACCATTTCTGTAAAACTGTAACCTAGTCATCACCTAACATTTCACAAGGTTTTACCTTTGTTATTCAATATGGATGAAGCTGTGTTGTGAATAAAGAAATGAAGTCTAATGGGAATGGAGGCATGGGAGCGAAAATTGCTTCTGAGGTAAAACCGTACTCAGTTCTTTAACTTAATGCACTGGAATAGGGTAATTACTATCCCCAAATGTTAAAACACTTCATACACTAAAGCACAACTCCAGTAGCAAATGTTGTCTAAGAACTTGTGGCAATAACTTCTGCCTTTAAATTGTGTACTTTTTAGGGGTCAAAAAGATTCATATTGATTTTGTTTTAAAACCGCTTCCTGACAATTGAATGAGTACTCACTATTTTTTATGTTAGGATGTGGTGGTTGACCTTGACTGGCCACCAGATGCCCACCAAGGGACCCTATCACTCCTCATCTTCAACAGGACAGGGGCAGAAAATACAATGAATACTTCATGGGTTGAGATAAGAACAGGGACATCACTTACCAATTACTGTCATGGGAAAAACAGACTCGACTTGGGGAAATAAATTTGATTTATTGACAATTAGTTATAACAGAGGAGGATGGTAAGAAATGAGAACAAAACTGAAATCATCTTCCCTTCTCCCTTCCCTTTTTCCTAGGCTCAACTTCACTCCTAACTCTTCTACCATCTACCCTGCGTGGCACAGGGGGATGGGGAATTGGAGTTGCAGTCAGTTTATAGTTCTTCCTCTCTGCCTCTCCTTCCTCCTCAGGCTTTCCCCTGCTCCAGCATGGAGTCCCTCCCGTGCAGTCCTTCATGAATGTTTCCAACATTGGCCCTTCCCATGGGGTGCAGACCTTCAGGAATGAACTGCTCCATTGTGGGTCCCCCACAGGGTCACAGGTCCTGCCAGAAACCTGCACCTGCATGGGCTCCTCTCCATGGGCCACAGCTCCTTCCAGGCACCCCCCTGCTCCAGCATGGAGTCCCTCCCGTGCAGTCCTTCATGAATGTTTCCAACATTGGCCCTTCCCATGGGGTGCAGACCTTCAGGAATGAACTGCTCCATTGTGGGTCCCCCACAGGGTCACAGGTCCTGCCAGAAACCTGCACCTGCATGGGCTCCTCTCCATGGGCCACAGCTCCTTCCAGGCACCTGCTCCTGCATGGGCTCTCCATGGGCTGCAGCTTCCTTCAGGTCATAACTCCCTGTTGTGATGTTCGGTCCTTGATGGGCTGAAGGGTGGATATCTGCTCTACTGTGGCCATCAATGGGCTGAGAGGGAGAAACCTACATCACCGTGGTCTTCACCATTGGCTGCAACGGAATCTCTGCTCTGGCACCTGGAGCACCTCCTCCCCCTCTTGACCTTGGTGTCTGTAAGGCTGCTTGTCTCACATTTTCTCTCTCCTCTCATCACAGCTGCTGTGCAGCAGTTTTTACCCTTAAGGATGTTATCTCAGACATGTTACTGATGTCATTGATTGGCTCAGCTTTGGCCAGGGATGGGTCTACCTGACTGAAACAGACTGTGTCTGACTTGTGGGCAGCTTCTAGTGTCTTCTTACAAAAGCCCCCTTACAGCCTTCCCCCAGGAGCAAAATCTTGCCACATAAACTCACTGCATAGGAAAAAGAGTGAATAATCGTTTCTTATTCAGTGTCTCCATTGCGTTCATAATCTTAGAGACATATAGCATACTTTTCTATCTGTTAACTTCTTTCCAAGATAAAAGGCTTCTGGCTAGTAAATGTCACCTGTATGGAGCCTATTTTTCCTTTGAGGATTGTTTTCACTATTTTCTAGTTCTGGTGGTTTCTGTTGTAGATGGAATGACCTGAACCATGTGTTGTATTTTAAATGCAAATTTATGTAATAGCAGAGTGATACTGACTTCTAATTTATTCTAAATTGTATGTTGCTTCTTAATGTTTTGTGTGACATTTCAGACATTGTTAAAGCTGGAATTGGCCATTTCAGAGAACTATCTACTATGACTCTTTTCTGATTAGTAATAAGGTATCATTGTCATAGTATGTTTAGGCTTGTCTTTTCCATGTAAATTACCTAGTGTTGACAAAGACTTTGACAAATAATTTCAACATACTCTTTCACCATTCACTGCAACTCTTCACTGTCAACTTGGATTAACTTATTTACCATCAGCAAACTTTGTAACTTTACCATTGAACTTCTTTCCTACATTAGTTTTGAATACAATCTACTCTCACAAATCCCTGTAACTGCCGTTCTTCTCCTGTGAACACTGACATGTTAAATATTCAAGGAATGGTTTAGATTGTGAAAATTGTGTTAATTTTTTCCCCAGTACTGTGTAATATTCCAGATGATCAAATTCTTTATTGCAGTAAGGAATTGTACTGCTACTTTACTCACCACGGAGGTCAGAAATAAAGGGCTGTAGTTCTCTAGAACTTTCATAGATCCTTTTCTAAAAATGGATGTCACATTTTGTTTATTTTCGGTTCTTTTGGTATAGACATTTATGATAGTGGTGGGTTCCACGTCATAGGAATTTAGGATTTTAGTTCCTCTGGAACACTTGAGTGAAAATACCATGTTATTATTGCAATTTGTTACTGTTCATTTAACTAGTTTATTATAAATTACATTATACTTACTGACATTTTAGTCTGAATCCTTCCCTTGTCCTCTGTGAAGAATAGCTTTGTTGGGAAACTTCTGTAAGCAATTTGATAGTAGATACTGACACACACACACAAAAAATAGACTTGGCTTTCCTGCTTTGAATCAATATTCTTTGATACTCCCTCTACACCTTAATCACATGTTGGCCTGATCAACTCTGTGGCATGGTTTGAAAATGACACCCTTTATTAGTTTTCATGGTTTTAAGAAGTTGATGCTCAGAATAATTTCTGTTTTTTTTTCTGACTGTGTCCTAACATTTTCCCTACCAGGGTATATGTTCCTGTCTTTTCTTCATTGGGAACTGGCTTCTCTTGTTTAAAGGATGCCTTTTTGTTTTCAAAAGTCCCCTTTTCCCGCTGCTTAACTTATGCCGACCTTTCTGTAAGGTCCATTTAAAGTCTTTATTGATCTATCTGGACTTCAGTAAAACATTTTGTACACTTTGGAAATTATTAACCAAACTTGAGAAGAGAATGATCAATAGAGAACTCAAAGATGGATAAGAAAGCTGCTGAAAGGATATCTGTCGTGGTGAAAAGAGGATACGTGGTAGTTCCTCAAGAACTAGCCTTAAGACCAACAGCATTGCATGTTTTAATGACAAAAGAAAGGCAACCTGACCTATCATATACAAAGAGTTGGAAGACTTGTCTGCATGTAAACTCATAGTTTATCATAACATGCCAACCACTCTTCATTATTTACATTACACTGCTGCTTATCCAGACATTCTTAGTGTTCACTGAGAGGGAAATGGCTAAGTGGAGGACCGTTTTCAAAGTTTAACTTATTGCTCTCCAGGGTGAATAAGCTGTCTCACAATAAAATAACCTTACTGTGCAATAGAAATGATCACAGAGAGAATTATTGTAAAGGAGCTATAATAATATAAATTCTTATCCCAGCTCACTGTGCAGTAACTTCGCTGGGTAAACAAACATTAACAATATTTCTTATTTAGCCTTGTGTTTTAGCTGAGACTAAGGCACTGTCCTAGTTTCAGGTATTAATGGCTAGCCTGTAGTAAATTTAACTAAAGCCAACCCGCTAAGCTTTTGTAAAATTACCATTGATATTAGTAGGCTCAATGTTACACCCACACAACAGCCAAAACTCCTGTAACCCACTAGAGTTATACCACTTGGGCACAAAGCTTTGCTTGGTTAGAGTGATTTAGAGCACCTAAATTAGATCAATGCTCTGAATTGCTTTCTTGGTAGCTTCTCTTTTCACTGGCTTTTGATAGTCTATTTCCTGTGAGGGCTAAGGAGAAACAGAGCTTCATCTCCCTCCTCTATTGCCATTGAGCATGTACAATTCATTCCCAAGCATGAGCTCTCCGTTCAAACTCCAAAACTCATACCAAAGCATGGACTTTTGTCTAAACAGTTTAATTGAGGCACAAATTGATAATCTGTAGGAAAAAACTTACTGCATAAATCATACAAAAGTTCACAGTCTCTACAGAAGGATCATATCAACATAAGCTGCCAGTCACCCAGCTGCATTTCATTCTTGGTTGCACATAAGGATATGGTCTACAAGTTATTTCTGCCACATTCTTCTTTGGCTCTCAAGCTATAAAACTGGAATGCTAATACTTAGCATTATGCAAGCAAAACTATTGATCATTCTGAGACTTTCACATGCTATAGAGTTAGTGGCCATTTAGGTGTTTAAATTGATAACAGAAGGATGGAGTGTCATGCACTGCATACTTAACATTTTGTGTAAAATGACGTTCAGTGGTAAACCTGATTTAATGCATGCAATCACTGTTACTCTGTGCACATTAGGTGGCTGTGCATACACAACCAGATAGATACTTTCACAGAAATCTTGACCCTTATAGTAGCAACGCAGTCCTTGAGGCTGTATAGTAAAATGAATATGTGTATCCTCTGAAAAAAAAATAAATTGCCAGGGATTTAGATTCAGATAAAACATGCATAGACGAGAATTTTCATTTTAATTTTTAATGAATGTAATTGCAATAGGTTCAGAACATAAAGCTCTGCCCATGTTACCCATATTAATTGTAAAACACATGAACATAGGAAAATCCTTTTCAATCTGTTGGACTCTCAAAAATAACTTTGTTTCAAATAATAAAAATGCACTGTACAAGTACTTTTGTAGCAGTTTAGGACTTGTGTGCAGTACTGGAATAAAAATTTAAATTATATTAAATGTGTTTGTATGCCTTCTTGGGGCTGATTTAACGGAAATATTTTTAGCCTTGCAGAATTTCAGATTTACCAAGCTTTGATGCAGAAGACCAACTATGCAGAGGAAAAAATAAAGCTCTTTGTAAACTTTTTATCTCAGTTAGGTCATCTGTTTATTTTTCTGTTCAAACATCTGGGTTTTCAGAACAGCTGGCCAGTATGAAAGTCCAATAGTAAAACAACAGCCCTTCCAAGTTAGCAGCATCAGAGGAAGGAATGCATCAGGGTGATCCACACCATCAAATTGATTTATTAGTACAGCTGGTGAAAAGGACCAGCCAAAGCCCTGTATTCAACTCAACTGTTTATTTATGTCACTGCTAGACCCTCAGCTATTTCAGGAAACTGACTGAAGAAGCTCTGCCAAAATTCTTTAATGGCTTTTATGAAGATAAACTTTAAGGATCATCATAAAAATAGTGGAGAAAAATCCAAAGCAATACAAAAATGAACATACCATAATAAGTTGTCCCAAGAAATGTCCCTACTTTTGTTTCTTACTATTTATATTTTCTATATGGTATTTGATGATACTTAATGTCTACAATTAAAAATTTTGAATTCTGCAATAACTGTTTTGGAGCCTTCACCTTATTCCAAGCATGTGCTTCACTTCCTGTATATTAATAGATCTAATAACTTCAATAAGTGTATACTCAAATATTTAGAGTGTAATTGTGGCTCCAAAAGTCAGCCTATAGGGAATTGCTGTAAATAGACTTTTGTTTTGAAATGCACAGGAAGTCTAACAAGAATTATTTACTTGTACTGCAAAAGGTTATAATCACTAAAAGTATGAGCTATTTAATTGTTAACAGAACAGCTGTTTTTTAAGGATTTTGCAATGATACAAAACACCTCATAATGTTTTTCAGTTTTATGGAGTTTTATATATCTCCTTGTTCTTAGTAGATATATTAATCTGTTAGGGACATTCTAATTCTACTTAAGTCAGAGGAAGAAAGTAATTTAACTTAGTTGCTTAGGGAATAATTTCTGATTTATAGTGATGTGTGTATATTTAAACACCTTTTCCTCTTGCATTTCCATTTTTACTGACTGACAAATAGAGATGCCATGACCCATATTCATTCATGACAATTTTATTTCGTATCTCAGGATATTTTCAGTAATGTATAAAGATTAGGAAGATGCTGACTCGACAAGGCTTCTGAACGTGTACCCAGCTTTAGTGAGGGTATAAAATACAGGTACTTCCCTTGAGTATCCTTGATCTTAACCTACCCACCTGCTTGATTATTTGATAAATCAGGACCTAGTTAAATCCTGTGCTTCTGAACAGACATTGCAAAGTCAAAAGATGATACTTTAATAATTTTTTGTTGCAGGAGTTTAATTATCAAAGTGGGGGACAGAAATAATGTTTTTACTTTTCAAATGCAGGACTAGTATTTAATTAGGAAGGGACCATTTATTGATTGTAGAGAAAAACTACCATTTTTTGTAGTGGAAATAACGCCATATATTCTTTGAGATATGTAGGGTGGTTGCTAAGGTGAACTTGGTTGTGTCTGAAAGTCTCTGGTAGTATATGTAAAAGTATCCTCTTCCTGAACAAAAAGCAGCAGGGAGAATAACGTCTGTGTTTTACAGCCTCAGCTAAATTCACCCCCTCTACTCCACAGAAAGAGAAACTCACTGCTGTGTTTTGCTACTAAATCTCAATATATAGCAAAATAGAGGAATAGTAAATCTGAATTTTAGTTCTTTCCTACCAAGAGAAGTTCATAGTTGTTAGATTTTTTTCCCCTGTAAGGCTCATTTTTTTTCAAAAGGGCCTGGTATGAGGCTCTGGATAATGAACATGAAGATTGCACACGTCACTTTTGCAGCTAAGTCCCTGGTGCAGAAAGTGTCAAGTTAAATGATTTTGCCAAACAGTAGCATCCAAAATGGAATTATATATTGGCTTGACACGTGTAGTCTGATGGCCCCAACTAGTTCATTCTGGTTTTGGTTGCCTCAGAGAAGTCAGGTGTAAGACTTTGTAACATCCTTACCACACACTGATTTTTGTTTTCATATAGGTGGTCAGTCAAAGAAGTCACGCTTTTAAATAGGGTTTGATTTTAGCATGGTCCAGAAAGCAAGGTTCCAGTCTAGCTGTCATATATTTCATTGAAGGATCCTTTTCTTTTAGCTTAAAAATGAATTTTTCAATAGTTTGGTTTTGCAGTCCTGTTCTTACTGGGAGATGAGAGGAAGGAAAAAGGGTTTCAGTTTAACATTAAAAATATAAACATTATCTGTCCTCTTTCTGGATTGCATTTTTCAGCTTCTTGGGGACTATGGAGATTTCTGAGGTTGGGAAAACTCTGCATTTTGGTCATTAGTTTGGTAAAGATAATGAGCATCTGCCTTCACTAAACTTAATTATTTTTGCTCCCAACGTTAGAAAAAAGAACCATAGAAGTGTGGTAATGGATATAAAAATCTCTGCCAGTTCCAAGGATTATAAATAGTTTTGTCCTTTATGGGAATCAGGAGAGACAGAAAACAATTTGTGGTGGCAGTTTGAGGCAGCAAGCAATTTGAACTCTTTCTTTCCTCATGGTACAGCTGGTGGAATATGTCTAAGACCAGAGAAACTTCCTCACATAGATCTCTGACCCCGGACTTTCATATTCTCTATTCAGTGTTAAACCATGTACATTTATTCATTAGAAACGACTGAGAAAGAGGATTCATCAGGTTGGAAGTAACAGACGAAGGAGAGTTTCAATTAATCAGAGTAAACCCAAAAGGCAACTTAAGTTCCTGTAAGCAGTCTGACAGAAAGAATTTAGCCCTAGGTTAAAGGTGACAAGAAAATAAAAAGTGGAAAAGCATGTATATTGTCTAATTTTATGCTTTGTTTCAAAATCCTGAGTTTGATTCTCTAGTTTGGTGCCCTTGGTGGACATCTACCTAACATAATGCATTTAAATTGTGTGTATCCCGAAAGCCAAGTGTACCTCAAGAGCCAAGGATATCTTCAGTACTTGTTGATATTCTGAGAGACTTTAAATGAGTCAGGAGTAGTAGATGGTACTAGAAACATTACTTTATCCTGCTCAAAATTCTTATCAAACACTGTGCTTTGGTTACTTCAAAAACAAAGCTTCATAAAAATAATGTTGAAGGGAACCTTCATGATTCATCAGTAGGTAACTAAGACGATCAGCTGCAATATGCTGGTTAAGAAAATGTTGATTATACTATATTGTCAGTGACATCCTTATTAATATACTTCATTATATCTAATACCAGAAGTATTCTTTAAACAATATTTAGTTAAAACAACTTTCTTTCATTTGATAGATTATTTTAAAGAAAAGATTTGGCCATGTTTCTCTCAATAGAAGCAGGAACTGGGGATGTTTACTGCATAAACAGAATGTATAAATAGAATAGCTAATTTTAGTGAAACAAGAATAAAAAAAAATAAAATTAGCTGAATGTGAATTTGTATGTGCCATATGATTCCCTTTATTAAAGATGTTTGAGACATAACTATGCCAATATAATCAATTTTCCTGTCGTGAATACTTAGGCTAAAAATGATGCTTTCCCACAATAACTAGGTATAAATATCCAAATGTATTGAGGTTCTGATCCTGTTTTCTGTCAGGTTCCATGGCTGTAATGAGACTTGAGTTCGTCAGCATTTCTCAGAAACAAACTATTTGAAGTAGTCTAATTCTTGTTTATTTATCTTGTCATTCCTTTGGAACAACTTAGACCATTTTGGCCATCTGGGTAGGAAAAAAAGAGAACTGAAAGGCATACACAGTGATATTGAACTAATTACTCATATTGACTGAAGTTATGGATGTTAATAATAGCTTGACATGTTAAACTGGTTAAATCTTTTTGCTTAGTAAACAGGAAAAAATGCAGCTCTCAAATTATTTCTTTTGATGTGCATAATGAACCAATCTCAAGAACTGCTGCTGTAGGTTCTTTAGAGAGTGGTCTGTGTGATATAGATTGCAAATCTGTCCTGCTACCAAAACTTATGTGGAGGAATAATGTAATCCGAGTGGTGAAGGCATTAAGCCCTCTGAGCTTAATGACTCTAGTATATTTGTAAATAAATACATAAATGAATCAATTTACTTGTTGACATAAATAATACGTTATACAAATTTCATGTGGGTTCTGTTTTGTCCAAAGTTGAATTCTTGTCTTCAGATTCTCTCTGTCTTTGTACTTTTGCAACACCTGGTAATTTTATGACATGTGTAGAATATATTCCTATACAGAAAACTTCTTAAGCAGCTTCAAAGCATTATTTAAAAGTTTAAGCTATTGTTGTCACACATATGAACAAGCAGTTCATGTTTATTTTTGGAATAGCAGGACACATACTCATGTCCACGGGAGATTATTTCTTTTTCTGACAGAGCTTAGATGCATAAAACTCCCATTTTCCTTCCTGAACCAGAATCTCTGGTTAAACTACATCTGTCTCGTCATGGTACTCTGACGGGGCTGTTGCCATGGTTCAGTTCAGAGGAGACATGGCAAAACATAAGGAGAGCAGTAGTCCCTCCAAGAAATTTAGCTTAAATGTTTGTAGATTCAGGTAGTTAATGCATCAGTATCAGTAAAGCAAACCCTGTTATTGCATCTATCGCATACATTCTACACCACACATAATGTTCAGTTACATGGTTTACATACTGTGTTTAGCTCAGTGATGCTACTTTTTAGTCACAACTATTCATTTCGTCTTCAGGGTACATTATTCATTATTGTTACTTTTTACAATTTTCTCTCACATGATGAAAGGCTGAGAGAGCTGGGATTATTTAGACAAGAGAAAAGAAGATTCAAGGAGGAAACTCATCAAAGCATATAAAACAAAGGAAGACAAAATCAGGCTTTTTTCAGTGGTGCCCAGTGACAGGATGAAGCAATGGACACAAACAGGAGGCCTCTGGAATATAAGGAGACACTTTTTTCTGCTGTGAGGGTGACTTAGCACAGCAACAGGTTGCCCAGAGAGATGGTGAACTCTCTGTCTTTGTAGATCTTCAAAAGCTGTCCAGACATGGTTCTGTACAACTTGTTTTACATGAGCCTGCTTGAGCGGGGGGATTAGGCCAGGTGGCCTTCAAGGGTCCCTTTCAACAGCAATCATTCTGTTATTCTATGAATCTGTGATTTAAGAGGATCTTTCTTACTGAACAACATCTGAACTTCTCCCTTTGCCTAATCTTCTTGTCACCTGTCTTGTCACCTTCTTTTATCCAGAAGTATATACCGTATATTTTGCAATGCATCTGATTGCTTTTCTTGAGAAGTTATACGCATTCTTCTCTCTCCCTGTCTTTGGGATGAGTGACTCTTCTCCTTTCTTTTCTCAACTCTTAACCAACTGCCTATCATTTTGGAGCATTTTTTTTTTTCCTTTTTCTTTCTCTTTTTCTTTCAACACTGTTACACCAATGATTTTCTATTACAAAATCTCAAATAGGCTTACAATTTCTGAAGTCTGTAAACCTGTATTTTCACCTTTTCCCTTGGTTTTCCTTTGTCTTTGATATGACTGCTTCCTGCCGGAACTTCTTTCTGCGTTATTATTATAAGTTACAGTTTTGTCTTTTGCACAATCCTCTCAAATGAAGCTCCTTCTCCACACTTAATTCATGGTCAAGTCTCTTTTCTTCTTCCATGCTGAAAACTCTGAAGTAAAGAACTTACATTAATGCCTTTTTGTTTGGCTCAGTCCTTGGGAGACACAGTATCATCTCTAGTAATCTCAGTGTATTAAAAAATGGATTATCTTTCTTTTTTATTCCTTCTTTCTTTTCTCTGCTCTTGGTAGTATTATTTGCATATTTGTTTTTAGAGAGCTAGAAGCTGGGGATTCAGAACCAGAAAACTATTACCGAATGTCTGTGACGTTTACATACTCTTTCCATGACATCTACTGCCAGTTATTCTTCTGAATGATCTATCAGAAAGGACAAACCCTTTTCCAAATCCAATACAGAAAAAAAAAAAACACAAAAAAACCCACCAGAAACAAAAGCTTCCTTGGAAAATAAGGGGCTAATATGGAATAAATAAGGGGAAGTAACATCTCCTTTCAAATTGACAATAGCCCTAGTTGGATGAAGAATCTAGTTAAATATTGTTGTTCCCATATCTAGTATTTGGTTTCCTTTTAAACAAGGCTTTTAACAACTGTGGAAAATGCATTTAAGTATTCAGCTGTAACGATGAAAGTAAAAACTGATCTCTTTTTCTGTGAATTATCTGGCATATTTCTTCTTCTTTAGACCTTTGAATTGTTTGGTGCAACAGGATTTCCTTACAAACAGGAGTTAAAAAGGAAAATTTTGTTCTATTTCTGGTTTATCTTCTAAATCTTTCTTTCATTTTTGTTTTATTTATTTATTTTTTGCTAAATAAATTGTGCCTATGTTGACAGGTACATACACAGAGCACCTTTGGATTTTATTGCATCGTATTCTCTCCACCCAAGTGGAGCTGGGTAGTAGTTTTGCTTACCCGCCATATGCTTGACATCAGTACCAGCTCTGGAGACCACCAGTTCCTCATCCTGGGGATGAATGACTCAGAATGATCTACGGAGACTACCTTGTTCCACAGTCTTGTTCTCTATCCAAATATAATGGTCATCAAACATCTTTTTAGGAGGAGTAAATATATGGCTTTGTCAATGGAAACAACGGCAACTATGCAGATACATCCCAAGTACTGAGATGTTCTCTAATGCAGCTTAGAAACAACACGTGATCAAACAATCAAGTAATACTTTTTTAATGCCTCAATGCTTTTGTATCTCAGTGGTATCACACGTCTTAGCTCCTACTTTTGCTGTTTTTGCTGAACTAGATTTAGAAAATGTGAGAAATTGTTGAGGAAAAAGCAAAAGCTCTGAAAGAAGGAAAGAAGGGAAACTAAATGTGGGCCCACTTTTAGGCTAGCCGAACCTTGTACTTTACAATGCACTGAGAGCATGAGAGCAGCCAAAATGATGTGTGCAAAGAAACACCTTTATTCAGATTTAATTCCCAACCTCTGTCTAGGAACACCACACAGTACAAGAGTTGTCTTTCATTGTTCAGGGAAAGTGCCTGCGTGACAATCAGTGAGTGAGTGTGTGAGTATGTGTCCCTCTAAGGCAGCACAGATAGTCGTATACCCTAGGGAAATAACATTTTCTCCAGCAGCCACATAACATAGTTAGCTCCCACTGTCCTGTAGGGCATTCTTTCTTCTGTTTTCATTTTTTGTAAAGTAGTAAAATGCATTTGAAATAGCTATACTGAGTGATTTGTATTTAGATTACCAATGTGCTCAGTGGTTAGAAAACATAAACGTTACCTAATGAAGGTCTTTGTGCCCTTCCTTCTCCTTATGTCCATGCATGCCCAAGGCTTTGATTACAGAATTTGTTCTGTTCCTACCTAGTCACACTACTTGTGTTTCTTTCAGACCTCAATAGATATAATGTACCTTGTGTAACATGAGAAAAGAATTACGTTTTAATAAGTGGTTACAAATCTAGGATTTCTTAACTTTTCAATAGTTGGCTCTTGAAACCTGCCTTATCTTTATAGACATATTTTAATTATGTAACTGTATATCCACTAAAATATGGAAGTATTCAGTCTTTCATGGAAAAGTGTAGCATTGAAAAGGATCAGGGCTATGGGATTATATTAATGGCTTCTGTTAACCCTATGTGATTTGTTCACTGACTTTTAAACTACAGTTTGTGTTCCATCTGCATAGGTCCATCCTGACCCTGCTGTATACTGTCTTTGAAATGGAAATCTTCTGTTGTTACCTCTTGACAGCTTCAAAGGCTTGACTGCCCACTCTGAATTCCTTTGAAATGCTTAATTTGAATCATAAACTATCCCTGCAAACAGTCTCATTATCTTGTTAGACGTCATGTCTCTTTTGAAATGGCTTTCTGTCCATAGGCTTCTTTGATGTGTTGCTTAAGTATGAGGAATTCCTTAGAACTTTTAAATTTTACAGCTGGTGAAACTTAATCCTTTAAAACTTAAACTTGGTGTGCAATGATTTGGTAACTCATTAAAATAAATTCAGTTTTGCAGTAATATCCATGGATTTACAGTACAGTATTTTTTCTCTATTTTTTTTTCCTACACATACATTTTTCTTGAAAGTCCAGCCAAATCACAGAATCACAAAATGGTTGAGGTTGGAAGGGATGTACAGAGGACATCTTGTCCAACTCCCTGCTCAAGCAGGGCCATGACTGGAACATACTAGTAGACCCATATTTGCCACACTAAATGTTAGTTGATATAAAATTTCACCACAGAGAAGACACAGCCGACATATAATGTAGGAAAAAATAAGCAAGTTGCTGGTTCTTCCAGACTCGGGAAAGCTACTTGATAGTCCAGTGAATCACTATGAGCTGTGGCACTTCCTTCACTTGTAGCTGACTTAAAACGCCCAACCTATTAAATGTACTGACAACATTTGGAATGTCTGCTTTGGATTTTTAGGTTTCTCAGCAAGTGGTCTCCTCAGGTATATGACTTTGCTAAGTAAGTTATGGCTTTGCCATATACCTGAAGCCTAGGATAAAGGCTGTTGCAGCCGAAGAATTTCTATGGCTTTTTTAGGATTTGGAATTATTATAAACTCTATATAAAAAAGTAAAAATACTTTTTAAAATTACACAAAAGAGTTTCCACTATAGCACTTATTTTCTATTAATGCCAGTCACTTAAAACTAAAATATGTTTGAAAAGGATATAGATTTTAGTAATTCTTCTGATTTGTTCCATCAGCTTTAGACACGGGATATCAGTGCTTCCAAAATCCATGATCATTTGGTCCACTGCTCTGCCTTATTACAGGTGTATGTAATTCAAGATTTTCACAGAAAATTCTGAAAACCTAGCAGCACACCACACTGTAGAAAGAGTACTATTTACTTCAACTGGTAATGATTAGGTGTAGGATAAGAAAAAAACCCAAAGTGTTCCTGCAGTTTTTCTCTGACACAATCCCATTATTATGGACAAGTTGCATAGACCCTAGATTTAAAAAGTTCATGTTGAGGCCATCATGCCAAATGCACCTTATTTACAGCCATGCTTATTAAAACCTGTAATAAACATTCCATACAGAAAACATATTTGAAGTTATTGTAAAAGGAATATTTGTTACCAAGGTAACAAATAAAATCTGTACTACTATTGTGTATTTTATTTTCAATGAAGAATTGAATCCTTTTCAATTATTGGGTGGGATAGGAAAGTAGTAAACAAGGTTATAAATCTCTGAAATTCACTTCATGGTAATAGTACCTTAAGCAGGAAGCCAGTATTCTCCACGCATTGAAGTAGAACCACTATGACCCACTACTTTGTAATTATGTGAGGATTATTAACACAACAGGAGAAGCAAATTGGCTACTCAGCACAAGTACCACTCCATGTCTTAGCTAATTGCATATATCCTAAGTTAGCTGAGCTAGGCAGATCTCCCATTGTGCTTGGAATTGACAGATATACATAAAAATGTTAGTAATTTACAAGGTAAAGTTGGTGTTGAAAATGATAAAGATTCTTAGAGGATTATTTAAATTATTTGAGAGTTTATGTATTTTTTTTTTTAGTTTAAATATCAACATAGGAATCACAATTGAAAAAAAAAAAAGAAAAAACCTAACACTCCATTAGATTTTAGTGAAATTTTATGTTTTATCACTGTTATATGTCTTGAGTGGCAAGTAAGTTTAACGCTGTCAAGTTGAATGAAGATGTAAACTAGTACTGAATTTTTAATACACCTGTATCTCCCCTGAGTAGTTACTAAAATCTTATCCGGTCACAGGAAGAAGACTGCATGCGAACAGAAATATACTTTTTAGTGTGTGTGTGTGCATGTGTGTGTATATAAAGTAAATACAAAAATGTGGTTTTGTGTGTAAATATATATTGATTCTGATAAGAAAGTTTATATCTTTTGCTGTGGTTTTAGCGAAGCAATGCTAATATGAAAAATATTTCACAGACTAGGAAGATGTAAGTAATAGCAATGTGACAGTATTTAATGAACTGTGCTACTAAATGCTGTGAACTGTAGCTCTGGTTCTGGAAACACCTGTGTGTGAAAAACCTCCTTAATTGAGTAGTCCATGAAATAACTCCCAGGAGTAATGTACACATGCATAAGAGTCTGATCCTCTGAACCTTTATGCAGTGACTTACCTGTAGAAGCACAAGTAGTTCTACCCATTTTAATCACTTCATGTACCAATGAACAATTTAAGGATCAATTTGGCTGTGACTGTATAGCTTTTATGAGATGAATTAATATGATAGTACCACAGGAGCAAATTTTCTGAGCTGCAGTTTTGTCTAAATCCTGAAAAGAGCTCAACTGAAGAGCAAGGCATTTAAAGGAGTGTTGTAGGATCAAGTGTCCTTAATCTACTGCAATTCTAATCACAATTGGAAATCAAAATGTTCGTAATGTTCACTTGTTAACTAAATTTAGTATAATACACGTCATGAAAAGTAAATAAAACAGATTTTTGTGTGTGTGTGTGCTCACGTGTACATTTGCACTTTCATCTTTGCTTTTAGTAGCAAAAAATAAAAGACCCATCCAAAACACCCTGTTTGTAGAGTATCAGCAGTGGTCTATGTACACAGCCAGATCCAGAGCGTTTCCATCCACAGCATCAAAGACAGCAAAATGTCACAAGTGCATAGTAATGTCCTGATTTTTATCACAATAATCTGCTGCTTTTACTCTCCCTCTTACCAGTTTCTTTCTCTATTTTTGGGTACCTAAAGGTGTAGAATAGAAACACCTAACATTATATAAAAAAACATAAAAGCAAATATAATTTTATTCAACATAACTGTTGTGTATAAAGAATGAAATACATTTTGCAAAATCTGCTTTGAAGAACTCAGTTGTGTTGGTTTTGGGTGGGATGTAGTTAGTTTTCCTCAGAGCAGCCCATATGGTGCTGTGTTCTTGACTTGATAACACAGGGATGTTTTACTCATTGCAGACCAGTGCTCGCACAGCATCAAGCCCTTTTCTGCTCCTCACGTTGCCCTACTAGTAAGCGGGCTGGCAGTGCACAAGAAGTCGTGAGGGGACACAGGTGGGACAAACAACTCTGGTTGGTTGGGGTCACCGTGGCCATGGTATATGGCATCATGTCTTCTGAAGTAACCATTAAGCATGATGGAGCCCTACTTACCTCGAGATGGCTAAATACCTCCCTGCTGATGGGAAGCAGTGAATGAATTTCTTGTTTTGTTTTGCTTGTGCACACAGCCTTTGCTTTACCTACTAAACTATCATTATCAGAGCCCAAGAGTTTTCTCACTTTTGACCTTGTGATTCTTTCCCCCATCCCACTGTGGCAGAGTGAGCGAGCAGCTGTGTGGGGCTCAGCTGCCTACCAGGTGTAACCCACAACATTAGCCTAGACGCATGTTCTCTTTGGCATAATTTTACTACATTACGACTGAGTTTCTTAGATAATTCCTCAGCATCTGCTAGTGTATATTCATTCAGAGCTCTTATTATTCAGAATAGAACATGGCTTGTTGATGGTCAAGCATTTCTGTTAAATACCATTGTTAGAAAAGTGTTTCTGGTTTTTGAAAAGTAATTGGAAAAGAGGTTTCACTGTTTCATAGCCATTTCACAGTCTCATTTTAGTCATTTGGGCCTGGGAGTGTCTCTCATTTTCTTTCTGGGAACTAGTGAAATTGGACAATTAGGTAAGAATATCTTCATTTTTTCATCCTAATATAACATAAGTTATTATTATAATTAGGAAATACTTTAAGGTAGAGCTTTGTTATACATTTCTTCATAAAAAATCTGATTTAATCTTTTTGGTTCTACTTTCAGATATGGTTGTTGGTTAATTTATCAAATTTATTATTCATTTATTCTAAATAAAAATGACAGATACATGGAAGTTCAGAATTTAGTTTCTGAACTAATAATGTTATTAATGTTTGAAAATGCTACTGTGAAAACTGATGGAAAATTAGAGGTAGAAAACATTCCAGAGAAGGTGAAAGTTTTGAACCTCTTGAGAGGACTTCAGAATGTCAGCTTTTTGATTCATTTTTTCCAACCAGCTTTCACCAATCTTATTACAGCCAAGGGACTATGGAAATCAAATCAAGTGGGTTGTTAGTTGTCATTTCCAGTCAAGGCCACTCAGTTTAGAAATCTACACTAGAAGGGAAAACCGGGCAGCATTATAACTGAAATCAAAACAGGACTTGAAATAACATACAAATATGTATCTGGAAGAGAAGTATTTCGCGCTAAAATACTGGGACTGACTTCTCTACTTGGTTAATGGGGAAAAATGACAAAACCACTTTTCCTACATAGAGATTTTGAAAAAGTCCATTTGTAACTCTTTGAAAGCTACATATGCCAAGAATATCAGTTTTGAAAAGCACAAAACTGATGATTATTTGGGAGAGAATCCAGAGCTTCATTGTTTGTCATAGAATCATGGAATCGCAAAATGGTTTGGGTTCTAAAGCACCTTATAGATCATCTAGTTCCAGCACCCCTACCATGGGCAAGGACAGCTTCCACTACAACAGGTTGCTCAAAGCTCCATCCAACTTGGCCTTGAACACCTCCAGGGTTGGGGCATCCACAACTTGTCTGGGCAACTTGTTCCAGTGCCTCATCACCCTCACAGTAAAGATTTTATTCCTAAAATCTAATCTAAATCTACCCTCTTCCATCTTAAAACTATTAGCCCTCATCCTATAGCTGTACTCCCTGATAGAGTCCCTCCCCATCTCTTCTGTAGGTCCCCTTTAGGTACTGCAAGCCTGCAATAAAGTCTTCCTGGAGACTTCTCTTCTTCAGCTGGAACAACCCCAGGTGCTCCAGCCCTCTGATCATCTCCACAGCCTTCCTCTGGACCTGCTCCAACAGGTCCATGTCTTTCTTATGTTGAGGGCTCCAGAGCTGGACACAGTACCCCAGGTGGGGTCTCATGAGAATGGAGTAGAGGGGTAGAATCACCTCCCTTGACCTGCTGGCCACACTTCTTCTGATGCACCCAAGATATGGTTGGCTTTCTGGGCTGCAATCACACATTGCTGGCTCATGTTGACTGTCTTATCAAGCAACACCCCCAGCTCAATCTCCTCAGGGCTGCTGTCAATCATTTCTCCACCCAGCCTGTATTTGTGCTTGGGATTGCCCCAATTCATGTGCAGAACCTTGTACTTGGCCTTGTTGAACTTCCTGAGGTTTGCACAGGCCCCCATCTCCAGCCAGTCCAGGTCCCTCTGGATGGCACTCCTTCCCTCCCGTGTCAACCGCAGCACACAGCCTGGTGTTGTTGGCAAATTTGCTGAGGGTGCGCTCAATCCCACTGTCCATGTTGCTCACCAAGATGTTAAAGAGCACGGGTCCCACTACTAAGCCCTGAGTAACTCCACTCATCACTGGTCTCCCCTTGGACATCAAGGCATTGATCACAACATTTTGGAGTTGGAACATTGTTTTCCTATGATTGTTAACTGCTTTCTTTAGTTATAATAAAGAAATATCCTGTGAACAAAAACCACAAACCTGGAGCTTTTCAAACGATATGACCTATCAAATAGCTAAAGACAGCCATCCCAGATTATAACAGATTATTGCCCTGTAGTAGTAATTGTTGCATGTTGGGAGGGCTGAAGATGAGACAGTTTCTTGCAGTTCATTCATCCTCAATTTGCGGTAAAGATGGCCATCTTGACTCCATTCCCTCTACCCCTTAAACCAACCAGGCCTTTAGCTATGTCCCTTTTATACCCTTTGTCATGCTGGATATCATCATTCTATGGCAATGAAATGTGATGACAACAATTTTCAGAGCAGGAAAATTACTAGTTCTGTTTGATTATGGGTTTAATTCTTTTTTATGCTCATCTAGATTTGTCCAACAATGAATTTCAACAGTATGCAGAGCCTAAAGCAGTGGCACGTTTGCTAATAACAAAAGATGGCATAAAAAAAAGTAGGAGACTAACAATTTCTTAAAGGTCATTCATATAACTAGGTATATCTTGCAGGCTAAGTAACTCTACATAATATTTTTCTTTAACTACAGTATGTGTATTATGATTTTTAGAAATTCAGTTTTTCATACTGAAATACCTTCCACAAGAAAACTTCAAGACCTATCAAAGGCCCTGAATTTCTCTTCTAAAATTAAAATCAAAGTCAGATTGAATAATAATAATAATAAAAAGAATGAATTTCCTTGTGTAACTAATACATCTAATGGACATTGACAATGTATGTTTTTGTACACAGAACAAGAAAATATTCCTCTGTTTGACAAACTCTGGTTTCAGAAATCAGTATTTTGAAACATAATGCGTATAGCATCCAAATTTTTGAATCTTTCTGTTGTCAATAATTAAAGTCAGCAGTGAAAAGAATAGTATTTCATTGAAATAGTTTTACACCATTTTCAAAAACCCTTTATTCTTTTCCCTTAAAAAAAAAAAAGCCTACCCAATTTATTTTCCATGAAATTATTCTCTAGACTCTTCAAATATATTTCTTTCAGAGCTGTTGTCTTGGAGCAGTAATTTTGTCCTGAAAGCAACATTCATCTGATTTTGCCTCTACAGTCATTGTTCCAGATGAGCATATTCCCATGGACAAATTTAAAAGCACTAATGCACCTTTATCTGTTTGAAGTGGCCTCCTCTGTTATCAACATTCACTGAGCATGAGGACCCAAGATGCAGTGTTTTTCGGTAAGTACCACCAAGTTTTTATTCAGGTCTCACAAGAGTGCTACACTTCTGGTTCTCAACAATATCACAGAATATGCTTCTGGGCAGACAAAAAAAATAAAAGGGCTTTAGCCTGCAGCCAAATAATTAATAATGCATTTTATTTGCATGCATTTCTGAGGAGATCATGCGAAAGAGCCATCACAGTAAAATGCTTCTTAGGAAGTTTGCAGAACTCCTTCAGGTTTTGCCAGTATTTTGCTGCTCTGTTCACAGCTGAGAATGGAAAAGGTATTGGGTATTAAAAACCAATATATAGAGAGGAGTTTATAACTAAAGTTAATGTTTTTGTCTGGTTTATTGGAATCCTAAGGTTAGTCCCACAGTTCTAAAGGGAAGGGATAAATTAGAAGAGTTCCCTTGCATTCTGAGAGGTTGTTGTGCTCATCTGTTATCACCAATAAGAAGTAAGCCTCCAACTTCAGTTTAGTTAAGAAGGAAATGAGAAGTGTTTTATGACTCTACTCTGCTGAGCCTTTCTTTCTGGAAATTCTAGTTGGACTGGTCTGTTGGATTTTTTATTTAATTCAATTTGCCTGCCCTTTGTGTTTCACAGTTCTCCTCTATTTTTTTTTTTTTTTTATTTGTACTCCTTTTCCCTCTGAGGTACTTTCTGCAATGTACCTTTCTTATTATTTATCCTTTGTACTTCTTATTTTGGGCAACAGTTCTTTGTGGACAATGCCTTTCATTAAGAAGATAAGAGTAACCATATTTCTTCAATACAAAGTCTTGACTCCAGCTATGGCCATGATTATCTGTTCACGTAGGGAAGAGTTTGACTATGGCCAGCTTATGTGTTTGCTTCCCTGAGATGCTTCTTTCATCTCCAGGACAGTGAAGCTCTTAAGCACAGTGGGGTAGGTGCCTTTAGAACTGACCAAAATCATGCATGCTATTCAAAGGGAAGGTCTAACTTGTGTGACGGCATAGTGGTATTTTCTGATTTTTTTTACTGTTGTTTTCCTAATAATTCCCTGATTTGATTTTTTGGCCACTATTGCTTTCATAGATTTATTTTTTATTTTATTTTTATGGTCTTGCTCTTCAGTGATAATGGCCAGTTTTGAATCCATCACTTTATATGTGAAGCTATGATTGGTTTTGCCTATGTGCATCACCTATGTTGGAGGTAGAGTATTCCACCTGAGGTCAGAAGGAGACCATGTTTTGACTTCTAACAAAATTATAATTCCTTGATTATCTTTACATTGCCACAGGAGAAATGTGAATAACCTCCCAATAGGAATTTATCCATGTAAGAAAAAAATTGCAATGAATAGCTGATATTAGATAGCATATCTTTTCTAAAAATGTCTAGCATTTATTTGCTAGATACATTCATTTGATATATAGATTTAAATAGCATCTGTATACATGAGTAGAGTTTTTTTCTCTGACTATCTCAAGTCTCGGACTAGTTCAAGCCCTTTCCTGACATTCATGGGATAGCTGAACACCTATCAGTCTCCAGCTTCTTCTGATGCACTGCCAATCTCTCTTCCGCTCCCTTTTCAGAAAAGAATCTTTTAGATTTCTTTCTGAGCTCTCTCTATGCAAATGGAATATAAAAGGTGGAGGGAAGAAGAGGGGGAGTGATAAAGTTCATTATCCTCATTGTTATGTAATTGGTTTGAGTTTTTTTTCCCAAGCACCAAATCCAGTTAAAGTTGCTCTCTTGCCCCAGCCTTCCATTGCTGTTCCTGCATTGGCTTCTTAAGTACATAAATGTCCTTTTTGGGTGAGGGTCTTATAAACAATATTACTGAAGTGGGCTTGTAATCCTCTCTTTCCACTTGTTAATTATTTGCTTATTATTTAAGCTGATTGTTTAATTTTTCTGTTGTACATGTGATCCTACGAGCTTGCACAGCAGAGGAAAGGGTAAAATGTAGTGCAGAAATGAGAAAAAAAGGACCAATGAACAGGAGATGGTTAAATACATTTTCTTAAACAGTGTTTATCACACAGAAACATAATGTTTTAGTTAACTGAGAGGAACTACTTTACAAGTATTCGTGAGTTTTGCCTCTTGACCCAAAAGAAGACTTGTATTCACTTGTTCTCCCTACAGGTTGCTTAAAGAAAATTTCAGTATTACATCATGCACAGTAAACACAGAGCCATAAAAAATAATCTCCCTTTCCCCACACTGGAAAGCAAACAAGATGTATTAGTTGCATCTTTTTACAAATGTTTCAATAACAAATAGCAGATGACAGCAGAACCGAACAAGTGCTGCGCATTCAATACAGTTTTCACACAAATGTATGAGGTCTAATAAGTGGTTCAATTTTAACATGCAGTTTAAGAATAAATAAAGTTTTGTTCAGATACTAAAGCTCACATTTAATTATGCTTTTCTTAAAAATCATTTTCCTGAGTAATCTGCTTTACTTGTTGCCATTGGTTTCTTTTTGTCTGTCCAATATAAATTTCTCTCTTGCACAAGAGTCTTGCATGTCACAAACAGATTTTGCTGGCTTGCTCAAATAAACATTATGAAATGATTTAATAAGAAAAGGAGACCTTGTCATTTCCTCTGTGTAATTGTAGTTAAAAGGGTAACAAAAGTGATGATCCTATAAAATTAAAATCAAGCTCATGGGCCTGAATTGTAAACTTAGCAACCCTTGAATGGGTTGTAGTCTGCCTGCTGCCCTTTAGCTGTTGCAGCTGAACAGGTTATTATGCATCATTGAGAAGTATGGGGTGAAGATCCTGGAACCAGCAATTTTAATTTAAGCTCTGAAAATATAGGAATCATTAGGTTGATAAGCTGTTGACTTTTAGATGACACAGTGGCAACCACCCTTCCTTTCTTCTCTCTTTTTGATGACTTTTTCACCATCAGCTGAAAAAGGACAATTAACTGAGGAAATCCTTTGCCTATTTTATATCGATGTTTAAGTTTTCCAAGAGCAATAAGAATGGTGCTCTTCTTGCCTTCCTCAGCCTGAAATCTTTAAGACTTGTTACTGCACTGAAAGAGATAAGATGCTGTTCCAACAAGATCTGGATCTTTCTGTTCAGTGAGTTTCTATTCTTTGTTGCACTGCTTGCTATTTTTTTTGCTTTCTGTTTCTGTCTCACAGCTATAAACATATGTAACCCAAGAAACAAAGCATCCATATTTTTCCTTGTAAAACAAATGAGAATGAGAGATGCACCAGCACAGGATAAAATCTATCTGTTGCCTCGTGAAAGAAATTATTCCAATAGATCTGTATTGACTCAGTCACTCTCTGTTGACAAGTGCAATGGAACAACTTTCCTCTGTTACTTTATTACTGACTTAGTTATGTGTCATAAAACTTTGGAGCTGAATAAACCTCTGCCAGAGCAGGATCATCTATGTAAGCATGAGATAATACTCCCATATAGTCCGTCACCTGGAGTTCTCATTCTATGATGATAAGCAGCAAACGGGGAGTTAAAAAAACCCCACATGGAGTCCTGTTCAGTTCAGGATGCTTCTGCAGACAGGAATAGCAATAGTTGATCTGTTACCATCCATGCAAACAAACTGATGCAAAACCTTCTTTCTCTTGCTGCTGCCCCTCTTTGGTGTGGTCTGCTGCCTGCTCATCAGGGCTTCCTTCTCCAGCTTCCCCTCTCAGCTGGCTCAGGTTATGACCAAGAGCTTCAATCCAACCCAGTCTTATTCGTGCCATGTTTATTCCAGCTGGACATCATTGCCTCTGGGAATATGACACATTCATTCACGTCCCATTGCACATCAAATGGTATTGTATTGGTAAGAGATGTTTGCCCCTTTGATGTTTATACCTTTCTAATGCCCTTACTCCAAAGCTGTGTCTTGCTCCTAATAATGCTAACTCCCATTGATTTCAATCATACTAAAGACAAAATCTCCTAATTTGTGCCTTGTATATCATCTGTGTGTCTCATTCTCATGCTGTTACATGTCTGCCTACATGCACACCAGCATTTTGTCATTTCTTTTTACAGTTAGTGCGCTTATTGAGAAAAGTCATACAGTAGGAGCGTAAAGAAAAGTAGAAGGATAGTTAAATATGTGTTTATTTTTAAACATATGAGTAATTTAAAATAAGATGATGGAATTGTTTATATACTTAAAGTTATACACAACACTGAATTAGAACCTATGAACTTCTGGAAGATCAGTATTATGTGTGACATTATATGTGACATAAGGTATTATTGTGTTTTCATACATCTTCAAATATTTTCTGGATATCTTGACATCACTTTTATTTTAGGGAATAAGGAATATAAACAGTAATTTTCAATGGTAATTTTAAGGAAACAAAACTCATGAAGAACAACATATTTTCTTAAGCAAACAAATAAACCAACCAAACCAAACCAAACCAAACCAAACCAAACCAAACCAAACCAAACCTAAACCAGAGGGAGAATCCTACAGAAAATCTTAGGAAGCAAGCTTTATTGCTCAGAGATCTACGTTTATCCTGTGCTGCAGACATTCCTTCCGTAACCAAAGCAAGATCATATTGAGTAAAACTGAAAACCAACAGGATGGTGCAGTCAAATTAGCCTGTTCAGCAGAAGAGGTTTTACTAAACTCGATAGAAAAGCCTCAGTTTTTGTTGCAGCCTTATTTCTTCCCTGCTTCTTGAGGCTGGGTGCCAGCTCTAGAGGAAATTTTCTGTCTGTCTTTTTTTGTTTAAAAACTGATCTATGAAACTGCAGAACAAACAGCTGGTCCTGATCAGAGCAGGCCAGTGAGTTTTCAGGCTAGCATCACGAATACAAAAGCCCACACATCAGACTCAGCTGAAGCAGTACAACATTTTTGTAAAATTACTAGCAAGTTTATCAAGTTATGAGGGATTTATCACTGTTAATGGTATCCAAAACTAATGGGTCTCTTGTATTTTCAAAGAAAAAAAAAAAAGTTCCACTTCTATAAGTGAGTTCTGGAAGATAAAATGAATGTAAAACATCCACGCAGACAAACACAAAGTATACTTTTTTTGCTGCAATCCTCATCTCTTGTGAAGGACTGATAACGAGAAGTCAGAAACCTGTGTAATAGAGGCAGACTGTGGGATCCCTAATGGAAAAAGGGAATGTTTTCACTTGCCCTTAAAACAAAGGAAATACATTGTTCACATTGGGACAAGGACTTTCCATTTTTAAATGTCCTAATGGGCAAACATAAAAAATTTATTCCATCCCATATCTTTTGCTCTAATCCCTTGGATTGCAAGGGCTAGCAAAGTAGTGTAATAACAGAAATAGTAAGAGGAAAATAAATTTAATTCACCCTTTGTATCAGAGCCAAAGCAAAACTTTAATAGTATACAACATGGAATAGAAAACGGTGAACTTTCCTTTAGGAAGTTGCAGCCATAAACACTCATGTTACCTTAGTAGTTAGCTGAGCATAAACTGCAAGACAAGTGGCTGCACACTGGTGCATCTGTATACAGGAGTCCTAAGGCCATGCTAGAATCATGGAGGCTGAACATTGGACAAAATTGATCACTAGAATTAGCTTTTACACTTTTTTCGTTACTTGATGGTTACTTTTCAAGTATTATTCTCATGTTTTCACAGGGACCTGTGCCACATGAATGTACATTTTTAATTGTTACCCGTTACTCTGAATGCTTACAGAGGTTTTAGCTCTCTGCTTTGTGAATTCCTTGTGTATTTTGAATCCAGGTTTCTTTGCACACACCTGGAGGGCATCAGAGCCCAGTTTTCAAAGAGGGAATTCACAGGAAGCTCAGGAACTTGCTAAGAGCTCTACACATCTGGAGATGGGAAATTTTCATACCTGGGGGGACTACGGGGATGATGGAGGGACCTAGTGGCTCAGGAAAGGGTTTTTGGTAAGTGCTGTTTAGTGACTGTGGGACTGAAGAGTCCTGACCCAACCATCTGTCAAGCTGTAGTGGGGGAGGTGCTGGCTTTGCTTCCCCAACACACCTGACTCTGCTCAAGCACCTGAATTATCTGCTATCACATATTTAGACTGATCCTGATCTTTTACTTACTCTTTCAGTCTTGTGTTGCCTCGATTTGTTTTCTCTGTGGGACCTTGGGATGTTTGTGGAAAAAATCTAGTTTATAGTCCTATACAACCACTGCCAAATCATAGAGCAGACCGGTGAATACCTCAAGTCCTAGTGAAAGAACACAGAGCTGCTTTCATCAAAATGCTCAAAACATGCACCGTTTAGTGTTACGTGTGCTCTGAAGTGCATTATTTTTGCTGTCATATCAGTATCAGCTTTTTCCCTTCCTCCCCACCCACAGCCTGTGCTGTTTGTTGCCTGTGACTAGAGTTCAACATCGTGTAAAAACAAAACCAGTAATGGCATGCGGGAGGTGGGGAGAACCCCTAAGCATAATTAGATAAAAATGGTTCTGTGATCCCTAAAGGGGAAGAAACACTTCAGTTGTTGCTGATTGGCACCAGAAACAAACCTTTGCCCTGAAAAAAGAATTGAACCCAGCTGCCTGACAGACATATTCATTTCCTTCTCAGGGGAAAAGTAAATGGATTGCCCAGGAGTTTTGTGCTTATCAAGCAACTATGGCAGCCCAAAACTATTCATTTTCCCAAATATGTTTCCATGTGATCAAGACATAGGTTTAGAAACACATTTATATAACAAAAGCATTTCTAAATTCTGCATTTTCAAAACAGAGGCTTCTTTCTGTGTCATCTATTGCCAAGTCACCTGTAAAACAGGTATTAACTAATTGCCTGTAGGGCTATATTTTTAGTACTATATTTTTAGTGCATCATTAAAACTCCTCTTTAGACTTTTGTTGCTGCAGAGATTTTCATTCCCATCTAGTCCCCCCAAATGTTTTACCGTCACATTTACTTGCTATTAAATCTGGCACAGCTAAAGATGCTAAAATTCTTCTGAATTATAACTGTCTTAATTTTTAACTTTTTCCCAGCTTTATTATTAGATGGATGATTACAGTCATACTTTAGTGTAGATATACAAGAGTTCCTTCATGCAAATGAAGTCCATTAGTTAGCTATTTGCACCTTTTCCTTTTTTTTTTTTTTTTTCAGAGAAAAAAAAAAAACAAACACAGCAAAACAGCCAAAAAACCTTACAAGGAGCTACTCACATCAAGTAATACAGATAAGAAACCATTGCTGTGGATGTTTCCTCTACTGTTAGTTTGGGAACATCTGATGCTACAGAATAAGCATAAGTGCTCTCATAAATGACCACAGAAGCTTCTTTCAGAGAGTGATAGATTCCCCACAGCTTGCATTACAGAGGATAATCTACCTGCTTTGTACAAAAGAATACTGCTCTCTAGTGGAATATAGGAAAAGATTCCATGACCTCACCACTTACCTTCCTTTGCATTCTTAGCTGTTTGCAGATGAAAGGCAGCTTAGCTTTGTTCTAGAGTTATGACATGTTATGATATATGGCTACAATTACTGTGAGATTATACTGTGAAGTGGCTTTGCTTTTGTAATCAAGTAAGAGAAAATTCTTTTATTTTTTTTTCTTCAGAACTCCTTTGTAAATTGAAACCAGTGGTTTTTACCATATCCTTTTTTTTCAGAATGCTGCTGTCTATATCAAGAGTGTGGAACTAATAACTATTTAATTTACACAGGAACTCATAATAATTTAGCTGGCATAAGGTTAATTTGGGAGTGATTAATAGCTGCATTTATACAGCTGGAAATTTTAATAATGTCTCTCTCTGGAATTTATAGTGCTAATATTTTATATTCAAGATTCGCTTTCTGTTGTGGTCATTGCCTCGTTTGGAGTGGGACAGGTTTGCTGAAACAGGGATCGAGTTGTACAAATTGTTCAATATATTCTGTCTGCCTCAGCGGGTGGGACACTGTGAAAACACATATGCACGCACAAAACGCGGTGCTTTCAGTTTCCTTCCTCCAGGGCTAGTTGTAGATCTGTCATCTGTTTGGCTAGACTTGATGGGATCAGGGCTCCTTTGACAGCTTTAATCGCTATCACTACTCACAGCAAGCCTGCAAGCTAGTGAATTGACATGCTGGACATACTTAAAATGGGCATGTAGTGCAGGACTGAAATGAACCTAGCCTGGAATGTGCTGTAAGTGTGCATTCAAAACAGGCATGCACTGCTTTGAGGTATTACAATGTTAAACCTGGAGCCAGCTGTTTTCTGAAGATTTATTTCCAATATGCCCTGTCCCTTAGGCTTTGGAAAGTAACTTAAAACATCATCTGCAAAAAAGCTGGTTAGTCTGTGCCCACAGTGCCTGGTTCTTGTTTTGTTTTCTGGAAATGGAGGTGGTCACGCTAGGCTAATGAAGGAATTTTCTGAATAGTACCTCACTGAAGAGCTGTTTAAGGCACTTACTTTTCATATTTTGAATAGAGGCGTTTGCAAAGATCTGTAATGAAATATGATATTTTTTTTTCTTAAAAAAATTAAATGGCAACAGTAATAAAAAAAAATAAATATGTAGTAAACAAAAAGGAATCTTTTGAGTGTTAGAGGCAAGGAAAGTAAGCCTAGAGAGGATTTTCAGCCTCACAGGTTTTTCTCTTTTCTGTTCTGCAGAGCATCCTCACCATCCGTGTGAGGATTAGAAATTTAGAATTTTCTAAATTTAAGTTTAGAAATTTGGGGGATGCTGCAGTTCACTTGCAATTATACCGGAACTAACACATCAGAAGAATAGTTTCTCTTTTGAGGAACTTAAAGCACTTGAAACTTTTACTGTTTTATACTGTTGGTTAGGCTTTAACAATTTCTGAAAGTATTCTGTAGTCACAGGTCTTCTGAATAGGAACATTTGCACCTACAGTTTATTCAGTAATGTGGTGTATTTCACTGAGAAATCTGCTGTGTTGCCACCACACCACAATGGATTTTTTTTCTTTTATTTTGGGAAATATAAACTTCTCTGCATCACCATGCTTTTCTACTGCCACATCTATGCTGGAAATTCTTTCCTAGACTAGAATCAGCCTTAAAAACAGTGGTGGATATATCCTTGAAACATATGGAAGTTTAGGATGAAAATATTATTTTCCTCTTTTACTGGCAAGGAAATTGAGGTAGAGGGAGGTGAAGGTGAAGTGTTAAAATTACATAAGATTTATACTGGTGTTGGGAATAGAACCCAGATCTCTTGCCTCCTACTCCTGTGCATTAACCAAAGTATTATGCTTCCTTCCCTGGAGTATTTACAGTCTTTCACAGTCTTTCAGTTCCACTGGTAATGGAAAGTTTTCCTGGGGGCGGGAGGAAAAACTATAAAAGAAGACTACAAATAAAACCATCTGGAATACAGGAAAATAGAAGACTAAATCATATGCAAAATCTGGTAACATGATACGGAACAAATAATGAACGATGGCTAACATGCAATAGTCTTGATGCATATTGAAGCACATACAGCAGAGTGGTCCTTGATAGTTCTCAGATGTCTTTAGCACTGGAATTGCAGGTTGCAAAACACAGGGATCCATTTATGTGGCATGATCATGATGGGATTCAAGTTATACCTTAATGTTTTGATTTTGCAATGTACAGAGATAACACAGAAAGAGCATGGGTTTCTCCTGAACAAACTTCACATATGAGGTATTACTACTGGAAATGTGGTTTCTGTTAGTGTTACAGAAATTTGTTTCCTTCTGACCTGAATAGGAAATATTGACATTTTCTTATTGGCTCTGTAATTATCATCAATTAATTAGGATGAATGTTTGTGAAACACATTAAACATAGCAAGCACTATTTTAAGTGCTGAGTAATACTGTTATTGATTTACGGCACCTTTTGCAAACATCAGGGCTTTAAGGGATAAGAAAATAACTAGTAGTACAGCACATTTTTGGGGGGTTTTAAAGTTGAATTATATGGGTAAATGACAGAATAATTAGAATAAAAAAAAATTCAAGCCATCATTCAAAGGAAATCAGGGAATTAGCTGTTCGGCTTTCATCTCAGAGAGTGCAATAAAATCAGAAACAGATGAGAAAAGCCATGTTCCCTAGAACAGCAAGTAGCAAAGTTGATAGACAAGGTTATACATCAGAAATGAGTATATGTTGAAGATGACCTTTCAAATGTCTGCAAGTAAAGAAGAGCGGACTCAAAGTGGCCTCCATCCACAAATCTAGTCTTCTGGGTCACAAACCCTAGATACGCACATGAAAACATTCCTTTGCATATGAACATGTCCCATGTCTTAATCCATAATTTCCATGGCAGAAGCAGTGAATATGTGTCTCTGCTGCATATGCTGGGGAAAAGGACATGGAGTTTCTGCTGCCAAAGACTGGAGACAGGGCTTCAGGACACATTAAGTCCCTCTGAAGAGGTGCAACCATTGCTAATTTCTTATCTGTTTTCTCTTTTACTTCTTCATTCTGCCGTCTATCAGCCATCCTAAAATACTGCTGCATTAACCCTAAGAATGTCATCAAGTGCATGGGAATTTTCCTTCTCAGAGATTTACACCCTGCAGGAAGTAATTATATATATGCTTAAGTGTAAAGCTTTATCTGGCAATATCCACTTCAAAAACATATGGGTATAGCAAACACTTTGATCTTACATCTGTCTCATGTGACCTCTCCTACTACTTCTTTACAATATTTAACGTGCTGGCCTTACAGACCATCTTGAGAGTAAGTGTGACCTTAAACAATGAAATATAGAGAATGAAAAAGCACTGAGTACTACACAGTTATTAGACTGGCCTTTTTATCCAGAATTATATCTCCAAGGGTCCTTGAGTCCACATTAGTATTTCCAAATTTGGGCAAATTGGGTGATCTCAGCTGGTACTGCTCTCAGAGTTCCTGAAAGTTTCCAGGTCACTACAAGTTGAAGCCATGTGCTAAATTCAATGGAAACAGCAGGTCCATTAGCAAAGGAGGCAGCTCCTGTCTGGCCCTTCATGGTAGCATTATAATACCTTTGTTCTTATAATCAGTTGATCAGTATCTCCTGTCCAGCTTTTAAATACTGTTTCTCCAATGGGGAAAAGAAGGAGAAGAATACAGAGGGGACAGTGAAAGGAATACAATAAAGGAGGTGCTAAAACAATACAGGAATTAGATTGGAGTCCCCAGAGTTTGTTGACCCTTGACTGTCTGGTTAAAGGCTGTCAGAAGGGCATTTGGAGTTAATATTGTGGTTCACAGAGGGTTTAGAAGTCATGCTGACTTGCTGTGTTGATTGTAAACTGTACAAGATAGAGCATTTGCAGTAGTACAATTGAGATTATATTTAGATTACATTTTTGTATTGGTTTATAGTATCCTGTTGATAGGAAATGTGACTGCGTAGCCTTAGGACTTTCAGATATCTGTATCTGTGACCATAAGAAACTGCAGACGTGACTGTGACTGGTAGGGGAGATGGACTACTGTTCATAAGTCCATCAGAGTCCATTTCACAGGTGTTATTTAGGGTAACAGGAACCTAAACCAACGTTTTTTAATAAAATTCTTCATGGATTCAGAGAGGGTAGTGAGACGGCATGTTGCCAGTGTTCATATGAACATATCTTCTGTGAGTGTTAATCTTCTGAACCACACTGCTATAAATGCTAAACAGGGATTCATCTTGGGTGAAGCTGAAAATAAGATAGATGATTGGTGGTAGGTGGACCTCCAATGAGGAAATAAGAAAATAATTAAAGATAATCTGGGTTTTGGTTTGGTTTGTGTTTTGTTTTTTTTTTTTTTGTTTTTATTTTTAATTTCGTGTCCTCTTGCAGCCACAGTTGGATTGTAAGGTTCGTATATCAGGACTTATAAGAGCTGTAGCTCCTTTTTAATGTCATTCTTGACCCAACCCAAATGTCTTTGCTGGATCTATATTTGTCATTGGTTAGGATTACACCTGAATGAACATTCAGGTGTAATGAACATACACCTGTTCATGTTCCTGCATGTTGGTTTTAGCCTTTAAAACCTTTGATAATCCAGAGCTCTCCATACACTAAAGATATATCAGGCAGTTGAGAAATGTGGACAGTGTTCAGCTACCTCACATATGGACAGTGTCCAGCTAATCCCTGTCCTTTTGGACTAGAGGCAGATGCAGTGAAGAGTTTCTGACTGGAGTATTTGTCAAAATTCTACCACAATATTTTCTATTGAACAAGATGTCTCATTATATAAAATAGGGTAATTTTATGAACAATCCAGTAGTATTTGGGAAGTCTGTCTTTTGGGACATCATCCGTACGTTTATTTTAGTCTGTAATATTTCTACATGATCTTATAGTGCAGCATCGGTTTAGCTGTGTTGTTGAGTACACTGCCTTAAATGGCTTGCATAATCTATGTAAATCAGAAGCTCACAGAAAGATGACCAGGGGTGTCTCTCACTCTGTTTGGAATAGTTTTGAGCAGCATATTTCTAAACCTCTAAGTTTTAGGATGAGAAACAATAAAGCAAAAACCAGTAATGTTACTGGTTGTTGTGATGCAGTACTAATCTTGAATATATGAGCAGGAACTTACACTTCATTCAAAGCAATGAATGAGCCACAAGTTGAGCCACACATTGCTGTGTTTGTTTAAAACCAGGGTAGATGACAGACATTATATTCCATACATGAAGGAAATGAAAGAAGCAGAAGAATATCAGGGATTGGTTTTAATGTCATTGCCCACACTGCAAGAGACAATAATTTCAGATACAAAATTTGTTACTCCTGACATTGTGTGACAAGGAAACACATGGAGATACACACCCTTTTTAGTAGTTTTGATTGCTACTTTGTAATTTTTATGTAAAAAGTAATTTTGGGATGTATTAAATTAAAAAGAAGAATGATTAGACTGTCTGATTTGTAAGTGTGATAAAAGCTTTGGATGCTAAGTCTTTCCCCCTTTTGTCTGTTACCATGTGTGCCACTTCCACTTATTGGGAAACATTTGATCCCCTTTAAAGGTAGTGAGTATTTCAGCTCTTGCTTAGTTCTTGTAAAAAGAAATTACTAATATTTTGTTACTTTTAAAAATCCTTTTCCTAAAAAGAAACTTCTGAAATATCTTTCTGTGCATTTTTTTAACTATTTGGGCTTCACTTATAGGAGGGGCTTAACTGTGGTGTTCAGTTTTTTTTCCGAGAAGTGGTTCTCAAACAACTGACCTAGATTACCTCTGCAATGAAAGGGTTGGCTGACGTTTTCAGGGTACAGATGATAAACTTGTTGGTTCCAATGTATAATCGTCCAGGAGGGAAAAAAAAAAAACCAGACAAACAAACAAAAAAACCCGAAACACCAAACCAAAAAACCCCAAAGAAAGTCATGGATCTGCTCAAGTGGGCCCAGAAGAGGGCTACACAAATGATAAAAGGGATGAAGCACCTCCCCTGTGAAGACAGGCTGAGACAGTTGGGGTTATTCAGCCTGGAGAAGACTCTGGGGAGGGCATATAGCAGCCTTCCAGTACCTAAAGGGGCCTACAGGAAAGGTGGGGAGGGACCCTTTATCAGGGAGTGTAGAGATAGTATGAGGGGGAATAGTTTTAAAATGAAAGAGGGTAGATTTATATTAGATATCAGGAAGAAGTTCTTTACTGTGAGAGTGCTGAGACACTGGAACAGGTTTCCCAGGGAAGTTGTGGATGCCCCACCTTGGAGGTGTTCAAGGCCAGGCTGGGTGGGGCTTTGGGCAACTTGTTGTAGTGGAAGGTGTCACTGCCCTGCAGGGGGCTTGGAACTAGATTGTCTATAAGGTCCCTTTCTACTCTAACCATTCTCTGATTCTATGAAGAAAACCAGCTTAAACATCTATTATGATAAATGTTTTGTTTCCAATTATGGATATTAATTCTGATCATAACTAATGAAAAAGTTGCAACTGAATCTTGAGAGAGAAAGTCATATTGGAGGAAATCTGAGCTTTCTTGAAGTTTTCCCGGCTTTTGTATTTGACTTTAAAAAGGGTAAGATTCAGTCAACAAAAGAGATGGAATACGCATCCAAAAAGAGTGTTAATTGTTAAATTTAATGCTTATCTGAAGGATTGTTCCATCTGAAAATTCAACCATTTAATGAGAAATCGAAAGTACTTACTTACTAATATTTATTTTGACTTCTGTTAATAAAACAAATTGGCAGAGAGACACAAATATTGCAGAGATCAGGACAGAGATATGTACTGAAAATTTCCTGGTCTTTTTTTCTGCAGTTGCAAAAGAGATATTAGCACCAATCCCTTGATCGTGATGTTGGGTAAAGGTAATCTCAGACACCAACATTTTATAGTGTTTCTAAGCCCTGTTCGTTTCTGGGTGACTTTAAGTTGATCATTAACTAGAACTCAAAAAGTACACTCTGTTTAATCTCAAAATGTCAACTTCCATTCATGGGACAAGGCTTTACAAACACTAGTCAAACAAGACTAGAGGCAAGCTCTGGTAACATTCATAACAAAAGGACAAAATATGAGGTCTGCTAATGGTTTTTCCTGTACTGGATGGCATCAGATTACCAACCTTCTGGAAATCCCTTTTCTCTTACTTCTCTGAACCACAATAATCAAATCTGAATTAATACAAAAGAAAAAGGAGAGGGCAAATACTAAGCAGAAAGAGCAGAAATTGGAGAAAGCGACAGATTTCTTTCCCAACTGGCTATCTTCTTTGTATCTGACCTTCGCATTACCTTAAACTTTCCTGTGATTTGCTTAGCATTATTGTCATAATGGCTTTTTAAAAAGCCTGGAAAAAATACTTAATTTTTTACCTTAATCTTTTGGGTTAAATTCTTCAATTTTATGCCACTATAACTGTTGCAGTTGCAATGGTTTAAAGCCAGTGTGCAACAGCAGAAGCACCCCTTTGGATTAGTTTGTTAGTTGGACTGTATGTATGAGCTTTTAGGTGTGTTATTTCTAAAGAAAGAAAGAAAGATTTTGATGTTATTATGAACTTATAAATATCTCTCACTGATCTCCAGACAAGGGTCCTTGCTTTACACCACAATTAAGCTAAAGTAAAACCACTGAGTTCAAAAGGGTTGCAGCAAAGTAAACCTAGTCTATTAGAGGTGAATTGAAACCAAGCTTTCTTCCTAAATGCTTTTACAGCATTCATTATTAAACCTGTCTATTATGGAAAATTAATTAAAAAACCCTTGGTCTGCTGATGAAAGCCATCTCTACTTATTGCGTGAACAATTCATAGGTAGTTCTGGAAGTCAAATTTCAGATCTGAGACTGTGTAATATGTTAAAAAAAGGTCTTTGAGTTTCCTTGTGAAAATTAACACTCTAAAATTCCTTTTTTAATTTCTTAACAAAAGGTCAATGTTCTTCTCTGGAAAAGGTTATGAAAACTGTATAGATGATCAACAGTCATCTATGGAGGTCAATACAGCTACTTCTGCAGACATGTCACATATCCACTACTACTTTTTGTGTTAAACTAATAAAAACACAAGTAGACACAATATGGGCGCATACATTTTAGAAAATACAGTGTGTGCTGACTGATACCAGAGAGACTTCAGCAAGCTTAACATTTTTCTGTATTTTAGTCCACACTGTGATGATATTGCATAACAGGCAAGATATTTCCTTCATACTTGTAAGTCTTGGAAAATTTTGTAAGAGCAGCATAAACATTTTAAACTAGTAATTTCTTCTTCCTGTGACTATGGAAGTTTTCTCTCTTTTTTTTTTTTTTTTTTTTTTTTTTCTGCATGGAGGCCTTCTTCAAGTACTAAAAAGTGGGTATGTTTCAGTGTTTAATGTCTATGAATTCTTGAAGATGTGGAAGACCTATTAACCCTAATAGTGTGGCCCATATTTACAGACAAAAGTTTAATCCTGATCTGTTCTGGAATTCCCAAAACATAATGGGGAAAATATACAGAATTAACACAGAGTTTATTTGCTGGGTGCATCTAAATCGTCCTGCTTAACAAATGTTCTCAAATTTGTGAACAGAGATGTATAGATTTCTTGCATTTCTTTCCCCCTGTACATGTTACCAGAGTATATCTATATGTGTTCAGTTTGCTTTTTCTTTGCATGTACTCCTTCCCAGCTCCACCAAGTGCACTCCAATGTTGAGTTTACAGTTAATATTAGGAGATGTCATGATTCAAAATCTTTGCAAAATGGATAGACCAACAGCTTGGGTACATCAGCACAACAGCAGTTCTATAAATACTGGTATTTTCAGCTCAATACCTGTGTTTTGTTTCTTTTCTTGGTTTGTCTCTGCTTGTTTGGACAATTGTGTGACTTTGTTGAAGATGACTCAATTTTTTTACCCTTTCTAATATATCTAAAATCCTATAAGTAAAACCATAAACGTAAAAATATACGTGAGTTGATAAATGTGCTGTCTGTATTTCTAAGCTATTTTAATATCTTGACGTATGACCTGCACTGCTGACATTGTAACAACCTTTACATAATTTCATTAAGTGAAGAGTTTAAGGCTTAGAGCTCTGAAATGCTCAAGATTAATTTATTGAGGATATACTGTAACTATCACGCTGTTGTTTAATCTATACGCAGCTATAACAACATCATAATTTCCTATACACTTTTAATCCTCATCCAGTTCTGTTCCAGGTACTTTTACCTAGCTTTGCTCAGTACTGAGAAAATAAGAATCTCAGAAACAAACAGACATATCTCAGGGTGCAGCTGTTTGCTGGTAGAGGAGTAATTTTGAAAAACTGCAAAAAAAAGTTTGTTTCATGTTTGGTTTTGATTTTCCACACTGTATGTTTTGGTAAGTAACTAATCTGTGTCCAAGGCTAGAAATGGGATTATTGTCTTAAATCTATCTTCTGGAGGATTGCTATTTTTCTAAATAATGCAAATCTTCTCAGGTACTGCAATGATGAGAATGCAATAATAACAATAATAATAAGATACAGGCATTTAAGGAGTTATTTGTCTACAAAAATCCAGGGACATGCAGAATATTCTAGTATATAGGACATTGGTTTGGGATAAAAAACAAGAATCCTCTTCTTGGATTTGCCAGCAATTTACAGTCATTGAGCAAATTACTGAACCATCAGCACTTTCCATCTTCGAAATTTGAATATTTGTCTTCTGTAGCTTCCTTTGAGATCTATGAATATAAAGAGCAATATAGGATATAGGGATCCATATTATACAGCTATTTCAAATCAAATGGAGTATGTGTTACCCAGGACACTATATTACAATAGATTGTGGCTTAAAAGTACCTCCTATTTTGAAGATTTTTCTTTCTGTGCAAAACGCCTCTTCACCCATCTGCCCCCTAAAAACAAGTTTTGCTATTCTCCTGTTGACTTATTGCCTAATTACAAGTTCACAAAAACATATTTTCCTTTTGAAAAAATCTTAAGTTGAACTTTATGATGAAATATGTTTGTTTTACTCTATTTCCAAATGCCAGTTCCAGATATATGTACTAATTCATTAGTTAATTAAGATTTCACTTCTACTTAATCTCTTACCAGTGTCAAACAAGGAACACAAGAGGAAAGAGGACTTATTTCACAGTGAGTTTTTCTTTCTCCTCAGAGCACTGCTTATTTTTGAAGTTCAGATTCTGCTTATAATTATGCTAAAATACCAAAACTTGATCACAGTTGCTTAGTCCAAGTGTGCATAGAGGGAACTATTAGAAGTGAGATTGGGACAAGGCTCATTTATCTCATTGCCAGGTGTAAGAAGAGAAAGGAGAAAGATGATGAAGAAAATAAATATCCTCCTATGCTGAAAGCTGGAAGACTCATCTGTGAAAGGTTTGAGCTCATGATGCTACATTTCAGCGTTGGGAAAGGAAAGTGGGTACAGCCTCTGTTCCTTAGCCAATGAAGCTTTTATAAAGTATATAAGTTAGTTCTCCCTTGCACCTGACTGCTTATTGCCAAATCATGTCCTGTCTTACAGATGGAGCTTGTGTCCCCTTGACTACGGCTTGTTTTTTCCAGGCATGTCCCCATACAATGTTGTACAAGCAAGACCACGTGTCTTCTGTGCTTCCTGGGGTTTACCCTTCAGTGCAGATACAAGAATCGGGTGAAAATGAGTTGGCTGGTATCCTGAAGTGTTTAGGTGACACTACTGTACTCAAAATTGATTTGGTTTGGCTTTCTGATAGCCTGGGAAACCCCGGCTTTGTCTTTGTCATGATACAAGAATGTCCTAGCTGGAATCTGGATGGTTACTTCCAGCTCTCTGAAGCCTACAATTAGAAAAGCTTTGGGATGTTTATGTCATATGTATCTCTGATAGCAGAGACTGGTAACAGAATACTCAAATGCATTGTTAAGAATTAATCTAATTTGTATTTTAACCATTAAATCTTTTCAACCCCTTTCATAGTGAAGAATGAGACAGAGCAACAGTGTTATTGCAGCTCTACGAGTAAAACTGCCAAACCTGCTCTTAGTCCTTGCGCCCCCCACTCCCTGACCTGTTTATAACAATGTAAAGCAGTTACTTTGGGGCTAAATTTATAATGCTTAATCTCAGTCCAAAAGAAAAACATTTTTGGAAGACCTTATAAATGTATTCCAGACTGCCATTGGTCTGGGTTTCTGGTAGGGCTGTGAGTACAACACACAAACTTTCTAGAACTACAGTTATGTCTCTGGTTTGAAGTCACTCTACTTGGCTAGATGTGTGTGTTTCTTTCTAAATTTTGTCTAAAATGAAAATAAAGTAATAATGGAGGGTTTGGTTTGTGGTTTTTGTTTGGGTTATTTTTGTTTGGGTTATTTTTGTTTGGGTTTTTTTTTTTTTTTTAATAAGCACAGAAAAAGTCTAGGAGACTGTTATTTTTAGATTCTATTTTCTGTCCTGTTGCTTTTTTATTACAAAAGTAGATCCTGCCTAGACTTTTGAGATTCTGGTGACTGGAGGCTAATGAAGTGGCAACTTATGATATACTCTAGAAGATGTATAGCAGGGCAGACCATAGGCCTCTCTACCATGTGGTTTCTTGTCTGTAGATCGTAGTAGTGGATCGTAAGGGAATAACATATGAATTGGGCACAGGCAGTATACATCACTTGCTTTGCCCTCCAAGCTTCCAGCAACCAATGTATAGGGACTTCCTGTGTTGGATTTTGTGCTTGGACTGATCACCTAGGTGATTAATGGCATCAGAAAAGCTGAGAGAGAAAACTCTGAAACTGGCTTGCAATAGCTAGGTAGCAGGAGAAGCACTTTCATGCAGGTGCTGTCTTACCTTTCCCCAGTGTCAGAAGCTTGCTGGGGGTGGATAGCAGTGCAGGAGGAGAACAAACCCATAGTTTTTAAGTACTGTACTAAACGTAGGGGAAGATGAAAGTTTACATAACTACAAACAAAAACAAAGGATGGAAGCTGACTTTTTGACTATGCTAAAAAAAGAAACAAATAGAAATGCAATAGAAATAATATTAATGTGAAAAATTTTATCCAACATATAATAAAATAACAGGTTCCATAGCGTTTATGGAAATGTGCAAAATGGTAATTGAGTACATGCTAAATGCCGTGCTATCAAGATTTTTAAGTGCTACAGTCAGTCTAGTCACATTAAAAATAGCTCCTGAAACACTAGTTGGAGCTTAACATTTGGAGTCAGTCTGTAGGCTAAAGCACCCGTGTTTCTCATTGGCATCTCCTTCAGCATCCTTTTTTTGACCTTCATCTAAGGAAGACACTGTCAGTCTGGATAAGTGTTTTCCCAGCTAAAACATGCACTGCATCAGGAGGAACTGAAAGTCTACAAGTTCCAAATTTCCGCCTACTGTTTGCAAATTAAATACAAATGTGAACAGCAGGAGACTGACTTTTAAAACAGACAAGTGTTGCCACACATTTATAGGATGGCTTCTCTTCAAATCTCTATATTGGCTTCCCTTCACCTTCTGCATCTAATTTAAACTCCAACCTCCTGATTTATTGTTGCCCTATGGCCTCTGCAGCATGGCACAGAGAGGAGACTTACGGACACATTTTGCAGGAGGCGACAGAGAGAAAGTGTGAAAGACTAGAAAGTGCATAGTTAGAATCACTAGTCTGGCTTGAAGATACAATTGAAAACTGTGTGGTGGCTTCTGGAAGTGAAATCAGGCAAAACAGTAGTTCCTCTTTACTTTGTAACTCAAAAGTTTACCACAGCAGTACCAGGGCAGGAGAGGCTCAGGAGATCCCACCTGCTTTCCACACTTCTGCAAATTAGCTGTCCATGTAATGTATATTGAACTATTTCTTGCTTTTTATTTTTCTCTCTCCTTCTTACCTTACAGTCTTTCCTAATTCACATCCTGTTTTAACACACTGCCTATGATGCTTTCCCAGTTTTTCCTCTGTTGTCCATAAAAATATTCTTTACCTACTTGACCTAACTGTCTGTTCCTTTCATTTTTTTCACCAAATTTCCCAACTTTCTCTGTAAGTATATTTCCTGCCATTTATCTGTAGTTCCTAAAACTTCATATTTATATCAATTTTCTTAAGGTACTGTTCTTCTATAGTTCCATTTGCACAAGCAAATCATGATCTGAACTTCACCATTTTCTCTTTCTTCTCGCTACTACTCATCTTTCGTCAATCTAATCTCCTTCTAGTTCAAAGATCTCTTCATGTTTATTGTTGTAACCTTGTGAATATAGCAAGGACATTTTTCTCTAGGTATAGTTGGCCCATACTGTGGAAAGATTATTGTTGCTGACTTTTGTGTGTGAAGATAGAACTATAGTATGGAGAAAAATTATGAAAGTGTGAGATCTAATCCTGGTCTAAAGATGTATTTTGATTTCAGAGTGCAGAGAGACTGGTTCAGAGGCTTCTGGGTATATACTGTGGATTCCTATCAAAAAACATCTACTTCCCAAAAAATGTTCAAGTCCTTGATACTATGCCCACTTCCTTGTGAGGTTTCTTGTGGCTGGTCTGCAGAGCTTACTTGCAGAAACCTTTATTCAGGAAGTAACATCTAGCATATTTTTCAGCAAGAACTGGATTTTCAGCACTTTACTCTTCAAATCAGGTCAACATCTCCTAGTATCAGTTCATGGAAGCTGTAAATCTAATCTGTCGTGACCACTACTGGATGGATGGATGGATGGATGAATGGATATATGGAGGTGCAACTTATCAAATAGATGCGTTCATGCCTGCTTCTTAGTAGGGATTATGTAGGGGGAAAAAAAAGGTGTGTTACGTAATGTAAAAAAATAATTTGTTGTCTCTATTGTCTTGTCACTGACAAGACACCCAGAAGTCCATGTATTTCAATATCTAGCTGCTGGCTATTGAAAAGACAAGGAGCATGAAGACATTATTTGTAAAACATTGATTTCTCTGGGAGGTAAGTTCCCAGTAGCTGGGAAAATCTGAACCTCCCATTTTGTCTCCTGGTTCTCACTTCAGTGGTCTCAGTGACACATAAATGAAGCAGTTCAGGATCCTTCACCAGGTCAGGTGGTTGTAGGTACTTAGTCTTCAGTGGTACTGACTCTTAGATCTCAAAACCTCCTTGACAGTGTCAGAAGTATGGGATCATTTTTAGTAGTGGATGTGGGACTGAATGAAAGTAAAATTTCTGACTTCTGGTGAGAGTAGCTTGTACTTCAGAGGTGTACATTTCCCTTTGTATTTCACTAGGTTTTTCAGTTCTTTTACAGAAGGGGTTTTATCTGGATTAAAAACCTCTGGTAGCATTCACTTACATGCTTGGATTGGCTCTTCAGCTGTATGAAATGTGATTAAAAGAGGTTCTGCTTCAAGAATGGCTCTTGAACTTGGGCCAATCCACTTCCTCTGGCAAATCAGAGTAGGAAGGATACGTGTATGTGCGAGCATGTGTGTCTTTTATTCTGCTTCTTTAAGGTCTGTCTGATTTTGGAAAAAAAATACAACAATGAAACATACAGTAGCTAGGATTATGGAAGAAATATCTGCTAAAGAACCATTAGCTGTGTCACCCAATCTGCTTGACAGTATAGTTGGTGGTTAAGGAGACATTAATTTGAGGCCAATTTATATCCCATGGGTTTATTTGACAGGAAAAATAATGGCATAAGGTTACAAACCAATATTTTAAAGGAAACCACAGAAGGATTTGGATACAAAAGTGTGACAATCTCATTGCTGATCCTTGAACTCTCAGAAAACCTGTATTTTGGATTGTAGTATAATCCTTAAACTTTTGATTATCGAGTTGTCCTGCAAGAAAGTAAAACTAATTGTATCCCTGTTCATGTGCTGTTAAGGACTTTGCCATGCTGTTATGTTGTTTTGCTATGCTGGGCAAATATGTGCGTGTCTCCTAATTCCTCTCTTATGCATGTGCATGCCTGTGCGTATGCGTGCACACACACACACACACACGTGCTCTCCATGAGTCTGGGAACCACGGAAATCAGTTTACTGATTGTATACCCATTAGAAACACAGAAGACAGTTTTTAAAAGTGTTTGGGGACATCAGTAAATGTGTGTTAGGCATAAACTTAAAAGAAGTTAGGTGCTCAAATACCTTTTAAAAATGCCTGATCTATTGTGGCGTTTTATAAGTGTTCGTTCTGTGAGTTGGTTTTTAAGGTGTCCAGATTTTCACAGTCTAAATTGGCAGTGTGAAACTGATGTGGTACCTTATGCTTTTTTTTTTTTTTTAATTTTTAGACATATAGCTGGTTGTTTTATCTACATATTTTTCAGGCTGTTTTAGGGTTCAAAATTTGTAATCAGAAATACCATTGTAGGCTCAGATAGAGTATCATGGGGGATGGAATTGCATAGGTTTAGCTTGGAATGTCTTTAGGGTAGAGGGGCGGGGAAGGAAGACAGCTTTTTTGGAGGCAAAGATAAATAATGGATTGATCCAGTCTTAGTTCAGGTCAGAGCTTCTCCCTGTTTACTCAATGGCTTCTCTCTAAAATCTTTGGCTTCTTCAGAGAAAGCCAAATACCCACCTTTTAAATAATTATTCTAATTTGTGACCGTCTTTTGTGCTTTCAATCCCTATGCCTCCTGTCAAAGGAAAAAAAAGTGCGAGCTCCTTTGAATCCTATCAAGTAAAATTTGATTAAATAATTTAACCTACCTATGAAGGAGGCTTGAGCTAACCCTGATCAATCTTCTGAAGCAGATTAGGACTCACTTACATGATATTTTCCATTGGCAGTTACAGAAGAGTAATGAGTAACCAGAATTAGAGCATCTTTACTGGCACAAATAGAGCTAGAAGAAGACACATCTATGATTTTAGAAATCCCCTTGATTGTGCACAAATTAAGGTCAAGAGCAAAACTCCACTAAATGTTCAGTGACGAAGTATTGGCAGCTTTCTTGTATGACTCACGCAGTGCACAAATCGAAGGGAAACACTTAAACCTGTAGTGCTTCTAAACTGAAAGCTACACATTATTCATGCGTAAATATCTCTTTGAATAAACCTTGCTATAGTTCACAGCGAGTAAGAGACAAATATTGGATGTTTGTGCATGGCTAACAGCACTACAAGCTTGAGTGCTGGTGGCGGCAGACACATTTTATCAGAGCAGGTTAAAGTGCACATCCATTTCATTCAAGTCCAATAGTGGCAATCATTGGTTTTAGTTGAAGTCAAGCCCAGAGAGAGCTTTTCTTTTTGTTATTTCAAAAAAAAAAAAAAAAAAAAAAAAAAGAATGCTTCAAATGGAAAGCTTTTGCTTTAAAGCCCCAAGAGGAGCTTAATTAAAAGAACTTGTGAAAATATTTGTTGCAAAAACTTTTCTTGTTGAATTTTTTTGAGCTTAGGTTTTCAACACTTTCTTCAGTGTTACAGAGATGCTGCATACCTTAACTTGGCATTCCCTGGTTCTTGGTGTGTGAAATTCATCGTAGAAGGGACAGAGCAAATTTTTAAGAATCTGCTTGCCTTTATTAGAGAGACCATCACCAAAGCACACACAGAAAGAAGCAAAGACAGAAAGCTGCTACTATTTATGTTATCTACAGGGTGCCTCTCAGACTTTTATTCACCTGGCCGTGCAATTTACTTCCTGGTAAATTTGAATTTGCTTCACAGAAAACCTAATGTTATTGCATACGTTACTGGAGAATAAACATCTTGTTGAATAAATAAATGAGAATTTACTCCAAAGTAATAATTACGAAGTATCATGTAAGTACAATTTTGTAAGGCTGGTGAGTGGGAAGAGTAGGATCAGATCTCTCTAATCTTCTACCTTTGCCATAAGTTCTCCTGGAGAACTTTTTCTTCAGTTGGTTGCTTACTAGAAATTATTCCTATGTCGTTATTACAAAGTCCAGAAAGACAATACTCCTGAATATCTGTATTAGGACAGGCTTTTTCACAAGAAGTGTGGAGTAGCCCTGGAACTGGTTACCCTAAAATGTTGTGGGTAAACAACTTTTTGGTTGGTTAACAACCAATTCCGTGACCAATTCCAAAGTTGTGGAATCTCCACCCTCAGTATTTTCAAAACTTAACTAGAAAAAGCCAGGGATGATCTCATCAAATGCTGGTGACAGCAGGAGGTGACACCAGCTGATCTCTGTTCTAAGTAGCATTTCTGAGACTGTGAAAGCTCAAAGTCAAAGAACACAAAGTTGGAAGGGAAGCAATTTGGAGGGGAAAACTTTGCAGGAAGTTTCAAGAAATTCTTCCATTAATCAGTTGGGGGTTTTGGTGGTTTTTTTTGTTTGTTTTCAAGAGGTAATGTACTGAACAAAGGAATCAGGCTTTGATTTTACAACTAGTCCTGAGTGGTTGAATCCTGCACAGAGGCAGGGATCCACTCTCCTCAGTCAAATACCCTGCAAGACTAGAGGTCTTCCCATGTCACCAGTCTGTTTAGTTAACTACTCAAAGAAGCAGGAAAAGCAACATCTCTGAGAATCCTTATTATTTATTTATATATCATTTTACTTAGTTAAATTTAAACACCTTTTAATTTTTTTTTCCTGTTCCTGCCATTAGCACCCTATCACACTGCTAATACAGTAAATATGTCTTGACTTTTCTAACCAATGCAACCAGCCACCTATCATGCCCCTCTTCTGTCCACTGTTATAATTATAGGAGTACATTTTGGTAAAAATATTGGACAAGGACAAAACACATTACACATAAATTTGACTGCAAATTGATAATCACTTTGTGCTTTATCTGGGCTGCACAGATTTCCTTCATACCAGTAAGCAACCATGTTATCCCAATCCCCATGCAGAGAACTGAGAAGACCTAACCAATAATACAGCCTTCTTGTTTCGCTCCTAACACAGATGTCATGGAGAGGGGAAAGCAAATTCAATCAAGACCCTCCTTCAGCCTATCTCTTGTGAATCATATCCCTTGATGAATATTTCAATCAATTAGTTGGCAGTTTATTTTGTCCACATTTCTCACAAATCCCACTGAGTTTTAGCTGGCTGCCCAGATGGAACACATCTGTCAGCAAGGAGTAACTCAATTAACCTAATTCAGAGCTACTGCATGTTTCTAGAACTGAGACACCACCACAGTGGAATCACCCCTCCTTTCTTTGTAAGAAAGGGGAGAAAGGACAGCATCTGGGAGATGTCACTGGCTGCTTGGAACAGGTTTGTGTCTTGACCCTTAAGACTGGCTTACTAAAATACCCTCACTGGTAATGTCTTTTTACCTTATCACCACACCTAAGGTTTAAATCCGTGTGTGATGTGTTTAGGACAGTAAGTCGGGTTTGTTCATCTGCTCTCTTCAAGACAAAAAGTTATGTTTAGGTGGAGCTAGAGAATTAAAGATAGCAACCCATGTTCTCCAGAGTTCTTCAAGCTTCTTCACTGTGCCTTCTCCATTGATGGGATCCAAGCATCCATTCATTTTCACTTTTGTGACATTATTTACCTTTCCTTAAAAATATATTATAAAACTCTGCAGAATCAGAATGCTCTTTACATTCCTTTTGTGGGAGCATGAGTAGGAAGTTTACTGTTTTGACTGGACATTTTCTGGAGCACATTTGCTTGTTGCATTCCTTCCTGAACTTGAGGCTGTAGATTGGCAATACAGTAAGACAAACAGTTTTATGGGTTCTACTATTTGTTTTTCCTTCCTACAGTCAAACCTGATTAATGCAGTGATATACGTAGATGACATAGACCACATTTGTACTGCATGGTGATCCATAATCATTATTAATAGTAAAAATGATCCAGAAACCTTATTAATGTTACTGGAAATACAACTGAGGTACTGGTAGTTTACTGGAAAATTCTAGTCATTATTTTGGGGAGAAATGAGCTTGTCATTTCCCCTAACCTTTCTTAAAAAATTAACAAGTTTTAATTTCACCCTATGTGAAACAAAAGTGAGTGCCAGCTCTCTGAATTGCAGTACCTGAGTCTCTGACTATTAGGTAACTCACAAGTTACGCTGTCCAACAAACCAACAAACAATTCTGTACTGAATACCTGTAGAGGTTTTAGGCCACTTTGCTGTGCTTACATGGCTGAAGGTGGCCTTTAGTATATGAAGGACTTCAGTCTATGATTTCCAAAAGTGCAATGGCTGTCACAACACAAGTTTTGGAAACTATTAGCAACAACTAACAACCACAATTCAGCAAAATGACTAAACATCTAGACTTCTTTTTAAAGTTATTTTTCACTGAAGTTTTAACATTAGAGAGTTAGTTCTCTCAAGTTCATTTAACTTGACCGAGAATAAAAAAAAAATAAAAAAATAGAACACTCGTGTCTGACCATGTGTCATACTGAAATTTCCAGCAGTAGTGTCAGCAATATTGTGATTTGTTTCACAGAATGAATTGTATTGAAACTTTTATTACAAGGCCAAATACAAATTACTTCTGGATGTAAGGCAAAGTAGAGGTGATCGTAACTGCAGGCAAAATCACAATTACATGCACATTTAGGTTTTCTCTGTGTAGGCACAGAGGTGGATTTACTAGAAGAGCATCAATTCCAGATATCATTGACAGATATGACATGGTGTGGTCACTTGGGCTTAGATTGGCACTGTATGTCTGCATGACATAGGAATAAAGTATTGTACAGTACTTACACTGTAGATGTAACTTCAGTTAAGCCTTACAGTAAAGTCAAATGCTTAGCAGTTAAAACAAAGGACATGTATACTTGTAAACAATCGTATTATCCAAATTTGTGAGCAAAATAAGCAACATGCATTTTTTTAGATTTAGTTATTCTGCTTATTTGTCCTTCTAATTTACATATGTAAGTTAGTACAGGTTGTATATCAGGGGCTTCAGGAAGATAACCCCCAAATTCATATTTTCAAGATAGCTGGAAAATAAACAAAACTATAAATCAATGTATACAAGTAATTACATCCCAATTCTGATCTACATGATTGTAAAGTAGTATGACAAAAGGCAAAATTTTATGAGAAGCAAAAAATATTCAGTCAAGTGTAAGCCTATAAATTTCATTTTTTTTTTTTTTTAAATTAACAATCAGAATTTTAAAGTGAACTCTGAAAAGAATTGTGATCTCTGATATGTCTCAAAATCCTGATACATTTTAGGAAGGGATACAGAAATATTTCCTCCACTACAGTAGCCTTTTGATGTCATTTGATCTGATGAACAAAGGATTTTTCAGAAACTTCAATTACAAATACATGGAATTTAATAAGCAAAATATTTTTTCAGGCAAATCCATAGTACACCGGCATCTTTTCCTTAATTTATTATGATTCTTTAGCTTAATTCAAATAAAAATTTTATGTGTGTGTCTGTCCTGGTTCTGGCAGAGATGGGGTTAATTTTCCCAAGGAACCAGCAGGGGACACAGGTATTCCATGCCATGTGACCCATGCCCAGGATTTTAGGGGGGAGCTAGCCGGGGGAGGGGGCAGGCAGTTGGCTGGGAGCGGGCTGCGGTGGTGCGGTCCGGTAGGTGAGCAGCGGCACTGTAATCGTGTTCATATATTCCTTTACCTCTGTTATTGTTATTGTTTTCTCTTCCTTTTGCTGTTCTGTTAAACTGCCTTATCTCAACCCACGAGTTTTTGCCTTTTTCTTCTGATTTTGCCCACGTCTGTGGGAGTTGAGTGAGCGGCCACATGGTTCTTATTGCAACTGAGCCCCATGATAATGAGTGAAATACAGTGTTTTTCTCAGTGAAGTCAGTGGGATGATTCAGTTTCAATCTCATGGAAAACTGCTGTTAACAGATAATTCATTTTGTTGCATTGCATAGCATTAGCCAGCTTTGCATCAACAAAAATGTTCTACTTTTGTTGCTGGCAGAGGAATATTGTGTCTGCCCATGAAAACAGAAGGGCTTCATGATATTTTAAAAATTAAATCAGCATTCTGAAAAAAGTTGATACATTTAATTGTAGAGTTCATAGCTTTTATTATTTACCAAAATCTCACTCTTCAGTGCAAAAGGGACCTCTTTCTTTTCAAACACTTGCAGTGCATGGGAACATGACACGCTCCAAAGTACAAACTAAATACTCAAATACTCACTTGAGCAGAATATAGTAATTTTGAGGAAGTGGCAGTTCAAGCCGCCAGAAGTCAGCTCACTCATTTACTGGGGTAGCTCATCTTGATTTTGAATGACCTTTTAGATGAGTGAGCCTAATTTTCAGTTCATAGAAGAATGAGTATTTGACATTAACATTTTTATCTCAGAGCTGACTTTTTCACACTCTAAAATAAATCCTAAAATGGTTATGGCAACAAGTCTTTGTGAAACAGGATGATAAAGGCAATCTGTACAATATATAATTCCAGCTGGAGATTATGAACATTTAGTTCAATAATCTGTTAATTTAGCTTTACTAATGAGGATGGTCTGCATCCTCTGCTGTCTTTCATCTTGAAGCATAGCTATGACTGTGGACCCAAAGACTGTTGGATAATTCATTAGTCTTTGATGGTCTTTCTATTGGAAGCTGCCCTTGACCGAGTAGATTCTAGACCAGAAGAACTGTTCTGCCAGTTAGATAAATAGATAACAGGTAATAGATGACAGATAATACCACAGATAAATGCTAGATTATGGAGTATTTTGATAATTTCATTTGACGGGATACTCAAGGTGGAGGGGAATTGTCAGGAATTACTTCCATCAGTCATTTAGGAGAGGAAGATGGGAAACATGTACATGTAAAAACCAGACTACAAGTCTGAGAAGTTGTATTTGAGGACTTATGTCCTTAAGGGAGGTAAGAGAAGATCAGAAAGGATCAAGGAGCTCCAAAAAGCTTCCATATAGGACTGAAGGAAACACAAACCCTGTGAGGAAATTGAGACAAAGAAGTGCATTCAATTGTTTGTTTGCTTTGCTAAGATCTGCTTATCTTTTATACTTTCCAAAGTAAAGAACGTGGCCTGGATTCATTCTGCTTAATTAACATGCCTGAAATAGCAGTCCAATCTCCCAACAATCAGCAGAGCACTGTGAAAAAAAATGCTAATGTTACCATCAGTCTAGTCTTTGACAAACTGAAGTGTCCCCTCACAATCTTCATCTTAGTAGATAAATTGTCGAGGGATAATGTTCTTAGAACTTAGTCACCTCAGATATGTACTGGCATTTAAGTGACTAAAATCCAGTCCTCACTATTTCAGAATTCCTGTTTATGAAATCTGTGTTCTTTATATTTATTTCAGTTGCCACATGATTCTAGAGCATGAAATGGTAAGCTACTGTCTCTTTGAATAATACTTTTTGGAAAGGGTGTAAAGAAATATGACTGTGTTGAGATCTGCAACTCTGCATCCTGTTTTTTGGCAGTATAGCACTGGTTGCCAACAGTGAGATCTTCCTTTGTTCTGGCACATACACTACTGTCACTCAAATTTACTCTTGCAGGTTGGTGGGAAACATACTGCAATTTCTAAAAATCCCCAAATCCTATTGGATTGCAGACATCCTAAGAGCAAATTTTATTAGTGTTCATCAGTATGAATTCACTCAGTAGAGAATGCAGTATTTGGTCTCATTACTTTGCGAGTCACCTCCATGACTACAGTCCATGAAATGAAAACAAGTTTTATCCTAATGAAGGAAAGTGTTAAAAACTTGATTACAAGTTTGGAAAGGAACTTAAAGAAGAAAATACAAAACAATGGCACACAAATCTCCATCATTCTTAACAGTGAAGAATTTTCTTATCTGTTCCAAGGTAGCAGCTTTACTGGCCTGCCAAATAATTCCTTCCCTCCTTAAAACCCTTTCAGACACACAGAGCTCTTTTTCTGAGTTATTTTCTTTTCTTGTTTGTTTGTTTTTCTTCATATTGGAATCTACTTACCTCTCACTCCTCCCATTTATCTCAGAACAGCCCAGCTTTTGTAACAGAGACCTTTACCAAGTTATTCCCTTGATTTTCGGACTGTAGTTTCTCTTTTTTACTATAGCCTTTTAGTATAAAAGCAGCCTTCAATTCCTGGCCGCTGGACCAAGGTGGAATGCAGACCTGAGGTTAATTTCAGTGCTTTAGAAAAACCATCTTTTTCACATAAAAAATCTCCAGTATGAGCATGTTGTATACTCATCATCATGTTTTAAACCAAGACACATTAAGTGACTAGGATTTTCTTTTGATTTCTCTCCTCTCCTCTTTATACACTGTTTTTCTGACCATCTAAATGAATAAATAAATGAAAAATATTCAGGTACAAATGAACTTTAAATATTAATGTCTTCTCTGGTTATCATAAGCAGATAGAGACGTGATAGAATTATACCTATTATATAGTAGACAAAGCACTCAATCTGCCATTTTACAGAATATATACAATGTTTATTAGTTGACAAATTTGATCAGTAGTTTACCATTGAAGGAAAATCTAAATTAGATAAAGGTAAATTTTGTGATCTAATCTGAGACCCAGTAAAACTTGTAAGATATTAAGGACTTAAACAAGGTGTTTTTAGCCTACGTTTTATCTATGTAGGGATTTATTTGATTGAAAAGAAGTATTCTACTGAAATTGCAATTACATTTTGATATTGGAGATATTGGAATTTGTATTTTTTATTAATGGGGAATGTGTTATAAGCAGAAAAAGTTAATTCACAATATGCAAAAATTATATATGAGAAGAAAATAGTATATAATTTGTTCTAAAGTCTTGATAAATACTTAAAGAAAATAGAATTCCTTGGAAAGAAATTGTCTGTTTGTGATTACCTTTGGAAAACATCTCCAAGAGTACAGTGACTGTGATTTGGTTGGAAACAAATAAGATAAAGTCTCAGGATTTTTTAAGCCCCAAATTTAAAACCCCTGAAGTTTGAAAAATGGAGTCTTGGGCCTCAAAGCAGTCCAGGAAGCACATTTTTTCCACAAGGTTTTTTCCCGATTAACCCACAACACAACTAGGAAATTCAATTGATCTAAACCAGTTGATTCTAAAAGTGGATTTTTTTTCCTGCATCTTCAAAGAAGAATATTTTTAAAAATGGCCAGGACCTTTGCAGAGGTACTTGAGGCATAAATGGGTTTGTTCCATATTTCTCTACAGAATGTCTTTGTCAGGGAAAACGACTACCGATGTCTTTCAGATCCCTAAAAGATGGGTGTCTTCCCCTCAACTCATCATCATATGATACCTTTGACTGCACCAGCTCTGGCTTACTTGCTTGCTACTTTTGCAAATCTCTTCAGCTTATTAAAGCCACAAAAAAAATAATTAATTCTCTTTCAAAAAAAATTAATTTTCACCTGCTTATAATAGACTGTGTAAACATACAAGAATGTGGCTCTGTAGAGTTTGGTAAATTTATCCAAGGTGGTGCCCTGTAGGTAAAATGAGGGATAATTTCAAAACATTTGTAAAACTCAGACTCTGACCAAAGAAATTTTTCACAGCCAGGAACACACTAAAAATGGACTATCTGTACTACTTGAGTCATCTTCCTTTTCCTTCGAGAAATCAAAAGAAATAGTAGCACAAAATGATAGTTTCTCAGAAGCACAAGGGTATTTTTAAAAAGGGATTTCAAGTTTTTCATGGCTTCAGCTTTGTCAGAGTCTCTCTGAGAAGGGTACTTCACATTCTGTTTCAGCACATCCATTGGAATGATAGTAGAGAGGGACATAATAAAAAAGCAGATTGTGTAAAAGTTATTAACACAAAAAAATCACTTAAATTTCATCAGAACCACTAAAGGACCTGGATTAAATTTAATTTTGTAAGAATTTCATTATTGCAAACTCATTGCAGCTGTAGCCAAACTCAAACCAAAGTATCTATAATCTCCCTTCTGTCACTGAATTTAAAAAGATGTGTTTAAAAAATGTCAGAGTAGATGTCATCTTGGTGTTTCTGATGTACCAGCTATTTTCCTGCACTGTGAGAAATGTGTATGTATTTAAATTTCAGCTCCTAACTTTCTTTGCACTGGAAAGAATATAAAATGACTTAGAATAATTTTGAATTTTTTTGTAATAGACTATATTCCCTTCCTAATCTCAGAACCTCAGTCCCATAGTCCTACACTTTGTTTTCTGACTAAATTCTTTCTAGGAGTATTTTCTCAGATTAAAATAAACCTTCACCTTCTTGAGACAGGACATCAGTTTGTTAATCTTCACATATGTACCCATGTGTTGTTTTAACTTCCTAAAACATCTAGATGACGGCATCAAGCAAAACTAGGATTTTTATTAGAGTCCCAGATATAGCTACTAATGAAAGATTTGAAAAATACCAAACCTAGAATGTGTGTAGGTGTTGTGACATCTTTTGGAAAGATCATGCTGTAAGAAGCAAGAATGAAAAGGTAAGGAAAAAAAAAACCCACAGTGTTATGACATTTCTTAGCCTCTTGAATTTCCTTTAAAAGATAAAACTGTGGGTCATGGGAGTTTATCCGACCAGGTTTCTTGAAGTTTTGAAAGAAATCTAATCTTTAATTGCTAGTTAACTTGACGTTTTTTTTTTTTTTTTTTTTATTTTACAACAGTGAGCTTCCATTCACATTTTTGCTGTTGTTATTACCCTGATGCATCAGGTTGTTCAACAAGCTGTATTTTTTCATTTGTTTTCAGTTGTTTAGGTACTGGACCATGAAAAGTCAAGTAATTGTCTTTACACTATATGTGTATTTTCCTTATCATTCATTTACTGAATAGCAACATCACTTGAATTTGAAACTTTTCAAGTTTGTAGGAGTAATAAAGTACTTGAGGTGGGTGGATTCATTTTATTATGTTAAATGGCTTTTTTTCACTTAAGCTGTGACATCATTCTGTATTTTTTATATTCTGAACACCTACAGTCTTAAGCCAACAGAATTCCTGCTTCTGCTTCCAGATGTGATCAAATCCCACCTTACTTTGTTTTGTCAGTCATGGAAGGAGTTACACAGACTAATAAGGCCAAAGTCTTTGCTGGCATGTCTGCTAGCTCACTGGAGTTATTCCAACAAATAACTTGTCTCACAGCTATTAAAAGGAAAAATAATGAGGTATTATTACTATCAAATTCTTTAGCCTTGCAGCTATAACTTAAGTATGTATTATAATCCAGTGGATAATGTGGGATACACTACTAGACAACATCAGACCCCAGAAAAGAAAGCTAAAGCATTATTAACTAACACTGTATTTTCTTTGTCTATGCCTTTTCAAGGGTTGATGTGTAATAAATATAAAATCCCAGTGTCTTGAGTGTGTTTTTTTAAAGGCTGGGTGATTTTTTTGAAGCACCTACATAAATTCTCTTGTCTATATTACATGATTGTTGCTTTAGAGCCATCACAACCTATCACTGATTACAGCCTACAGTTGTAATCCTCACTTTGCAAGATGGGAGATGACCTTCAATCTCTGCAGTTGCAGCCATATCTTGGCAGGCGTGCAATATTTATCCTCTTCCTGGAGGTGGAGAATACAAAAGTTAACAATGGAAAACACTCCACAGCAATGTGCCCAATATCTTACTTTTCAAGAAACCATGGAAAACAGTGAGATTTGAGAGTAATTTGATTCTGTTCACCAAGCTCTCGCTGTGACAGTTACTTTCACTTGGAATACCTCTCAGTGCATAGTGCAGGATATCAGCTCTTCTGACCTGAAGGCATAAAAGTAACGGGAGTAAAACAGCTTTAATGAATGGACTCCTGCAGCAATAGGCCTGCCATCTAAGAAGAGTGAAAAAACTTGTTAGTGCTTAACGAGCTCTGAAAACATTTTGGGGGTTTTGCTTCAATGTTTTCTTTTTCTTTTCATTTTTTGTAAGTAGAAATGTCTTGTAGTGGCTGTCCCTGTAATGAGTATTTCTAGGAGAACTGTACTTTTTCTTCTTTGAGAAAGGTGAGGCAGAGGGAAGCACTAGAAAGGAAACAGACATTTCCACAGGGAAACATGTTGCTTTCAAGAAGAACATTTTAATTTTATTTTGAAAATGGTTAATTGAAGTGGTGAATTAGCTACACAGTTTGGCCATCAAGGCATACTGGTAGGAACACTAAGGGTTTGGAGGATCTAGTGGTGGTTGAGGGAGTATGTATTGTGGCCAAAAGCAATGGATATTGCACAACTGGGCAAAGGGTGCTTACTTTATCTGGGAAACAGAAAGCCCTGTGCAGTGTTAGTGAAGTCACTGGAAATCTACCAGCTGGCTCCAATGAGAATTGCAATGGGTCCTGAGGTTTTGGAAAAATGACTGTACAAACGAAGAGAAACTATAAAGGCAATCTTTTCAAAAGCAATTTTGGGCGCTTTCCCTGCTAAAAGAATAAGTAAACTGAGAAAGAAGAATAAAGGAAAACATAGCTCAAACTCTAAAGTAACTCCTAGATTTTTCTGGTTTGTTTTTGTTTTTTGTCTTGTTTTGTTTGTTTTCTTGCAGAAAATCGTACAAGAAAAGATGCCGAATGCACCTGTATTTAGAAATGAAGAGCACATTTCCCGTTTTGCTATCAAGTTGACACAAACTACAAAGACTTAGGATGTGTGTTATGCTCTTGCGATGGAAAAATTCAGTCCTACAATATGGAAGGCAAATTACTGATTTAGATATTCTTTCTAAGAAAAAATCTACAGCAATAATTCAGAAATGTCCCATTATCCTTTTTAAGTGTGCTTACATTCCAGTTTATAAGAAAAGGTGATCTCAGGTTCATTCCTTTTTTGGTGCAGAACAGAACTGTGTTTAAAGTTTCTATCTGAAAAGAAAAAAAATATTTAAAAAATAAAAACAATATGAGGGTTTGAAAATTGAAAGTGCTTTCGTATTAAACAGGGTATAAAAAATGAAAGGGCCCAATCTCAGCTTCAATCTGTAAGAAACTGCTACTGCGTGGTGTGAAAGAAAAAAAAATCAGAACCCAAAATCACAATCTCCTGATAATTACTTTTAAGACACCTTAGAGAGATTTATTCACAGACTTTTAAAATTTTTGCTGTTTCTAGCAAGGAACTTAAGAGACTATGATGGTTGTCTGTCCTGTCTTTTAACTAGGTAAGTCTTGTGACACAATTACTCCATGTGAACAGAACACAAAAAACTGTTTGATTCATTTTTGGAAGGATGTAAGCACTTTTGTAACCTCAGTATCTACAGCAACTGTGCTCTGAGACAATAAAGAAAATTCATTTAAGGGACATTGCAAGGTTAGCCCTTTTATGTCCCTTTTGGGAATACTTTGTTCCTAATCCTTCTGCAGTCACACAGAATTTGGGTATTACCTCCATCCATGCCAATCCACTGCTTGGCTCCATCTTTTAAGATGGTAAGAGTAGTACAGGTGTCTAACTCCATGTGCATACTGTCTTCTGCAACATCGTTGTTGATCGATGTCTACAATCTGATTTTGAGAGCCATGCCTTGCAAGTCACCTGTTCACATATAGTAAAAGCAGAGATACATACCTTAGAGTCTTCCAAAAGTAATGACTTTCAATTTAGGTAATAAAAAGCGTATGTTCCAGACAAAATAGAAAAACACCATTCCTTGACATGCTTTCCTGTTCTTTAGGAATTATGGCTGCCTACCCTTCTAAATCAGGCCGGGTTTTGGTGTTTTTTTTTTGTTTTTTTTTTTTTTTTTAAATCATGTAAACTTTCTCTTTCTCTCTTTTACTGGCAACCTGAGTCCTTAACTGTAGACACAAGCAAAGATACTCTTCTTCTCACGTCTCATTTTCCATTTCTCGTCTTGTGAGTTCCTCCTGAGTCTTTAGGTTTTCTTGTGTCTTAAGAAGCGGTAGTTATTGCTTGATCATATTATTTTGCTTGCAAAAAAAAGATTGCCTTTTTCATACCACTGTTCCCCAGCAGAAGTTAAAGAAAATTGTTACTGGCTACTTCTCATCAGATGACTCTGTACACATAGAAAAGTATCAGGACTTAATGCTTTTGAGACACAAAGGCATAGCAAATGTTCAATGCTGTAAGCACAGAGATGTCTGGAAGTACAGGAATTTCCAAAAATCAACAAAATTAATAAATTGTAAGTGGGGTTCCCCAAGTTACTTAATTATATTTTCTTTTAATTTGTCATATATCTAGAATTAAGGATTTTATATTTCAGCCTTGAAAGACCAATGTTTAATGCTTCTCATAAGTGAACTACTTGTCAAATTACAAGTTAAATGAGACTTGAAAAATCCTCATCCTCAGTAATACTGCTTTTTTTTCTTGGTCAGGATTACAGATCTTTAAGATCTGGAGCTATAATGGCCCAGCATATTATGAGCTCACCTTCTTTAATGTAGTAGCATTCATTATTTTATTAACAGCATTTTTTCACTTAAGAATCACTTGATATCGTAAAAGATGATGTGACATCCTCATTTTGTACTGAACTTGCTTCTGTGATTTGGCTTTTATGTCCTTTGTATAGTTAGTTATCTGGCTGCTTGGGATGCCCAAATAAGTGAACAGCATCATTTCAGAGATGTGCACTGAGTTTGACATAGTCAGGGCCAGGTAACACTATACCCGTAAATATTCTTAGCAAGAATTTGTGCCTTTCATTGATGTTCTACATAAATACACAAGGAAAAATTGCTTCTCAAGAACTCAGTTGTTTAGGAGTTGTCTTGTGTGTAGCTACTAGGTAAGGAAAAAGGAAAAGAAGTGGTAATGCAGCTTGTTTGCTACCTTGTTTTAGAGAACATCCAAGTCCTACTTTATGCTCAAGTCTGACAAAATAAGCTTTTTGATACCAATTGGCAGATCTTCAAATTGCAAAGCATATGTTCTCTCTCCTCAGTGGAGTAGTGTTGTGATCTCACATTCTTTCAAGTTTGCAATGACCAGGTACATAATAAACATATATAACAGTTGCTTTTATGAGAAGGCTATATGTTGGACCTCTACTGGTAAAGCAGACTTCCAACCCAGACTTGCTTTTAGCAGTGAGAACCATAAATGGGTACCTGTGTTTTTACAAGTTCTCATAAGGTTATCAAGCCTCTTGCAACATTTGAGGTGTTCTTAAAGCTTTTATTCCTGAGTGCAGCGACCTGCAAGAAAAAAGTATTTTTTTTCCTTATCTTTTTGAGTGAAAGTTTCTATTTCCTACGACTCTGGCAGAGAAGACTAAAAAAATTACCAGATACATGGAGAAGGATTAAAATTAGGCCGTGTTGAAAAATGTTTACAGTAACTGTTGACCAAGGAGGAATTTTTTTACCTTTTCTTCTCTAAGGACATGATTTTATTAAAAATTTCTAATACATGTTGAGAAACGGGAAACCATTTTTTTATTCTATCAACTTCTTTTGACCCTTTATCTTTAGAATTCATAATACAAATAAATGGAAACTTAATTGAAACATATTCTTCCTTAATTGTATGATTTTCACATCATCATTTGATAGTCAGTACACAACATTGTGTGATGATAAGGCATAACATCCTTTTTCACAAGCAATAAAAAATGCAACACACCCACCTCACCCTCCAAACCCGCAAACCCCACAAAATCCAAAAAAATCCAGTCAAACCTACTCCCAAGCCGAAAATGTTCCTTAAACAGTGAGCCATTTTCAATTTGGTCACTGTTGATTGAATTTACCCTATTGTACAGAGGGTACTGGCTGAGGTAGCATCAGACCCAGTGGCAATGGCTATTGAGAACTTACTGAAGGTGGTTAAAGTTCATTAAAACCAATAAAAAGCATCCATGTTTGATAGTCTGGGCGGGGGGGTGGGGTGGGGAGATGAGCCAGAAAATTGTAACTCCGCTGGTTATGAATGATAAGCCTGTATTACAAGTTCATGATTAACAGTCAGCATGGATTTGTCAAAAATAAATCATGCTGAAACAACCTGCTACTCTTCCATGAGGCTAAAACAGGCTTTCTGGAAAGAAGGGATGCCCTGACTTCAGTGAGGATTTTGATAGTATCTGAGACTTTTTGGAAGAGACAATTGAGCAAATAAGAATTATGAGCATTCAGAAAGAGGGTGACCACTGTGGAACTCTCTGTGGGGAGCTGCATTAGTTCTTGGTGCTCCTCAAAGTAAGCATGAATCCTGTGGCTTCCCAGTGGGTGTCCTACCTCCAAGCCTATCATACTCATCTCCACCTCTCTCTCTTAACTTCTTTATAATGGAGGTATGAAACAAAAAGTCCTTCCCTGCACCTTTTGATCCAAAACTCTTACCCACAAAGTGGGAGACTCTCTGTGACCGAAGGCACTTCTCATCTCACTTATTGCTTGCCTTTCTATTTCCCCCACCTTCTGAGGTGTAGGTATGTCTGAAGGCTTTGAGTATGGCTGTCTAGGTCAGGGAAACAGTCTAGGTAAAATCTGAATTTTTAAAACTTTAATAATTTTAAAAGTTGTCCCACAAAAAATAAAGATTATTTCTAGTCTGAATTAATTCTTTCATCTCGTTGATTGTTTCGACTCTCAGTGTTTACAGTGGCATGATGGTAGGACCAGATAAATAAGAAAGGGCTGGAAGGGTAGAAAATCAAAAGTCTTGGTGGAACTATACTGCCAGGTTTTGAGAAGGAAGTGAGACAAAAGTTTTGGGAAATCAGAGAAGGGGAGGTTCATTCCATTAATGACTTTTGATGGGAGTTTCTTTGGATCTGCATTTTTTTTTTTAAAGTCAGCAGTTTGCTTTATAAGTTTGTCTCTATGAGTGTTTACATAGCTGAATATTTTCAACGGTAGTACTGAAATGGAAGGGGTTACCTTCGTTCATAAACATTTTCAGAATCTGAAGGCTTATTGTGTCTATTAGGTTGTCCTGGTTTGAGGTAAAACAGAATCAATTTCTTTTCAGGACTTCTAATTTTCAGTTAAGCCTCTTCTAATTAACTGAACTCTCTGAAATTAATGGCATATTTTTCCAACTGCATCAACTTCCAGAGTGATAAGACCTAATTTTTTATAATTTATACCAAGGACTGGTATGTAGAGAGGCTCCTGCTTATACTTATTGCTATAACCACTAAGGTCAGCTAATTTTGTTGTGTGTCCCATTGGAGGGTTGGAAGCAGCAAAGAGGGGTTGCAGCTGTGGGGAGGAGCAGATAGGACAGGTGCAACCCTGCAGATAGGACAAAACTGACCCAATGCGTATTCCATCCCATCTGCCTCATGCTCAGTATAAAGCTGCGGGATTAAAGGGGTCAGCTCTCTTTCTTCTGGGGAGGACTCTGTTTGTCTGCCTTTCATCCTGATCCATGCATTCCTGGGTCCAGATTTGGAGTCCAGCTCCTGTCCATTGTTATGTCCAGTCTGGGACTTCCCCAATGCCTGCCAGTGACATGATTGTCATTCTGGGAGCTCAAGGCCGGTTTTGTATAAATTGTATATATTTCACTGTTTTCTTTTTATTATTCTATTATTAATGTTTCATTAAAGTAGTTTAGTTTCTTTTCAAACTCATAAATCTCTTTTCTCTCTCATCCTTCTCTCCCTGAAGGGAGATGCTCTCCCTTCTCTTAAGAGGGGAGAAGTACAAAAGAGCATCTGTCATTCGTTTCAGTGGGCAGCCCAGCCCAAACAATGACATAGGTCTTTATGGCAGGTAATTTCAGGAAGGAAAAAGGAAAAAAGCTGAAACAAGTACAATGAATGTGGTTTGTACTGAATCAACATTATTTATCTCCCTTGCATTTCCAAAATTGTTTGCAGTTCCATACACATTGGAATGTAATATACTACAGTAGGTTCCAATGGTCATCTTTTGCACAACTGTTGAGAAGAAATCCATTGATGCCTGACGAGCAAAGTGATTTACCACATTGCACACCAAAAGAGGAGCCTTCAGAGAAACTTCATTGCAGGAGTTGAATTAGTGGGAAACAAATGCATACTTATTGCAGTTTCATTTACTGTAATGATAATTTCAAGCAACTAAGTGTGAGTGAGGGTAAGTCAGCCTTGAAGAAAGAATGGTGGTTTTTGGAATAGAGTTTATAAAATTTCTCTGTTCTGTTAACATTAAGTACATGGCTCCCCTAGATGATAAGAAACTGGCTGAGATTTCTACTCTTACAGAAGAAATACAGTTTTATCCTGAACATCTTATATGCCAAAATGTAAATGCAATGTGCTATGTCTCACTCCTTTTTTCCTCTTCTCACTCTCCCCCATAGGCCAAAATTGTGCAGAGACCTTGCCTGAGTGCACAAGAAAGGAATGGAAAATTGCAAGAAAATAAAGAAAATGTAATATAAAATCCCAGATGTCCTGGTTCTACTGCCTGTGAGCAATTCCAACTTTTCCTTCGAAAAAGGCCTTTAAAATGTTTAGAATATGAGCATCAATGGGCTGTTCAATAAAAGAAGGTACAAAGATATATTTCTTAGGACTTAATATGTACCTCTGAAGAACCAGCAGTGAGAAAAAATTGAAAGAACTATTAAGTGCTTTAGAATATACAGTGTGAAACATTTACTGATAATCAGATATTTAACCACTCTTCACCTAGACTGTTACAGCTTGTGGACGAAAATGCTCCAATCAATGACCTTTTAAAGTTTGTATCTAATATGGGTGTTTGAGTTATGGGAAAAGAATCTTAACAACCCTTTTCTCTCTCCTAACCACTCATTTGTGCCTGCAGTACTAGCCAGAAAATGAAGTGTTGGTGCTGTGATGCTACATTTTTTTTTGCTTTGAGATGTTCTCACAGGAACAGAGAAGCAGACTTTGGAGCTGAGTTGGCCAGAATCAGGCTCTGGAGAGAACAAAAAATGGAGTGTGATATCTGAGGATCATTATATTCCTTGTAGGCACTGTTAGAGTCTTAGCACCATTCACTGGTGTGAGTGATACCATGTCTCATTTTGTTTAACACAGCATCTGTGTTGCAAGTAGTGCAGCTTAGCTATTGCTAATGGTAGCAGCAGTAGCATCCAGGCATGATAGCTATTCTGTTATATACACTTGCCTGAGGTTAATCACATGCTGAAATTGACTGTTCCTGTGACTCTGAACACAGCTCCTTTTTTTCAGCATTTGC